>NW_026652276.1:125450347-125844740 GCF_009828535.3 Hylobates moloch | reverse complement strand
TACATAATATATAATATATTATATATATATAAAATCTTCACATTGTACACCTTAAAAGTCATACAATTTTATTTGTCAATTATACCTCAATAAAGCTGGGAAATTAAAAATAAAAAGGAGCAACTATTGTGAGTCTTTAATAAAACACCTGTTTAGGACATGATGGAATACAATTTTGAGTTCACCTCCTTCCTACATAACTTTGTGTTCATATCTTTATTTTCTTCTATGTACCATCTACTACTAAATTATCATGCCTTTCTGTAATTTTTTTTTTTTTTGAGATAGGGTCTCGCTCTTGTTGCCCAGAGTGCAGTGGCACAATCTTGGCTCACTGCAACCTCTGCCTCCCAGGTTCCAGCAATTCTCCTGCCTTAACCTCCCAAGTAGCTGGGATTACAGGCACCTGCCAACACGCCCAGCTAATTTTTGTACTTTTAGTAGAGACGGGGCTTTGCCATGTTGGCCAGGCTGGTCTTGAACTCCTGACCTCAGGTGATCTGCCTGCCTCACCCTCCCAAAGTGCTGGGATTACAGGCCTGAACCACCACTCCTGGCCATTTTATTTATTTTTATAAGCCATCTTACCCCCTTTCTGGAGCAAGAAGGGATATCACTGAATAAAATAATTTCTATAAATTAAAGCTTTGGGGGCTTTTCATGGCAGGAATTATGACAGGTACAGGGGATATACAGAGGAGAAAACTTCACAGTGTAGGAGTGAATGTGGACAGATCAATTAGCAACAGTACCTAAGAATCCCTGCAGGAGAATGGGATTCCTGTGCATCACGGAGCAGAAAGTGCCACTCTTGGGAATGGGAAGGAGGCAAGGAGCAGTTACAGCAGAGTTGGTGCTGGAGCATAATTCTGATGCGGAAGTGCAGATCCTGCCTGCAAGTAGGAATGGGGAGGACGTGTGCAAAGACAGGGTGGTGGGAGAGGGTGGGGTGCAAGGGATGGCTTTGAGGCTGCCCTGCTTACCCCAGACAAATATCATCATTCCAATCCAGTAATCGCTGACAAACGTCTTCTTTGACTAATGTTTCCTTCTCTACTTTTGCTCTCACCGTGTGGACGGTGATCACTGGTGTAATTTGACAGTTTCAAGAGAGTTCTCTAGTTTCCAGGGGATTTCGGTAAAAATGCAATAGCAGAATTGTTATCTTCAGCAAAAGAGAAACACCCTACAATCCTTTTGAGGCCCTGATGGAAACCACGTACATAAAAATCTTTATCTTAGGTTCTTTATCATTAATGCAAATATATCCTACTCAATGGTAAACCTTAGAAATAAAGGATCCTCTCCCCTGAACACCAGTATATAGAGCACCTTTACAAACACACTAGGCTGTTTAAACCCTGGCACTTTGATTTTGTAAGAAAACCTGAAGGTTTCTTGAATTAATGCAAGTTCATAAGAGTGAGGACTCTGGGGTGACATGAAGGAAGCCTGTTCAGTGACGGAGCCTGGCTGAGTGCCCAGGCCCCATGTCTCAGTGAGGTTTCCTTCCTAAAGCATTACCAGTAGTATCTTAGCAAGTGATTTTTATTTATTGAGCATGTACTATACTAAGAACTTGACTTGCACTGTCTCATTAAATTCTGACAACAGCCCATTTACAGAGGAGGAAATCGAGGTCCAGAAAGATTAAATTGTCCAGGGATAGACCCACAGCTGGGAAGCTGGTAGACGCTGCCTCAGCTTTGATTATGGTCTAACTCATAATTATTTTGAATCTCCGTAATACTATAAGATGGTATTAGCCCACTTAAAGTATGTGGGAACTAAACAAACCTTGTGCTCTTGCAGCAGCCTTTCGGTTTGGGGATTTTACAAAGGTCTCTGGACAGAGCTTCCTGGAGGGCTGTCAGTTTACTGAGATCCTCCCTGAACTGCCCAGAATAGCCATGGTGCCTTGAGATAGGTGGGTGGTTCCTGCTTCCCTGGCCTTCAGTGCTTTGTCAGTCTTCCTGAGAGGAGGGATGGTTTCCAGGCAACACCATGGTCCATCTATTTTCATACTGCTATAGTGACAAGCATTTTGAAAAAATAAGAAATATGGTCCCAGAAGGGTGATGAGATGCTTTTTGGAGTTTGTCTTGTCTGCCTGTCGTAATTCTACAGCAACCACCAGTAGGGCCAAAGGAATTCCAAACAGGAGACACAGATGAGTGAAAGGGCCTGCCTGCCCCATGGCTATAGAGGACCAAGACTCAGAATGCCAACACTGTGCTTTCTCAGACTAATAGACTTTTTACAACATCCTGGTCTTGGAGGATGGAAAAAGTGCAGGCCCAAATTACTGCTAACTAGATTGATGTAACTGAAAAAGTAGACCGTTGCTGTAGTCTGCTCATCATGACTGGTAAACAAAAAGTCAATAATTTGCATTTGATTAGGTGCATAATAAGTTACAGTTCCTGGGATCTAAACTTCATGAGTCAACACTTTTTTAGGCCTTAATCTTTTCTTCTTGAAAATTACATATAGAACAACATGAACTTCAATAACCAGGACCCCCCAAAAATATTCATTTAAACACAATTTTAGTATACTTTGATGAAGTCAGAATCACCCTTGCTTGTTTCAAAAACAAATCCCCTGCATGAGTTCTATTTGCTGCCTGTCCTTCTGTGTTTTCAAAGTTATCTGTGCCCAAAACGAGTTAGTGCTCTGCATCAGGTTGGCTCATTTTAAGTGCTCAAAGTTGTAAACAATACAAAAATGCATCTCTTTCTCATCAGATACAACGTTTTCTACAATAACGTTGGCTCCAAGGGAGATACAGTCCTCTGAGATTGGATTTTATTGAAAATCATGGCATTCAAAGAGTACTAGGATGTTTGAAATCCTTCATAGAAACTTCATACAGCCGAAGGCATTCTGTAGAGTGAAAGATGTAAATGGAGGAGTGACTGCCTCACCCAGCAGGGACCACCCCTAATTCTGGGCTGTGTGTAGGGACCTGAATGCTGCAGGGATCACTCAGAGGTTAATAATGATAATCATCGTTTGCCTTAAAGAGGGGTAAAATCAGATCCAATCTAATTGACGTTGGAGAACTCGAAGGATGGCATTTGGTTGGGGAATAGTCACGCCTTCAGGGTCATTCTGCACATCTCAGTCCTTCTGGTATCAAGTGGGTTAGAGCCGGGAGAAGCAGAGATTCCAACAGAGCATGGAAACGCAGGACACCCTGGTGCACTTGTGTTTTTGTTCTTGCTGTCCCCGTGTGAACCCAGAGCTGCAGCCTTTGTCACGAGGAAGATGCTCTATGCCATGTTTCAGATCTGCCCAGCAGGGCAGCTCACTCACAGTGCGTGTCTCCCAGCACATCTTTCGTTTTCGTGTGATGACAGCGACTGAGTTGCCGGCATGCCCTAACCCTTTGCTCCCACACTGTCTCTTTGCTCCCACAGAATCTGTACCAGAACAGGTTTTTAGGCCTGGCCGCCATGGCGTCTCCTTCTAGAAACTCCCAGAGCCGACGCCGGTGCAAGGAGCCGCTCCGATACAGCTACAACCCCGACCAGTTCCACAACATGGACCTCAGGGGCGGCCCCCATGATGGCGTCACCATTCCCCGCTCCACCAGCGACACTGACCTGGTCACCTCGGACAGCCGCTCCACGCTCACGGTCAGCAGCTCTTACTATTCCATCGGGCACTCTCAGGACTTGGTCATCCACTGGGACATAAAGGAGGAAGTGGACGCTGGGGACTGGATTGGCATGTACCTCATTGGTGAGTAGAATGTGCCAAGTGTATTATTCATAATTCCCTTTTACATATGCTGTCACATTTTAATAAACTCTACAATATAATTAAAATATACAAGCAACTGTGTTATACGCCAGATTCTAACACACTGAAGACCACTGTTGCATGACCTTTTTTTTTCTGCAAAATGGACAATAAGGCCTCTCTTGCCATCTCTATTCCATGGAAGAAAATCATGAGATATAGCAGAGTTAGGTGTGGTTAAACACAAACGTCATTATCATTTGCAACTATAGAAGCTCTTCTACTTGTGAATAAGTTAATATCAAAGCCTGTTTTTAAATCTATGTGCTTATAAGACAAAGTAACACCATATGCCCAACCAATGTAAGCACATCTACGTGGAGGTAATTTCACTTTAGTTTCCAGCATAATCTTTGCCAGCTCTTCCAACATTCTTACTGCTTTGTATTCAACAGACAAGCTGGGATTATACATACAGGCATACAGGCATGGTGCTGGAGAAAGTTGACTTGCCTTACTTTAAGTGGAGATTTATTCAAAATTTTGAAAGTGCCAAAGTTGAAAGTTTACTAGAAGAAATTGTTCTATGTGAATTTTCTCAAGTCTTTGCAAACAAAACAAATTATGCAAATAAGTTGGATGCTGAGGCAATTATTTTTATGAAAGTTTCACCATTCCCACGGATTGGTTTTGAAAATCTTATAATTATGAAAACCAATGTAAATGAAAAATGTACTTCATCTATTTTATGTGATAGAATCAGCTGTCGTGGAAATTGATGTGTTTACCCAAAAGTCGAGTTATAATTGCTGGAAGGCCACAAGAGTCAACAGATTCAACACCAGGTTCATCCGAGGCCAGGCCTTCTGCTTTCAGTCTGTGCTCTGCAACATTTGCACATTCAGACACACAACACCGGATTTAAAATCACAGAAAGTAATGGATTGTTATGAGTAGTTTACAACCTGCACAGTTTTTCTGATAAAATAAAAGGGATCTTATCTGACTAACTAGTTCTCAGGGAAATATTCTTGGGTCTCTTAAAGGTTTTTTCCATCAGCTTGGTTAGTATGTTTATAATGCACACATTAATGTAAAGATGGAGATGCATACATTGTTGAAATTTTTACACAAATAGCTGTGACTAGCTGAACTGAATTTCTGAAAGTTAAAATTCAATTTATTTCTGAAAAAAATTGTTCTTGAATAAAAGTAGATACTATCGATCAAGAACAGAGATTGCAAAATAACAGCCCAAAGAGCTTTTTTTTTTTTTTTTTTTTTTTTTTGAGACGATGTTTCACTCTTATTGCACAGGCTGGAGTTCAATGGCGCGATCTCGGCTCACTGCAACCTCTGCCTCCCGGGTTCAAGTGATTCTCCTGCCTCAGCTTCCCAAGCAGCTGGGATTACAGACATGTGCCACCATGCCTGGCTAGTTTTCTATTTTTAGTAGAGACGGGGTTTCTCCATGTTGGTCAGTCTGGTCTCGAACTCCTGACCTCAGATGATCCGCCTGCCTTGGCTTCCCATAGTGCTGGGATTAGAGGTGTGAGCCACTGCCCCCGGCCACATATTTTGTTTCATTTACCTTGTTTTGTTTTAAATTTGATTGATTATCCACACTTAAAATGTAGAAGTTTCAAGTTGAAACCCAACTTTCTAGCTTCTTTCACAAAAGCCTCCAATTTGGCAGCCTAAGCCTGTGATACCACATGGTTCTAATCAGCTGGAGTTAAGCATCTGCACCCTCCCTAGACTGGCCTGTGACCTTCTGTGTTGCCACAGTCCCCTCCCACCCATTCTGACCTTCATCGTGAGTGTTTTTTGTTTAGCACTTGAGGCAATTAGGTTTGGGCTCCGAATCTAGGGTTTTGGTTTGTTTTTTGGTTTGGTTTGGTTTGGTTTTTTATTGAGATGGAGTCTCAGTATATTGCCCAGGCTCAAACTCCTGGGCTCAAGTGATCCTTCAGCCTCAGCCTCCCAAAATGCTGAGATTACAGGCATGAGCCACCATGCCCAGCCCAGATCTAGTTTTGAGTCAACTCCTTACAAGGGCATCTTCCCGCAGCTGGTGAGTGCTGATGCTATTCCTCAAGTTAGGTACCCGCTGGAAGAGAAGCCTGTTTGGGGAGAAGGTAATGAGCTCAAGATGGAATTACTGAGTGTGGAACACCAGAGGGATGTGCGTCTACAGTGAATGAATGAATGGGTCTGAAGCTCAGCCAGGGATCCGAGCTACAATCCGAGGGTTGTAGATTTGGGGTAACAGACACCTTGGGGGTGGATAAGCTCACTCTAGTGTTGTGTACAGAAAGAGAGCACCAGATAGTCACAGTGAGAAGGGGCAGGGGGGAGGCAGACGAGGAACTCAAACAGAAGAGGGGGAGGTGGTGAAGGGGCAGGATAACCAGGAGACTGGAGAGAACAAAAGAAGAGGGTGGTAGAGGAGGGGGTGGGTAGCCATATTAGGTATTACGAAACTCCATGAATGAATAAGATCTGGTGTTAACATGACATTTTGACTGAGACAAAAGTAACCACAACTCATCATGCTAAAACCTTAATTTGACAGTTTGTTATTCTCATTGTAGCTACATATATATAACTGTGAAGTTATGTAATGCAAAATGCCAACACTTTCAACAGCATAGCATTTCAAAAATAACTTCCAAATCTGAAATTGTCTGTGAATCTTAAAAGTCAATAATGTGTAAGTCCTTAGTAGCTTATCTTCCACATTTTCTGTGCTTTGCCAGAGATCAAATCAGAGATCTAGGCTGAGAAATGTAGAGATGGTGATTTCATCTCATCTGTCATTTCATGAATGAAGAGATGTCGAGTCAGTGGCTCCCACAGTCACACAGCTGCCTCCCCTGGCTCAGGACTCATGCTGCCACAGGGGTAGCACAGCATTGTGGTGCAGTGTTGGGTATGGGCCATGGCACATCCGTGTGCCATCAAATGTCCAGCAGAGGCCAGGGTTGTGATGCTTTCAGCATGGTAGGACTTCTAGAGCCCTCAAAGCAAATAGGACTGTTCTGCCATAAGAGGGGGAAGATACCTCGATGTGGAGGGTGAGGTGTGGCTGCTGATTTATGGAACCCAACTCTTGAAGAATTAAGGTTTTTCCTTTACATCAGGCACCCTATTAGAATCTATAGAAGAGCAGAAGCTGTATAAGGTACAAACAGAATTCTTGTGTCCAAAGAAACAATATGAAAGAAAGGCCACAGAAGAGGAGAAAGTGGCATTGATTTTTAGGAGCTCCTCTATCACTTTATGCTTAGAGTTCCTGCTTCTACAAGAGAATGGCGCTTCTACATCATTGGCTTAGTAGTAAGAAAGAGAAGTAGATTCTCCCGATATCTCCCGTCCTGTGATTATTATTATTATTATTATTATTTTGAGATGGAATCTCGCTCTGTTGCCCAGGCAATGGCACGATCCAAACTCACTGCAACCTCCGCCTCCTGGGTTCAAGCGATTCTCCTGATTCAGCCTCTCAAGTAGCTGGGATTACAGGCATGCACCACCACCCCTGGCTAATTTTTCTATTTTTAGTAGAGATGGGGTTTCACCACATTGGCCAGGCTGATCTCAAACTCCTGACCTCAGGTGATCCACCCACCTTGGCCTCCCAAACTCCTGGGATTACAGGCGTGATCCACCGTGCCTGGCCCTGTCCCATTATTTAGCGAAGTCATGGTCCAACCACAGTGGGAGAATCCTGGGAGATTTTTTCCCAAGATTTGGTTGTCAGAAAGCATGAATTACTCTGAAAAATGGAAGCCACATCTTTTTTCTGAGGGGTGTAGGAGACCTGGGTGGTATATTGATTTTCTCTTTTAATCAGTTATGGGCTCACTTGCTCATTCCATTTTTAACAGCAATAGCATGTTTGTTTTCCACTCTTCTATTATAGATTATGGCATGGAAACCGTAGCTATAATTTTTATTTTGAAGACAAATCAAGAGAAAATATATTACTTGTTTCTTAGGTATGTCTGTTTCTGTAAGCTTCATTAGAACTTTCTGATTAAAATTTTATTAATCCACACAGATCCTTTCTCTATTATAAACTGAGGAGCAGGTGGTAGGATTCTACACACCAGAAGAAATGCATATCACTCAGAAAATATAATCTTTTCCTGAGGAACTTATCTCTACATGTTCTGTACAAAATGTACGATGACAAAATCTTGAACAGTACTGATGTGAGCTAGTGCTTCAAGTTATTATTAATGGTTTTACATAGTAAGTATCATAGGGATTTGCAATGGAGAGCCCTATTTTTGGCCCAGATTCTAAGCAGAAATAGCTGCTTATTAGATGTTGGACACTGATCTAAGACCACTAGCTGTATTAGCTCAAGGAATCCTTTCAACAAGATTTTGAGGTAGGTACTTATAGTATTTATCCTCATTTTGTAGTGAATGATTAAATAAACTGCCTAAGATCACATAGTAATGGTAGATGTAAGCTTCCTGCCTCAAAGGGGATATAATATTGCTCCCACAAAGCGGCTTCCATCATGACAAGAATGCAGAAAATAACAGCCTCCTGGTAGAGAGCCTAGAGCACCCATTCCACACTGAGGTGGAGAGTGTGGCTTGGCCCACAGCATCCATTCCAGTTCTCCTCTCCCCTCCCCTTTTCTCTCCTCCCCTCCCCTCCCCTCTCCTCTCCTCCCCTCCTCTCCTCCCCTGCCCTTCTTTCCTCTCCTCTCCCCTCCCATCTCCTCCCCTCTACTCTCTTCTCTTCTCTCATCTCCTGTGCCTTCCCCAAGTGCAGAATCTGGTCCTCTAAATTTACATTTCCCAGACTCCCATGCAACCATGTTCTGGATACAAATTCGATTCATTTAGCTGCACCTGTGCAAGATCCGGAAGGTGAATATGTGAAATGTGGGGAAGCTTACATCTACCATTACTATGCGATCTTAGGCAGTTTATTTAATCATTCACTACAAAATGGGGATAAATACTGTAAGCACCTACCTCAAAATCTTGTTGAAAGGATTCCTTGAGCTAATACAGCTAGTGGTCTTAGACCAGGCTCTTGGGCCTGTGGCTGCTACAAGCATGGCCTTGAGAAATGGAGCTTTTCTGCAGCAGGGTCCCGTGTCTACTCTCTAGCTTCCTGGACACCAACAGGCAGTGGGGGTGGGGGCAGGCAGTGACCTACTCCACTTGCCACTGGCTGGTCACTGTCTTTGCCGGTGGAGAGGCAGCCGCCATGGCCTGGACAGCAGCCTCCTGCTCTCCAGATTGCAGTGACTGTACTGAGTTTTCATATTCAGCAGATGCCAGGGCAGCCCTTGTGAGTGAGGCAAAGGCATCAGCCTCGTTGGAGAGCCAGTTAGGCAGTTATCCTGATTCCAGAAAAGCCCTGCCTAGAGTCCACTTCTCCAGCCCTGAATTCCCTGCATTAAATCCCTTTCTGCATAAAATACGTAGACTGATTTTGGATTTCTGCAGCTGACCCTGTCAATGCATTTTGATTCCTAAGCAAAGACTAGTAACTTTTCTAACAACTGGTAACAAATGCCTTTGGGGAAGGGTTTGACCTCTCAGCCCAGGCAAGAATACAGACTACTCTATTTTTCTTGTGTGATACTTGTGATTAAATGTTATTGTTAGTGTGAGGGAAGGAGATGCTTATCAGGACTAATAGCCAGTCCTTTAAAATATATTGTGTTTAAATGTGTACAGCAAAATATATGTTTTTCTCATTATTGTGTGTGTGTGTGTGTGTGTGTGTGTGTGTGTGTTTGGCCATCCTCATCATCCTTTTCTGATTCTTCCCACCTCCCCTTCGTCCTTTTCTCATTCATGTTCCTGTGGTTCCTTGATAATTAACCCCCTTTTGTACATTCTATATTCTAATGAAATTACTTGTTTTCTTGAATAAATCTCCAAATATATTAGAAACTCCCTGAGAATATAGACTGTGACTTGTTCACCAGTGTATCCCCAGGGTTTAGCACAATGCCTAGAACAGAACAAAGTACCCAATACCCATTGTCTCATGCATGAATGGACATCCTTCTTCCAGGTGTTATCGTCTATAAATCCCTGACCACGACTACTAAAGGGAATATCCCAGTGATCAGAGTGGAGAAATTCGGGGAATTACTATCCCTTGGAGAACTGCTATAATGAGGCAAATTTCTACCTGGGTGTGAAACTTGTTATATCTGTGCTGAAGACCCAGGGAGCTAGGAAAATATTATGCCTTCTTGCAGAAATGAGGCAATTACTGTAAAAGATGTATTATGCAATCTTCTTGGTAACCCAAACAGGGCTGTGAGCACACACTGTGAATAAAAAGACAGGCAAATTTTGCAAACAAGCGATTTTCCAAAGGATACAAACAGTTCTTATTGGTAATGAGTGTTCATTTGCCCAGTCATTTTTTTGCCAGAGAAGGGGCAGCCTAAAATGTGCAATCCACATAGCAGATTACAAGTAGGCTTACCAGTTATCTCATTTAGTGCTCCCCTGTAAGGCTGAAGTTATTACTACTCCCCACTTTGCAGATGAAGAAAGACTATAGAAGTGACACTATTGGCAAATGGCACAAAAGGCCTCAAGAGCTGGGCCCTTTGGCTTCAAGCTCAGTGCTTTTTGCACTTCATCTCTCTCTGTTTTCTCAGTCCAGCCAGATGCAGCATGTGAACTGCAGGGTATCAGAAGAGAAAAAGGCAATCATGAAAAGGGCTCTCTGCAGAGCTGGGGCTCTGGGCCTGCCCTCAGGTGCCCTTGCCCAGGTTGTCCCTCCAGCCCCTACAGTGGATTTGGATTCTCAAAACTTGGTTTTCCCCACAGCCTCAGATCCACCTAGTTCAGATGATTTCTGGTGAAGTGGAAACTACAAGGGCTCCGTAGAAGATCAAGGTAAAAGTCATATCCCTGTCTTAGTCGGCACTGAAAGTGTGGGGTCTGGAACCAAGAAGGTGACAGGCAGCTTGGTATTCTCAGATCTCTCCTCCCCAAGAATGCCGCATTTCTCTCCGGGCACTGGTTTTAAAGAGGACATCGATAGGTTGCAAAGTGATGAGCAGATAATAGCAGGAGGTGAAAGCACACAGTCACCCAGAGCTCCTCCCAGGCCTCGTCTCCTCCCTCAGTGCTCTCCTGACCACCCACCCCCCACCCGCCGGCCTCCTTCCTTGTCACTCTCTATCACAGCACCCTGTTCTTTTCCTTTCTTTTTTTTTTTTTTTCGTGAGACAGAGTCTCACTCTGTAAACAGGCTGGATATGATCTCGGTTCACTGCAACCTCCACCTCCTGGGTTCAAGCGATTCTCCTGCCTCAACCTCCCGAATAGCTGAGATTACTGGTGCCTGCCACCACACCTGGCTAATTTTTGTAATTTTTTTTTTTTTGGTAGAGACGATGTTTCACCATGTTGGCCAGGCTGGTCTTGAACTCCTGACCTCAGGTGATCTTCCCACCTCGGCCTCTCAAAGTGCTGGGATTACAGGTGTGAGCCACTGCACCCAGCCTCCTTTCCATCTCTTATCACAAGTTACAATCAAACATTTATTCCTTTGCTTAGTGTTTACAGTCTGTCTTCTCAATTGTTTGTAAGCTTTGGTTCAGAAGAGACCATACTGGTTTTACCCAACACCACAGCCCCTGCACCTTCCCCAGCATCTGGCAGATGATAAGATTTCAGCTGCTGCATGAACAATGCATGAGTGCATGATGGATGGATGGATAAGTTCATGGGTGCGACCATGTATAGGATGGTGGTGATACCCAGGTGGGAGGAGAGATTATTCCAGGTGGAGTTCGTGAGAACTAGACCCTAAAGGGAGACTTTTTCTTTATGTCTCGCCCTTAGTCTCAAATAGGGATCAGTTCATAGAAGCTTTAGGAGGAAGATTTTCACACTGAGCTTTCACACATAGAAGAGCTATTTAAAAGTGAAGTGAACTGCAATAGCAGTAATTATTTCTCTGTTTCTGGAGGTGTTCCAGAGCCAGCTAGATGATCTCCTGCCAGGAGTGCTATGGGGTTGGGAGGTGATCCCGGCATAAAAAGCATTTGGTCCCAATGGCGTCTTGGGGTGCTTCCTGCTCTCTGATTCTCTGATTCCAGGTGCTTTTTCTTCTGTTGAGATGGAAGCAGCATTTGTATCCTTTGCTTTTCTTTTATTCCCATAAATATGCTGTTGACTGATATGTTTCTCTGCTCTGCTTTCTTCCTCTGGGAATATAGATGAGGTCTTGTCCGAAAACTTTCTGGACTATAAAAACCGTGGAGTCAATGGTTCTCATCGGGGCCAGATCATCTGGAAGATCGATGCCAGCTCGTACTTTGTAGAACGTGAGTACCTTTACCATTCTTGTAGCTTGGCAGACATGGATGAAGCAGAATTCAACTGTTTCATTATTTGTTCCGTTGCACTGCCTCCACTAAGAAATGGGCCCTCTAAAAGAAAGGTGTAGATTTAAAGAGATCCTTAAAAAGATGTTCAGTAGTAAGTGGTGAGGTCTAGGGCAGTTGGATAAAAGCCAGCCAACCAGCCCAGAGGGCTGCCCCTTTAATACCAAGGAAGAGTTGGTTCCTATCCATAAGCCTCTGGACTTGGGACCTTTTGGCTCAGGTCCCTTAACTTTCACTCCATGGCTCCTCTGGGGGCATCTCCAACGTGGCCATAGTTAGAGCAGGTGTTCTCAACAGGCATCCTGCCCTCCAGTTTTGCCTTTGCTTGACCAAATCCTTCAAGGCTTCCTGCCCATGGTCCCAGTCTGTCAGTGATTTTCCACATTTTGCTCTAACCTTTGGCTCTGGCCACAGCTCCTCTGGAGGGCTGTGAGACATTGGTACTGCCAGCCTGTTTCTTTGATTTTTAATCTACTGACATTTCTGGATATATAAACTTTCTATCATGTGTCTTATTTATATGTTTTCTAAAATTTTCTTCTGCCTTTGAAAATAAATCATTATCAGAGTTATGGCAGGCTTTTTTCATAGGTCCCCATACTGGTGTATTTCTCATTGCATGAGGAAATACCTAGATGGGCTTCATGTGTAGGTATTTCCTACATACGAAGCTCAGATTATGGGCTTGACATTTGCCAGCTGAGGGAATGCACAGCTTACCTTCAGTCCAGAGCTCCTTCTCCTCCACTTGGGTACGGAGTGATTTCATGGACAAAATTCTTCATGCACTTTCTGGTTCTTAGCAGATGTTCATTCAATGTGGCATGTCGGAAAGGAAATGGAGTGATCTGTTATTCCAGCTATCCAGTTCTCAGAGGAAAAGATGCATGGCTAGGAATCCGAAGTTATCCATTGGCATTTGACTTGTGGTCCAGGAAAATCTATATCCTCAAGTATATTTTGCTTTCATTTTCATTCACTCTTATTTTCATTCACTCCCTTGACAAACATTTTTGTAAGACCTACTATATTTCAAGGACTATAGATGTGAAGATGAAAGTCCTTGTGTCTGTCTTTGAAGAAACTTATGGTATCCCTGCTCCCAGCAATGACACCAATAGCTCTTTTTTGTGTTGTCTCATGCAGAATGAATAGACAACGAGGAAATGTTTATGCTATCAGGATGTAGAGGGAACATGATTTTATAAGATATGGTTTCTGGCTCTTGTGTTTGAGATAGGCGTAATAAAACTCCCAGCAAGAGAATTTCTTTTCTTTTTTTTGAGACGGAGTTTCGTTCTTGTTGCCCAGGCTGGAGTGCGATGGGACAACCTCAGCTCACTGCAACCTCTGCCTCCCGGGTTCAAGCGATTCTGCTGACTCAGCCTCCCGAGTAGCTGGGATTACAGGCACCCGCCACCATTTTTTTGTATTTTTAGTAGAGATGGGGTTTCAGAATGCTAGCCAGGCTGGTCTCGAACTCCTGACCTCAGGCAATCCACCTGCCTTGGCCTCCCAAAGTGCTGGGATTACAGACGTGAGCCACCGTGCCTGGCCAGAATTTCTTTTCTTTACTTATCTCCCTGGCTCTGGCTTTTCTCCTCTCTGATCCATGCCAGGCAAAATCCCTTAAACCTAATTTTGCTACCATCTGCCCCAAAGCTCCATGGATCCTCTTTCCTACTGCATCAGCTGCAATCTCTCTGCTCAGCTGCCAAGCCCCAACATAAACTCACCCTCAGCCCACAGCCCTACTTCTCCATCCTCCCCAGCAGACACCGTTCACCCTAGTCATGCTGACCTCTCCCACTACCTAACAAATAGCATCATTCAGCATTGGAAATATGGGCTTGTTTGGGGTGTAAAGATAGCTCAAGCAAGTGGTACCTGATATAAACCTCCTAAAGTTCAAGAAGAATGGAAAGGATACAAACTTGCATGAGTACTGATTGTTAGACATAATACTCGAATGTGTGCACAAACCTACAATGGAAGTTTGGTAAGAGAGGTTTTTCTCTCTCACTATGCACCAATTTTTTCCCTTTGGGTTCTAATTAATTGAGAAATAGACATAAGAACCCATTTTAAGGTCACAGTAAAGTAGCAGTTCTCAATGGTGCTGGCACAAACACAACTTTCAAGTTTTTATCTTTTTTAAGTCAGGAAGATAAATATTAAGGAAGAGGAAATTCTGGGTGGGAATTTCAGTATACCTGACTCAGATTCAAAGGGCACTGACCACATCCCATAAAGCCACATCCCTTCTACACTTTGATACTATATGATCTCCTGACTGTCTCCTCATTTGCATGGGTCAACACATCAAAAAAGGGTGAATTTATGTTGTAAATTAATCCAGCCCTAGTGCCGTTCTCTTCAAGGCAGTTTTTGAAGATTTCTGTAACATATGTAGAACATTTCTTGTATATTTATTCCAAATAACCATTTCATATAATTGTCTTCATGGGCAGTATGAAAACACACTTTAAATATTATTAGAAAGACATTATAGGCCAGGCAAGGTAGCTCACACCTGTAATCCCAGCTTTGGGAGGCCAGGGCAGGCAGATTGCTTGAGCCCAGGAGTTTGAGACCAACCTGGGCAATGTGGAAAAACCCCGTCTCTACAAAAAATTAGTCATGTATGATGATGTATGCCTATAGTCCCAGCTACTTGGGAGGCTACGGTGGAAGCATCACCTGTACCCAGGAAGTTGAGGCTGCAGTGAGCTATGATAGTGCCACTAAACTCTAGCCTGGCCACTGAACTCCAGCCTGGGTGGCAGAGTGAGACCCTGACTCATAAAACAAACACAACAACAACAACAAACATACATTATAATATAAAATCAGCTCTTTATAATACATAAACATTGGTATAATTGAATGAAAGCATATTCAAACTTGGTCAAGCAGCAGCATCCTATAAAAAACAAATGGCTTGACCGTGCGTGGTGGCTCATGCCTATAATCTCAGCACTTTGGGAGGCCTAGGTGAGCGGATCACCCGAGGTTAGAAGTTCAACCTAGGGTTTCATCCTGGCCAATATGGTGAAACCTCATCTCTACTAAAAATACAAAAATTAGCCAGGCATGGTGGCATATGCCTGCAGTCCCAGCTACTCGGGAGGCTGAGGCAGGAGAATCTCTTGAACCAGGGAGGCAGAGGTTGCAGTGAGCCGAGATCATATCATTGCACTCCAGCCTGGGTGACAAGAGTGAAACTCTATCTCAAAAAAAAAAAAAAAAGGCTTGCAGAAGGCATATTCCAAATAACTGAAAGTTGAACACTCTAGATAATGACATTGTAAAATGTTTTTGTGCAGACTTGAGAAGATGCTGGTCCTCAATATACCTGTTGGACTAGCAATGTCCCAGTGTTTTGGGAATATCAATGAAAGTGAAATGGGAAAGGCAGGTATTTACATTTTGCAAATATATCAAACTAATGTAGTATAATTTGTCAAAAAGTAAAAATTTATTGAGACAAAGCTTCAGTTTGCAAATGATTATAGAGTATTAACTCAAGGCACGTATATTAATATAAATAAAATAAGATGCTATAATGAATTACAGCTTTAGGGGTCTGAATGCATTAAAATTGTATATAGGATGCTATATAAATTTATATGTTATGTGAAATAATTAGCGTTTTCAAAAATGTATGATTGAGAGGTGCCAAATTAACAAGTAGGGAGAGATTGGCTCTACGAAACGTTCTCATATGGCTATCCTTCCCTAACACATCCAAGCATCAAAGCTCTCTTGCTATAATAAAAATGCAGAATCCCAGCCATGATCCAAAGGGTTACAGAAGCTTCTGTTATGAACTAAAAATAAGACTCTTTGCAGTCTCCCGGCAGTAATAAACACAATTAATCTAATTGGTAAATTATACTCTCTTAAAATTAAAAATAATTTTGTAAGCATTAAACATTGGCCAGATTTTAAACATTGAAGTACAACAGAAGCTCATTCTTTCTACCTGGGGATTAAATTAACATAATAAAATCAAATGAAGTGTACCTTTTATTTTGGTTTTTATTTTTCCCTTTATTTTTTCCTTTTGTTATTTCTTTTTCTGAGACTGGGCATATATTGCAGATGACCTGGAGTCTGCAGTGTTCTAATAGCACTTTTCTTTGGGGTTAATGATTCAATTTAGCAGTAGGTAGTTGCTATTGATTTATACAATTTTTAATGATCTGACCAAATCTGATTTTGAAAGTACCATCAAATTAGGAATATTTTAAACAAATATTTTCTGCACTCTCCAAGGAGTAACATACCTGATAAAAATACTAAAGAAAATAAAGCCTGACTCATTGCTTATTCTCTGGCATAATTTTTCTCCAGTGGGCACCTGGCTATTTGACCATAGTATCAATGGCTATAACATGAGAACTGTAAAGATACAAACTTTAACACCGACAGAAAACAGAACTGGTGAAATTTTAAGTTGACCCATCCTATAAAGTCATACAATACTGTATTATTGTAGTAACTCAATTATCATTTTTTAATACATGCATTTGGGCTCCACTGGCCCATTCAAACCTTCAGAGGGAGCTAGTACAGTCCTTGTTCATTGTGTACTTTGTCAGAAACCTTCCAAATCAGGGCTCAGATTGCCCCAGAACACGGAGATGAGGTGATCCTGAAAAGAAGGTATCCTGTCTTGATCTCTGGCCCAGATCTGCTCTGTGTACCTCCTTGTTCATCCAATTTTAGTAGGAAGAACTGGGCAGTGTGTCTGGAGTGACCTCTGATTACAGCAAAAAGAGACCACTGACAAAGGGGCTGCCCTTCTCTCCAGCCCTTGTGTTGTCGTCACTGTCGTGGGCACCGCCTCTTCACAGCTGTCCAGGCATAAACGAGAAATCAGGAGTCATTTTCAACCTCCCTGCCTTGCCCTAGTGTCCTGCCCCCGCCAGTCAGCACCACTCATCCCGGATCCCATCTCACCTCCCAGGTCAGTCTCAGGCTCAGCATATCTCGCCCCTCATTTCCTTGTGTGGAAACCTGGCTGGATGCACACCCAGATTGCCACATGCTATGGTCTCATCATTCCCTGCACCCATCAGAAGAACACCCCTCAACCTTTTTAGCACCTCATTTTAAAATCCTTTTCCATCATGCCATCTGTCTCAGTCCATTCAGGCTGTTATAACAAAATACCTTACACTGAGGAATTCATAAATAATAGAAATTTATTTCTCACCATTCTAAAGGCTGGGAAGTCCATGATCACAGTGCCAACAGATTCCGCTTCTGCTGAGGGCCTGCTCAGCTTCAAAGACAGTGCCCTCTTGCTGTTTCTGCATAGGGCCAGAGGGGCCAAAGGGGCTGGGGCGCCCCTTCCGCCTCTCTTACAAGCGCATTAATCCCGTTTAAATCATCATCTCATATTTTAAAAACACACAGGGGCTCCTGATGATACATAAGAGAAAATCTAAGCAGCCGACCTTACTGTCAGTTTGTAATGACTCCCCCTTGACCATGGTGAGGTGAACCTCACACAGGTGGGGGCTGTCGGGATCTGCCTCCTCACTCTGGGCTTCAGCCAGTGGCTTCTAAGCTAGAGGCAGCATGATGGCCACGGCGACTTGGGGCTCAACCCCAAGCCCAGGGAGGCCCTCTGGACTCTGAGATTCTGTATCTTCATCTATAAAATGAAAGTGATATATGTCCCCCACAAGGTGGCCCCGTGAAGATGACCTGAAAAAACTCAGGAGAAGTACCCAGCCATGTGTCAGGGACAGCAAGAGCTCAGTCAACACCAGACCCTCTGCCATAATTAGAGAGCTGTGAATTAGGAATTACAGGTGTCACTCTGAGAGGAAACAGGGCAGGATCATACATCCACCTTTTATTTCTGCTCTGGAAATGAACATACTGGTGCCTTGGTGACAATTGAGACATGAATGGCTTTATGCTGAGAGTTTTCTGTGGGGAAACCCTCTGCTCTGCAGCCAAAGCTGGAGACCAAAGGGCACTGGAGGAAAAGCAGGGCTCCAGGGGAGCCGGCTGCCTTCTCTTCCTTGACATTCTGGAGCAATGTTTCCCTGTGGCGATGCAGCCAGAGCCAGAACAGGCTCCCTGGGACCAGAGGCACCAGCACTGAGATTAGACACAGTGGCTTCATCAGGCCACAATCCAGATGGTTAAGATGACATGTTGTTAGAGCCTTTTATTTGAACTTGGGCATGTTTTCACCAGGACTGCTCTGCCTTTAGAGCCAGCAAGGCTAAGGACTGCACCGCGGGCTGCCATTTTCAATCACTGTTGTGTTATTTCCAAGGAGATGTCTCAATTTGTGCTACAATAAATACTCGGGCCATAGGCACTAAGCCCTTAAGAAGGTTAAGTCTACATGGGGAGACTGAACCCAACCTGTGCAACATAAAGGTGTGATCATTGCACTGCTTCACAGGTTTTCTGTTAGGAAAAAGTATGACTCCATATATATATCTGCAAAATAATAGGCATATTTATATTATTGTGCCATCTGATTTTTTTATAGAGCTCCGTGGAAACCAAGACTCCCCCCCGCCACTGCCCACCCACTTTAGCACTACGCTAAAGTGAAATCATGGTTAAAATTGCACTGTGTAACAGTCATGAAGTAATTCATGTTGCTTATATTCTTACTTGTGTTTCTTAAATTTTAGGAAAAGAATATAGAGTTCACAGTGATACTCCTGAGATTCTTTTTCTTCTTTCATCTATATCCTTTCACCACACAATTAATTCCCCTCCCTGGTGTCCCTACCACCTAATTTTCTCCATAAACCTACCTCTGGTTATACTTCATACTCGTTTTGATTTTCCCTTCCTTATTTTCTTCCAGTTTTGCTTTAAAATCCCAAAAGAATTAATCTTGCTGGAGAGGCATCCCCTGGGTAGAGGAAGGAGTCCAAGCTACCAAGTCCATCGGCACTCTCTAGCAGCCCCAAGTGAAAGGGTTGGAAATATTCATACAGTGATAATTTTGTCCCTTTGAGGTTATCATGCATCATGTGATATCATATATTAAATATTATGCATCCTGTGTGATAATGGGATGTAGAACGAACATAATAGTGATTAAAGAGCTAGATTAAAGGCATGGCAGGGTGGAGCTGAGAAGTACAGGAAAGATAAGTGCTTAGCCTTTATGTAGTCTATGAACCATTTATATTATTATTATTATTATTATTATTATTATTATTATTATTATTTTAGTTTTAGGATGACACGATAAAACGGATTTGGGGCCAGGCATAGTGGCTCACACCTATAATCGCAGCATTTTGGGAGGAAGAGGCAGAAGGATCACTAGAGCCCAGGAGCTCAAGACCAGCCTGGGCAACAAAGTGAGACCCCAATCTCTATAAAAAATAAAAATTTAAAACTATTAGCTCTGTTTGGTGGCATGCACCAGTAGACCCAGCTACTTGGGAAGCTGAGATGGGAGAATCACTTGAGCTGGGGAGGTCTGCAGTCTAGCCTGAGCTATGGAGCAAGACCTGGTCTCAAATTAAAAAAAAAAAGGGTTTGTGACTATTCGTGCAAGGCAACTTCAGGGAAACATATCCACCTTCAGCAATCCCAGCCAAGGCCTGCAACATGGGACACAGAAGAAGCAGCGAACTAGAGGGGCTGCGGTTGCTGCTGGTCCCTGTCTGAACTGCATGGGGCTGCCAGAGGCCAATCTGACTGAACACGGCCAATGAGACAATGGCACGTGGCAGTGGAGGGCCCGGCCCACGTGGGAAGACAAGACGCAGGCATGCAGTCACTTCTCAGCACATCAAGGATTCCATTGCATCTGGGGGACATCAAAATTGACCTGCAGTGCATGGAGGTCTCAGTCCCTCAGATTAAATAACAAAGCATGACTGAGCATTATTACAGAAAACAGCCAGAAAGATATAACCAGAACATTCCATTCAGATTCGCAGCAATACAAAACAATGGTGCCGGCTTCCAGTCAGATACATGTCAGATCTTCCCAATGAGAAGAAAACCCTCAATCGACATAAATAAAGGGTCAAGGCCCTATTAACCCAAAGTCAGACTTTTCTGGATTAACCTTAAGTTGCCAAGTCAGTGTGAGAACATAACAGATACAGCTGTCTCTCTTAGCCCTATTGTGCTGGAGGCCTGCTGGGGATCGTGCTGGTCTCCAGGGGCTCAGATCTAGACATGCAGGCTCCATCCCTGCATGCCGAGGTTCTGGCATTACACTGGGGAGACAAGCATGTATTTCTTTTCATGCCTTGTGTGAAACAGCATGAGGAGGAGCCCTAGCCTGACCTTGGGGCAAAGACCTAATCACCTCCAAGTTACAGGAACTCGGCCAGTGGGAAGGAAGGTCTGGACTCAGGGCCAAGTGGCATACAGGGGTGGGAAGGGGTGAGGCTGGGGTGGGTGAGACAGAATTGGAAAAGAAATATTCCAGGGAAGGAGCCCAGGGTCAGAGGTTCTAGGCAATTTAGACATATGCCTGCAGAGCACGCAGAGCTATGCAAATTCTTTAAGTAGAAAAAGCATTCCAATTAGGCTTGCATTCTAGAAATCGCATTCTGGCAGAAGTGTGGCAAGAAGACTGTAAGGTGCTGATATTAGAGGCTCGAGACCACCAAGAAACTATGGCAGAAAAACAGGTGAGAAACAAAGAACACCTGGAATGAGAAAAATGGAAGGGGCTGATTCAGAAAGAGGCTTAGGAGGTAAGATCAACATGGCTTGGTGAGGAACTGGATGTGTGCCTGGGGAGAGGAAAGGGGCAGAAGGAGAATCAGCTGCCTCTATGGCACATCATCCAAGACTGAGAGGTCAGAAAGGGGGCGAGTTTGGGGATTGAAGACACTAAGTTCAGGTTGAAGTGTCTGTGGGCTGGAAAGATGCAGCACACGGTTGCCTGGACACGGCGTGCTAAAGAGAAGAACCTGACTTTGAAACAGAGATGGGAAAGGAACAAGCAAGTGCTGTGTGAAGTGAGGGTGTGAAGGACTTTGTGTAGGGGGAGTGTAAAGTAGTGTTTCTCAAAGTGTAGCCTGCTGAAAATTGCAAGAGAGTCCTTTACCCAGGGTGGTTATTAGAAATGCAGATTCCATAGGCAAGAGCCTTTCTTTTTAATAAGCATGCCATGTTATTCTGATATGCCTGTAAGTGTGAAGATGACTGATACAGACTGTGAGAAGAGGAGAGTTGAGGATTGAATTCCATCGAGGAGCAAGAGGAAGAACAGAAAGAGAGATCATGGAGTTAGGCAGGTTAAGGGTGGCCATAAATTCCTTGATGCTCCTCCTATTGAGAGGCGGGGTCCATGTCCCCTCCCCTTGAGCCTGGGTGGGTGCTGTGACCTGGGCTGGTTTCCAAACTAAAGTACCAACTTCTAGCCTAGGCCTCAAGATACTGGAAGCTTCCACTTCCTCCCTCTTGGGACACTCACTCTTAAAGCCCTGAGACAGCTGGGCTGGGAGAAGCCCTGGCTAGCTATGCTCAGGGCTGTGTGACAAGAGGATGCTGGCAAGCCCAGAGCTTCCAGCCATCCTCAACCAGGCAAGAGGCCACATCATACGTCTAGCCCTAGCTGCAGTCAATGGCAACAGCATATGAGAACCACAGGAGAGCTGCCATGCTGAGCCCACACCTCACAGAACTTTGAGAGATAGTAAGAGGGTGCTGCTGAAGCTGTCAAGTTTTTGGTTTGATGATTATACAGCCATAGTAACCAGAGCACCAGGGAAACCATCAAGAGCAAGGCCCTGGAAGTTAAGGGAGGAGAAAACATCAAGGGTGTCATCAATATGACCTGCTGAGTGCCACAGAGTCACAGAAGATACAGAAGTCACCTGTGGAGGGTGGCCATGTGGGGGCTATGGGCTTTGTCTAAATAATTCGAGGAGTTGGTCAGAAAGACTGTAGGCTGAAAGGTAGAGTGACTGGTTCATCCTGGTTTGCTGGAACTCTCCTGGTTTGGGCCCTAATAGTTCTGTGTCCCAGGAAAAAGCTCAGGTGTGAACATGCTGGAGTGGTTGGTGACCCTGTGGTGAGTCTGCACTGATAAAGAAGAGGCCAGGGGAATACAGCAGTCCTGTGGGATGGCTGGCAATGACAGTGGCTCTGAGAAGGTAGCCAAATGAGGAATAAAATCAAAGGGAGGTTTTTTATTTATTTATTTATTTTTATTATACTTTAAGTTTTAGGGTACATGTGCACAACGTGCAGGTTCGTTACATATGTATACATGTGCCATGTTGGTGTGCTGCACCCGTTAACTCGTCATTTACATTAGGTATATCTCCTAATGCTATCCCTCCCCACTCCCCCAACCCCACGACAGGCCCCGGTGTGTGATGTTCCCCACCCTGTGTCCAAGTGTTCCCCATTGTTCAATTCCCACCTATGAGTGAGAACATGTGGTGTTTGGTTTTCTGTCCTTGCGATAGTTTGCTCAGAATGATGGCTTCTAGCTTCATCCATGTAAGATCGGAGTGGGGCCAGGCACAGTGGCTCACACCTGTAATCCCAGCACTTTGGGAGGCTGAGGCGGGCAGATCATGAGGTCAGGAGATCGAGGCCATCCTGGCTAACATGGTGAACCCCTGTCTCTACTAAAAAAATACAAAAAATTAGCCGGGCATGGTGGTGGGCGCCTGTAGTCCCAGCTACTCGGGAGGCTGAAGCTGGAGAATGGCATGACCCCAGGAGGCGGAGTTTGCAGTGAGCCGAGGTTGCACCACTGCACTCCAGCCTGGGTGACAGAGCAAGACTCTGTCTCAAAAAAAAAAAAAAGATCAGGGTGAGCTTGCACATGTTTATAGACTGAGTGGAATAGGCCATAAAAATAGAGACTCTCATTAACTTAGTGCTTACAGGGATCAACGTTCTTGGCAAGGATGTTGCCATGAGGTGGACGCCATCACTGTTGTATCCAGTGAGAAATCTTATTCTCTGAGCATCATGGCAGCTTGCCTAAGGTTCAGAGTGGTAGGTGGTAGAGCTGGGATTTGTGCTCAGGATTATCTGTTATGCTTCAGCACCATGGCAGAGCCCATGGGAATGTCAGAGATATGGGACATTGAAGGGCAGTTTGATGGATTGAAGGCCATGAGGAGTCAATAGGCAACAGGACCCAGAGAACAGTTATGGGACAGGCCTTTCCTAGAGGCTCTTGACTGGCTAGGAGTGGGATGACCAGAAGTGTGGGTGAGGCAGGTGGCAGGTGCAAGATGGGAACAAAGAGACAGGAAGAAATGTGTTTCTGCTGACCACTCTACAGTGCCCGCTTTCCTAACAAGAAGGGAAATAAGAAGAAGAAATTGGAAGAACTCAGGAGTGATTTTCATCTACACAGATGTGGTAGAGTGAAATTGGAACTCTACAAAAATAAATAAACAAATAAATAGCTTCTCCTCTTCCCCCTCAAAGCCACTCTACACACAAAATGAATCTCTTTTGCTCAAAATCACAGACACATAGAGCTGGAACCTCAACCCAGGCTGCTGAGACCCTCTAAAGGCTTCAACAACCCAAGGAAGGGACTGTTAGCCCATTTTGATCTCCATGAAATGGATACAGATCCCCAGGCATGCGCACAGGCCGCATTCCTGAAATGGGGTCTTGCTCTAAAGGCCTGTGGCAGGTGTGTGTGGTGAGAGGCCAAATTTGGCAGGCAAGAATATGGAGCAGACAAGGGACACTGACCTAACTAAGATTCTGTGTCTGTACCTGCAGCCAGGTGGGTGAGGCAGTGTCTGAAGGGCATGGCAAGCTGATCACCACGGTGTCCAATTACACAGACAGACGCAGCAGATGGGAGCAAAGGTGGCTGCGGTCACTTTAGGAGTGTGGCCTGTGCTCATCCCTGGGGAACAGTACATGGGCTGCAAGGTCCGACCCCTGGGCTGTTGTTTGGGGTAAGGCTACTGTCCTGAGTAGAGGAATAATACTAATAATACCAGCAGCTAAACTTCTTTGAGCCATCCCGATGTACCTGGCATCATGCTGAGCACCTTAAATATATTGCCTCATTTAATCCTTATGGAACCCTAGATGGCAGATATTTTTATTTTCCCTCTTTGTTAATGAGAAACCTGAGGCAGAGGAAGATAATTCAACCAGTACAATAGTCACAGGTAACAAACAAGTGATAGGACTGGGATGGGAACCAAGACAGCCTGCCTTCAGAGACTGCTCTTTAGCCACTGTGATGTCCTGATAAGACCAAAGCTGGTGCTCAGTATTCCAGTGCAGGAAGCATGAGACTTATGCTCAAGGACAGCAGCCATTACATCTTATCTTTCCCATAGATACCCCTGAGCCTAAAACATTGAGTTTCCCTGCTAGAAGAAGAGACAGGGAAATATGGGCAGAGAGAAGGGGCCAGATGGTCTCTGGGTCAGCCACAGGGAGATAACAGAGTCAACTGACCTATCTACCTTCCCCTTGTAATAAAGAGGTGGCAGAACCTTTGAAAACAGAGGACTCTGCTCTCTGTCAAACATGGCCCAATCCATACTGGGAATCTGACCAACCAGTTTAGCAACTCCTCCTCCCTCCATTGGGACCAGGAAACGGATGTTAGAAAAGCAGTGGAAAGGGAGAGTTTTCACTTTTTCCACTTTATTCCCACCTTATACTTCTCTCTTTTAACCTATTGAGTGTTTCAGCCAAGTCAATGGTTGTGCATAGGCACAGCTGTTTTTGGTGAGGACAGAGATCTGTGGAGCTTCAGAAAGTCCTGCCTGAACATTGTGTGTGCCTTCCTGGGTACTTTTGCAGCTTCTGTGCACCTTATCTACCCGGGACCAATTCAGAGGTGACTCTCAGGACTTTGTGACATCAGTCAAAATAGGTCTGTAGTCAACTGCAAGGCCATTGTCAAATGGTGCCAGCTACATTGTCCACTCCAGCTTTGAACAACCAGGAAAGTGTTCAGAGTCCAAATAATACAAAAATACACAAAACCTCTCCCAAAATGTTGCTAATGCAGATGTCTCTGTCTCATGTATCACACTTTCCCAAAATTCTAGAGTCAATATGGTACCCAAGAATATTGAAAAATCCACCAACACCCACAAAATTTAGACACAAACAACCCTTATCCATTGCAGCAGCTACTAATCTAAGCCTTGTTCCTTCTCTCTAAGCAAAATCAGAGTTTGCAGAACCTGGTACATATTTAGACTTACATTGCTGTTGCCAGCTGCGTTACCTGAGGAAAGTAGGCAGACAAAAAGCAGAAAAGAAAAAGGAGAAAGTCATTCTTGTTTTATTGTCATTAGAATGAATGTCAGTCTCTTCCAGGTTATCCAAGGCTTATGAATTTAAATCCCAAATCAGAGAACCCACCTTAGAGGGGAGAAATCATGACATTATGCTTCTCATATCCTTTGGGGAAAATACAGTTACAAATAATCCACCCTCTACCAGAGAATGGCATATGAAATACTCTATCTCTATACAGAGTCTAGAAATTTGGACCTACAGACACAGCCTTTTCTTGGAACTTCTGTTCTTCGTATTTACTCTTGAAAAGAAGAGGCTTATTTTACAATATGAATTTTCTGTAACACAGAACATAAATTTCTGGTGAAAATTAAACACTTAAAACCTGCCTAACCCTTCAACAATGAAAAGGTTAAGTATTAAAAGAATATGATGAAATATTTTTCAGAAGGGGAGGAGTAGATTATATCAATTCTTTTTAAACAGTCAATAATAGAAGGGAAAAGGCAGAAAGAGTTCAGGAACATGCAGAAAAAAGCAGTCAAAATAATCCACAATTAGGCCTTACCCTTACTGCTAGCCTAATCACCAGCAGTTCCCAAATAAGAGAAAAATACATTTCAGGCAAACTCAACATAAAAAAAATTAATATTCAAACATCAGAACCAGTTAAATGGAAGTCTAGCTGCTTGACACATATGAAGTGATTATGGTGACCTTACAACCTCACTGCTATAGACTAATGTTTATGAGTGGGCCCTCCTAATGGAATTAATGCCTTTATAAAAGGAGGAAGAGACACATGATTTCTCTCCCTTTGCCATGTGAGAACACAGCAAGAAGGCAGCCATCTGCAAACCCGGAAGAGAGCCCTTAGCAGAAACCTAATCCACCAGCACCTTGATCTTGAACTTTCCGGCCTTCAGAACTGTGAGGAATAAATGTCTGTAGTTTAAGCAACTCAGTCTATGATATTTTTTATAGCAGTCCAAAATGACTTCGATACTCACAAAACAAATTCTTACAAGATTTGGAATCTTTCTTTCTTTTTCCTTCCTTCCTTCCTTTCCTTCCTTTTTTATCTCTTTCCTCCCTTCCTCCTTTCCTCTGTCTTTCTTTATTTATTCCTTCCTTCCTTCCTTCCTTCCATCTCTTTCCTTTTCTTTCATTTTTCCTCTTTCTCCCTTGCCTCTCTTTCTCCCTTCATCTCTCTCTTTCTCTCTCTTTCTCCCTCATCTCTCTTTCTTTCTCTCTTTCTCTCTTTATCTTTCTCTCTCCTTTCTTTCTTTTTCTTTCTTTCTTTCTCTCTCTCCTTCCTTCCTTTCCCTCTCTCTTTCTCTCTCTCCTTCCTTCCTTTCTTTCTCTTTCTTTTTTCTTTCTTTATTTCTCTCTCTCCTTCCTTCCTTTCTCTTTCTTTCTTCCTTTCCCTTTCTCTTTCCTTCTTTCTTCTTTCTTTCTTTCTTTCTTTCTTTCTTTCTTTCCTTGCTTCCTTCCTTCCTTCCTTCCTTCTTTTTCTTTCTCTCATTCTGTTACCCAGGCTGGAGTACAGTGGTGTCATCATACCTCACTGTAGCCTCAAGGGCTCAAGTGATCCTCCTGCCTCAGCCTCCTGAGTAGCTGGGACCACAGTCACACACCACCATGCCCAGCTACTTAAAAAAATTATTTTTAGAGATAGGGTCTTACTGTGTTATCCAGACTGGTCTCCAATTCCTGGCCTCTAGTGGTCCTTCACCTCAGCCTCTCAAAGTGCTGGGATTACAGGTGTGAGCCACCACTCCCAGCCAAGATTTGGACTTTTGAAAGAAAATCCAGCCTCCTTCTCAGGACTCTGTGCAGACCATGACTTTTTCTTTTCTTGTTTATTTTCTCTTATTTCATTTTAAATTCAGGGGGTACATGGCTTGTTTGTTATAAGGGTATTACATGCATAATAATGAGGATTGGGCTTCTAATCTACCCATCACCCAAATATTGAACATTGAACTCAGTAAGTAATTTTTCAACCTTTATCCCTCTCCTAACCTCCCCACTTTTGGGGTCCCCAGTCTATTGTCTCCATCTTTATGCTCAGTGTGTACCCATTATTTAGCTCACACTTATACATTAAAGCATGTGATGCTTGATTTTCTGTTTCTAAGTTAGTTCACTGAAGATAATGGCCTCCAGCTCCATCCACGTTGCTGCAAAGGACATGATTTTATGTTTTATGGCTGTGTAGTATTCCATGGTGTATATATACATTTTCTTTATCAAATCAACTATTGGTGACACTTAGGTTGGTTCCATGACTTTACTATTGTGAATAGTGCTGCAATAAACATAGGAGTGCAGATGTCTTTTTAATTAATGATTTCTTTTCCTTTGGGTAGGTACCTAGTAGTGGGTTTGCTGGATCTAATGGTAGTTCTATTTTTAGTTATTTGGAATATCTCCATATTGTTTTCCATAGAGGTTGAACTAATTTACACTCCCATCAAAAGTATATGAGTGTTCCCCTTTCTCTGCAACCATGCCAACATCCATTGTTTTTTGACTTTTTAAATAATAGCCATTCTGACTAGTATAATATCTCACTGTGATTTTAATTTGCATTTCTCTGATGATTAGTGATGTTGAGCATGTGTTTGTTGACCACTTGTATTTCCTATTTTGCAAAATGTCTGTTCATGCCCTTTACCCAGTTTTTAATGGGGTTGTTTGTTTTTTTCTTGTTGAGTTGTTTGAGTCATCTGATAATAGACTCATCTCTGAGCCTACCCAGACAAAGTTATATTTGAGAGCCCCAAGGTGACATCTCTAGGTCAGTCAAGTGGCCAAGAGCCCCAAGGTGACATCTCTAGGTCAGCCAAGTGGCCAGTGCATGCTGAACAACATGTTGTGGGAAGGCACACACACACTATTTCCCAGGTGTTACAGGATGGTATGTGCATGTACTTCATTTCTCACCTTTTCTTCTAACAGTCTGACACTAACCTGCTTCATCACAGCATCTCAGTGTCTTCAGATGCTCTTCCTGGATGGCCTCTCCAACTCAGCTGAATAGCCAAGATCATTGTCACCCAAGAGGCAACAATTCCAGCAAATTCTAAACCTACAGGCATTATAGTTTCATGAAATCCCACCCCAATGGAGCACAATGTCTTTTTTTTTAATAAAAGACACTCACTTGCTGTGAAGGCTGCATTTGCAGTGTCAGGGGCCCCTTAGAAGGAACAAACATCCAGTTCCTGCACGCTGAATCTGAATCAACTGCAACTGGAAAAAGCAACTACCAATTGAATATGCACCATGCCAGATGGCCTGGCATATTTATGTGCTTTGAGTTGCCATGTCCTATGTGCCAGAGAGCTAAAACTGGTTTCAGGCAACTCAGTCCTCCACCATCTGACCAGCCAAGATTATTCTCTCCACTTAGATTGAAACACAGAGACCTACTCCAGTGATCTAGGATTAGGGACTTCTGTGGCACAGAAGGCACTAGACTCGGTGATGATATTACTGCTGCTCTTGTCGTTGGCCTGGGAGGCACTGCTGGGATACCCTGCCTCCAGCCTGAATGCTTGGGATAGGCTTAGAAAGTACTCAGCTGGTTCCATCCAGGACAGGGAACTGCAGCGTCAGTGCAGTGTGATGCCCTGTTTTCATACCTCATATTCTTCGCTCTTGCCTTCTATATCCCTCACCAGGGATTTTTTAGTTTATTAATCTTTTCAAAGACCCAACTTTTGGTTTTCTTGATCCTCTATATATGTTTGTTTTCTGTTTAATTACTTTCTGCTCTTTATTCTTTATCATTTCCTTCTTTCTACTTTCCTTGGGTTTAATTTGTTGTTCTTTTGCTAATTTCTTGAGATTGCTGCTTAGCTCGTTGGTTTGTAGCCATTCTTGTCTAATGTATGCAATGAGACTGTCAATTTTCCTCTAAGCAGTTTTTATTTTACTTTATTTTGGTAAAATTCTTGCTGAAGCACAACACACACACAGAAAAGTGCACAAATTTAAGTGCAGAGCTTATGAATTTTTCAGAAAGGGAACTCTTTCACGTAAACAGCACTCAAATCAAGAAGCAGAGCTTTACTCACATTTTAATCTGTTCTGTTTCTCTTCATCCTTCTCACACATCTGTGTTTCTGTCTGGGATCATTTTCCTCTAAAAAAAAAAAAAAAAAATTCCCTTCAGTATTTCCTTCAGTGCAAGCCCACCGGAGATAAATAATCTCAGTTTTTGTTTGTCTGAAAACATCACTATTTCACCTATACTTTTGAAGAGTAATTTCACAATATATATAGAGAGAATTCAAGGTTAGGTGTTTTTCTCTTTAGCACTTAGGAATGCCATTTATCTTCTGAAAAGTCAATGGTTAGTCTTTTTGTCATTCCTTTGAAGGTAACTATCTTCCCCCATCTTATGCTTTTAAGACTTTAATCTTTGTCTTTGGATTTCATCAGTTTAACTACGATGTGCTTACCAGAGATTCTTGTTTTTATCCTACGGCTTATCCTGAAGCTTAATGAGAAGCTATTATCTTCTCAAAAGTTGCCTTTACCCCATTCTCTGGAACTCCAATTACATACAGTGGATCATTCCATTGTGTCCCTCTGTTCCTTTTTCTCTACGTACTTTCTATCCTTTTTTTCCTCTACCTTCTTTCAATCCAGATATTTTTAGTCGACCTATCTCCCAGTTTACGAACGCTCTTTCTGCTATACCTGATCTCCTGCTAAACACATGTATAAAGTTCCTAATTTCATCTATTCTATTTTTCAGTAATAAAATCCTCATTTGGTTCTTTTCTATTGGTTTTAATTTTCTGGCAAAGGCTGTACTTAATATATCCATTTTCTATGTACATCATTGTTTCTTTAAAGTCTTTGCCAGATGACTTCAACATCAGGATTCTGTTTCCCTGCTTCTATCTATTGCTGTACTTGGTAATTTTCTGTCAATTGCCATACATTGGGTATGAAATATTATACACTTGAGGTACTTTAGGTGATGACATCTTCTCCCAAAGAGGGTTTGCCATGTCCTCAGCTAGGCAGTTGGGGTGCTGATGGCCTTAGTCCAATAAGAGGGGAGCTCCACGGGGTACAGTCCAATTCTGGTAAACCACAGTCTCCCTCTGGCTATCCCATGTTCCTTAGGACCCCTCCCAAGGGCTTTCAGTGGGGCCTCTCTCCCTGCCAGATCTCCTCAATACCAAGAGATCGAAAATTTTGCCTCTACTTTTCAAATGTTTTCATGATTAGATTTTTAGTCTTTTGCCCTCAAAGCTTCAGTATTTGTGAATGTCTGAGGGGAAGCCAGTTGTGTATTTGAGATCTCCTGTGCTGTAACTCTCAATCCATCTAGTGAGCCACCAGGGAAAAGGGGCTATAGGTTACCAGAAACCTCTCATCTAGAAGTTTTAGTCCTATCTGAGATTCCACTGCTCTGCAGTGCCTGGAAACATTTTGTTTTAAAATCAGCTTATTTAGTTAGCTGTAGAAGCATTCATCCGCTGCAACTACTCTATCCTAGCAAAAAGAAGTCTCTAATTCCCACCCCCCACCCCCTTTTTTTTTTTCTGAGATGGAGTATCACTCTGTGGCCCAGGCTAGAGTACAGCAGAGCAATCTCAGCTCACTGCAACTTCTGCCTCCCGGGTTCAAGCAATTCTCCTGCTTCAGCCTCCTGAGTAGCTGGGATTACAGGCGCCAGCCATCACGCCCAGCTAATTTTTGTATTTTTAGTAGAGACGGGGTTTCACCATATTGGCTAGGCTGGTCTCACTCTCCTGACCTCAGGTGATCCGCCCACCTCAGCCTTACAAAGTGCTGGGATTACAGGTGTGAGCCACCGCACCCGGCCTCTAATTACCTTTGAACTGTGCAAGCAATAGCCCCAGGGATCAAAAACTCTGTCTGGGGATGGTGACAGTAATCAACACTGAAATGAAAACAAAATGCATTTTTTGATTGTTTTTGAATTTAGAATTGGCCCCCTGACACATGAAGTATTTCTCATAAATAAAAGCTACAGTGTCGTCTGTTGGTGGGAGTGTAAACTAGTTCAACCATTGTGAAAGGCAGTGTGGGATTCCTCAAGGATCTAGAACTAGAAATACCGTTTGACCCAGTGATCCCATTACTGGGTATATACCCAAAGGATTATAAATCATCTTACTATAAAGACACATGTACATGTATGTTTATTGTGGCACTACTCACAATAGCAAAGACTTGGAACCAACCCAAATGTCCATCAATGATAGAATGGATTAAGAAAATGTGGCACATATACACCATGGAATACTATGCAGCCATAAAAAAGGCTGAGTTCATGTCCTGGATGAAGCTGGAAACCATCATTCTGAGCAAACTATCTCAAGGACAGAAAACCAAACACCACATGTTCTCACTCATAGATGGGAACTGAACAATGAGAACACTTGGACACAGGGCGGGGAATGTCACACCCCAGGGTCTGTCATAGGGTGGGGGGGCAGGGGGAGGGGTAGCATTAGGTGAAATATCTAATGTAAATGATGAGTTGATGGGTGCAGCAAACCAACATGGCACATGTATACCTATGTAACAAACCTGCACATTGTGCACATGTACCCTAGAACTTAGAGTATTATAAATAAATAAATAAATAAATAAATAAATAAATAAATAGTTACAGTGTCATTTTACATATTGATTCATTTTGGTCACTTTTGCTATGGTACCATATTTAAAGACATTAACATGGGATTTATTCTTCTAAGTAAGAAATTAGTCAAGTAATATACAGTTACTCATGTAAAAAATATATATCAGCTATCACAATTACTTCAAAAAGAAGTTGCAATTAACCATTTTTCATTCAAATAACCAGACAGCTCAGAATTTAGCTATTAAAGAAGCATGAGTTTATCATGTGGCAATTTGTATAAGTTAGGCAAATGTGAAATTCTTAAAATACAAACATCTTCTGTTTATTAAAAATTTATGACTTTTCCAGTTATTTTCAAATAATTTAATTTTAGTTTAGTTTTAGTTAATATAACCAGTCCGTAATACAGCATTCTAAATCATGATGACTTTTGGAAGTACAAATCCAAGTTAGATGATACCTGTATCAAATTATAAAATTTTGACTGTCAATATGACATTCTGTAATACAAGATTTTTTCTGTTAGAGTCATATATTACTTTAATGATAATTTTACTACAAAAATATCATCTAAGTAGCAAAAATATCATGACTTTCAGGGCTGTTTATAGTAGAGCAAGGGTTTGTTTGTTTGTTGTTGTTTTGGTGCAATTTAATATGGCTTTAAAAATTATGTAATTTTATCCCTTTGAATGAGTTCTTAGATACAAGTTGCTAAAATTAAATGCAGCAGGACAAGTATGTATAAAAGATGACTCTGTTTCATTCTGGTGTTGGTTAAAAACCAGACTCATGCCTGAAAAGCTTTAACATTTTACCTTAAGGAGATTCAACAGGTAATATCAGTTTTTAAATTAACATAAATTTTCCAGTGTTTACTATGAATATTTACACTTACAGTGAAATCATCAATGTTAGATGCCTCATCAATGAACATTATTTCCATTTATCCTCATTTATCTGGAAACCCTTCACCCTTCCTTTGTTTCAATCAAAAGTCACAGCCTTTCTCTAAGCTGCTGATTTCTTAAAATCCATTTAATTCATAAAAAGAAATACAAATGGATATACTGCCATATAGGATAGACTGGCAGGACTCAAGGTTTTATACAATTAATGTTGATTATTTCTCTAAAAGTGCTGCTCTTACTGTTTCCTCTTGCTGAAACTAAACACTCTTCAGACTCAATTTATATCACATTATTCTACTGTGACTCAATCTTTTTGAGCATCTGAAGACATTGTACTTTCCATTCCTCCTTCTAGATAACTCTTGAGGCTAACTCTTACAGCATAATTATAGTTTTTTTGGTTAAAATTGCTTTTCTTGGGGTTTGAGGATATAGTCTCACATCTCTTTTGTAAATGACATATTAGCAGATTTAAGTTCATTATTCTTAAGAATGTTTATACATAGAGGCCGGGCACGGTGGCTCACGCCTGTAATCCCGGCACTTTGGGAGGCCGAGGCAGGCGGATCACGAGGTCAGGAGATCGAGACCATCCTGGCTAACATGGTGAAACCCTGTCTGTACTAAAGATACAAAAAAATTAGCTGGGCGTGGTGGCAGGCACCTGTAGTCCCAGCTACTAAGGAGGCTGAGGCAGGAGAATGGCATGAACCTGGGAGGTGGAGCTGGCAGTGAGCCGAGATGCACCACTGCACTCCAACTGGGAGACAGAGCAAGACTCCGTCTCAAAAGAAAAAAAAATGTTTCTACATAGATAATTTGATCCTTTCTGCAAAATAATTGACTTCACAATGGAAGGCTGTGCTGATCTATGTCTGTCTAATTCATCAACTCTGATTATAGTCTGGTTCATAAGATCTGAGTGTTTTTGCATTGCAGATATTGTAACACCTGAGTAGCTAAAAACTTGCCATGATGTTCAGGTATTCATGGTGCTGGCAAACTGCAATGTCTGGGCAACGGTATTCTTTTTTTTTTTTTTTAATTATACTTTAAGTTCTAGGGTACATGTGCACAACGTGCAGGTTTGTTACATAGGTATACATGTGCCATGTTGGTTTGCTGCACCCATCAACTCGTCATTTATATTAGGTATTTCTCCTCATGCTATCCCTCCCCCTGCCCCCCACCCCATGACAGGCCCTGGGGTGTGATGTTCCCTGCCCTGTGTCCAAATGTTCTCATTGTTCAATTCCCACCTATGAGTGAGAACATGCAGTGTTTGGTTTTCTGTCCTTGCGATAGTTTGCTGAGAATGATGTTTTCCAGCTTCATCCATGTCCCTGCAAAGGACATGAACTCATCCTTTTTTATGGCTGCATAGTATTCCATGGTGTATATGTACCACATTTTCTTAATCCAGTCTATCGTTGATGGACATTCGGGTTGGTTCCAAGTCTTTGCTATTGTGAATAGTGCCGCAATAAAAATACGTGTGCATGTGTCTTTATAGTAGCATGATTTATAATCCTTTGGGTATACACCCAGTAATGGGATCACTGGGTCAAATGGTATTTCTAGTTCTAGATCCTTGAGGAATTGCCACACTGTCTTCCACAGTGGTTGAACTAGTTTACACTCCCACCAACAGTATAAAAGCGTTCCTATTTCTCCACATCCTCTCCACCATCTGGTGTTTCCTGACTTTTTAATGATCACCATTCTAACTAGTGTGAGATGATGTCTCACTGTGATTTTGATTTTCATTTCTCTGATGACCAGTGATGATGAGCATTTTTTCATGTGTCTGTTGGCTGCATAAATGTCTTCTTTTGAGAAGTGTCTGTTCATATCCTTTGCCCACTTTTTGATGGGGTTGTTTGGTTTTTTCTTGTAAATTTGTTTAAGTTCTTGGTAGATTCTGGATTTTAGCCCTTTGTCAGATGGGTAGATTGCAAAACTTTTCTCCCATTCTGTAGGTTGCCTGTTCACTCTGATGGTAGTTTCTGTCGCTGTGCAGAAGCTCTTTAGTTTAATTAGATCCCATTTGTCTATTTTGGCTTTTCTTGCCGTTGCTTCTGGTGTTTTAGTCATGAAGTCCTCTGGGCAACAGTATTCTTAAGGCATATTTTTATGTTGACAGATATCTCCTTTCAGCACTCTGAAGTTCTCATTCCCTTGTCTTCCATTGTTTCTGTTTGTGTTAAGAAGTCATCTGTCAATATGATTGTTGCTCCTTTGAAGGTAAGCTAGCTTTTTCCTTCATTGGATGATGATGTTGTTTTTGTCTTTTTTTTTTTCTCTGATGTCTGATTGCTTTGTTCCTTTTGGATTCATGGGGCTTTTTGAATCTATACCTTGATGTCTTTCGATGTAGCACCATCACCTCTCTGCTGTCCTTTTAGATTTCAGTACCTCTATTTTAGACTACCTGCTAGTATCCTGTGTGTTTCTTGCTCTTTCGTCTATATTTTCCATCCTTTTCCTCTATGTGCTTCTTTCTGGATTTTTTTCTGACCTATATTCCAGTTCCATAAATTTTCTCCTCTATGTTGTTTAATCTACTGTTAAACCTATTCATTGAGCTCACTATTTCAAAGTATAGTTTCTCAGAATTTCTCAGATTCAAAATTTCTGTTTGGTTCATTTTGTAGACTTCATTCTTTGCTAGTAGTTTCAATCTTGTCTTCTTTTTGCTCGAGTGTTTTAAGTATATGTTCAGCGACATCTACTTGTTTTTTGTTTTTAATTTAGAAAGGGGACTTTATTTTGTATAAGGGTTTATAGTTTGCAGGGTGGCCATTCCACAGGCTGGGAAGTATAGACTCCGCTCAGCAGAGACCGGAAACAGGCACTTTGAGGGAGGAGAGAGCAGAAGAGGAACTTACATTGAACAGGTTGGCCAAGTATACATATTTAACAGGTTATAGCAGGAGTTATGAATATTCACAAAGGGGTTCCTGACATATGCATATTGAAAAACATGTATGTAACATACAACCCAAGTTAACATTAGGGTAGAGACTTAACATTTAAATGAATTACTATTAGGCCCTATACATCAAAAGCTAAAGCAGGGACATGGAGGCACTCAGGTGTGCAGCCTCTGTAAGCAAGCCAGAACCAGTCTATGGTCGGTGGTCTCTTATCAGAAGAAAGTTACTGAAATCATTCTCTTTTATGGTTTTTTATTTTTATTTCTATTATTTTCCATAAGTTATTGGGGTACAAGTGGTATTTGGTTACATGAGTAAGTTCTTTAGTGGTGATTTGTGAGATTTTGGTGCACCCATCACCCATGTATACACCACACCATACCTGTAGTCTTTTATCCCTTGCTCCCCTCTCACTCTTCCCCACAAGTCTCCCAAAGTCCATCGTATCATTCTTATGCCTTTGCGTCCTCTTAGCTCAGCTCCCACATATCAGTGAGAACATACGATGTTTGATTTTCCCTTCCTGAGTTACATTATACTTAGAATAATAGTCTCCAGCCTCATCCATGTCACTGCAAATGTTAATTCATTCCTTTTTATGGTTGCGTAGTATTCCATCATATATGTATATATATATACTACAGTTTCTTTATCCACTTATTGATTGATGGGCATTTGGGTTGGTTGCACGATTTTGCAATTGTGAATTGTGCTGCTATAAACATGCCTGTACAAGTATCTTTTTCAAATAATGACTTCTTTTCCTCTGGGTAGATGCCTAGTAGTGGGATTGCTGGATCAAATAGTAGTTCTATTTTTAGTTCTTTAAGGAATCACCGCACTGTTTTCCATAGTGGCTGTACTAGTTTACATTCCCACCAGCAGTGTAGAAGTGTTCCCTGTTCACCACATCCACACCAACATCTATTGGTTTTTTATTTTTTTATTATGGCCATTCTTGCAGGAGTAAGGTGGTATCACATTGTAGTTTTGATTTGCATTTCCCTGATAATTAGTGATGTTGAGTATTTTTTCATATGTTTGTTGGCCATTTGTATATCTTCTTTTGAAAATTGTCTATTCATGTCCTTAGCCCACTTTTTGATGGGATTGTTTGTTTTTTTTCTTACTGATTTGAGTTTCTTGTAGATTCTGGCTATTAGTCCTTTGTCAGATGTATAGATTGTGAAGATTTTCTCCCAATATGTGGGTTGTATGTTCATTCTTCTGACTGTTCCTTGTGCCATGCAAAAGCTCTTTAGTTTAATTAGGTCCCAGCTATTTATCTTTGTTTTTATTGCATTTGCTTTTGGGTTCTTGGTCATGAAATCCTTGCCTAAGCCAATGTCTAGAAAGTTTTTTCAATGTTATCTTCCAGAATTTTTATAGTTTCAGATCTTAGGTTTAAGTCCTTAATCTATCTTGAGTTGATTTTTGTATAAGGTGAGATGTGAGGATCCAGTTTCATTCTCCTACATGAGGCTAGCCAATTATCCCAGCACCATTTGTTGAAAAGGGCATCCTTTCCCCACTTTATGTTTTTGTTTGCTTTGTGGAAGATCAGTTGGCTGTAAGTATTTGGGTTTATTTCTGGGTTCTCTATTCTGTTTCATTAGTCTATGTGCCTATTTTTATACCAGTACCGTGCTGTTTTGGTGACAATGGCCTTATAGTATAATTTGAAATCAGGTACTATGATGCCTCCAGATTTGTTCTTTTTGCTTAATCTTGCACTGGTTATGTGGGCTTTTTTTTGGTTCCATATGAATTTTAGAATTGTGTCTTCTAATTCTATGAAGAATAATGGTGGTATTCTGAAGGGGATTGCATTGAATTTGTAGATTGCTTTGGGCAGTATGGTCATTTTTACAATATTGATTCTACCCATCCATGAGCTTGGGATGTGTTTCCATTTGTTTGTGTCATCTGTGATTTCTTTCAGTAGTGTTTTGCAGTTTTCCTTGTAGAGGTCTTTCAACTCCTTGGTTAGGTATATTCCTAAGGTTTTTTTTTAATTTTTTTAAATTTATTTTATTTTATTTTTATTTTTTGCAGCTATTGTAAAAGGTGTTGAGTTCTTGATTTGATTCTCTGCTTGGTTGCTGTTGATGTATGGAAGAGGTACTGATTTGTGTACATTAATCTTGTATCCAGAAACTTTGCTGAATTCTTTTATCAGTTCTAGGAGCTTTCTGGAGGAGTCCTTAGGGTTTTCAAGGTAAACGATCATATCATCAGCAAACAGTGACAGTTTGACTTCCTCTTTACTGCTTTGGATGCCCTTTATTTCTTTCTCTTGTCTGATTGCTCTGGCTAGGACTTCCAGTACCATGTTGAAGAGGAGTGGTGAGAGTGGTCATCCTTGTTTTATTCCAGTTCTCAGAGGGAATGCTTTCAACTTTTCCCCATTCAGTATTTTGTTGGCTGTAGGTTTGTCATAGGTGGCTTTTATTGCACTAAGGTGTGTTCCTTCTATGCCAATTTTGCTGAAAGTTTTAATCGTAAATGTTGGATTTTGTCAAATGCTTTCTCTGCATCTATTAAGATGATCATGTGATTTTGTTTTCAATTCTGTTTATGTGGTATATCACATTTATTGACTTGCATATGTTAAATTACCCCTACATCCCTCTTATAAAACCCACTTGATCATGGTGGATTAATTTTTTGATATGTTGTTGGATTCGTTTAGCTACTATTTTGTTAAAGATTTTAGCATCTATGTTCATCAAGGACATCGGTATGTAGCTTTCTTTTTTGGTTAAGTCCTTTCCTGGTTTTGGTATTAGGGTAATGCTGGCTTCACAGAATGACTTAGAGAGGGTTCCTTCTTTTTCTGTCTTGTGGAATAGTGTCAGAAGTACCAATTCTTCTTTTAATATCTGGCAGAATTTTGCTGTGAATCTGTCTGGTCCTGGACTTTTTTTTGTTGGTAATTTTTAAATTACCATTTTAATCTCACTGCTTGTTATTGGTCTGTTCAGGGTATCTAATTCTTCCTGATTTAAGCTAAGAGGGCTGTATTTTTCCAGGAATTTATTCATTTCTTCTAGGTTTTCTAGTTTATGTGCATAAAGGTGTTCATACTAGCCTTGAATAATCTTTTGTATTTCTGTGGTATCAGTTGTAATATCTCCTGTTTCATTTCTTAGTAAGGTTATTTGAATATTCTCTCTTCTTTTCTTGGTTAATCTTGCTAATGGTCTGTCAATTTTATTTATCTTTTCAAAGAACCAGCTTTTGTTTCATTTATCTTTTGTAATTTTTTCTGTTTCAATTTCATTTAGTTCTGCTCTGATCTTGGTTATTTTCTTTCTTCTGCTTGGTTTGGGTTTGGTTTGTTCTTGTTTCTCTGGTTCCGCAAGATATGACTTAAATTGTCTGTTTGTGCTCTTTCAGACTTTTTGATGTAGGCATTTAGGGCTGTGAACTTTCCTCTTAGCACCACCTTTGCTGTATCTCAGAGGCTTTGATAGTTTGTGTCATTATTGTCATTCAGTTCAAAGAATATTTTAATTTCCATCTTGATTTCATTTTTGACCCAATGCTCATTCAGGAGCAGGTTATTTAATTTCCATGTATTCACATGGTTTTAAAGGTTCCTTTTGGAGTTGATTTCCAGTTTTATTACACTGTGGTCTGAGAGAGTGCTTGATATAATTTCAGTTTTCTTAAATTTATTGAGGCTCGTTGTATGGCCTATCATGTGGTCTAGCTTAGAGAAAGTTCCATGCACTGTTGAATAGAATGTGTATTCTGTGTTTGTTGAATGAAATGTTCTTTTTCTTCTTTGTTTTTGTTTTTGTTTTGTTTTTTGAGATGGAGTTTTGCTCTGGTTGCCCAGGCTGGAGTGCAATGGCACAATCTCGGCTCACTGCAGCCTTCGCCTTCCGGGTTCAAGTGATTCTCCTGCCTCAGCCTACCGAGTAGTTGGGATTACTGGCATGTGCCACCATGCCCGGCTAATTTTGTGTTTTTAGTAGAGACGGGGTTTCTCTGTGTTGATCAGGCCGGTCTCGAACTCCCGACCTCAAGTTATCCGCCCGTCTCGGCCTCCCAAAGTGCTGGGATTACAAGTGTAAGCCACTGCACCCGGCCTGTTGGATGAAATGTTCTATATATATCTGTTAAGTACATTTGTTCCAAGGTATAGTTTAAGCCCATTGTTTCTTTCTTGACTTCCTGTCTTAATGACCTGTCTAGTGCTGTCAGTGAAGTATTGAAGTTCCCCCACTATTATTATGTTGCTGTCTATATCATTTCTTAGGTCTATTAGTAATTGTTTTATCAATTTGGGAGCTCCAGTGTTAGGTGCATGTATGTTTAGGATTGTGATATTTTCCTTTGGACAAGGTCTTTTACCCTTACATACTGTCCCTCTTTCTCTCTTTTAAACACTGGTGCTTTAAAGTTTGTTTTGTCTTATACAATAATAGCTACCCCTGCTCACTTTTGGTGTCCATTTGCATGAAATGCCTTTTTTCACCCCTTTACTTTAAGATTATGTGATTCCTTATGTGTTAGGTGAGTCTCCTGAAGGCAGCAGATAGTTGGTTGGTGAGTTATTATCCATTCTGCGGTTCTGTATCTTTTAAGTGGGGAATTTAGGCCATTTACATTCAATATTAGTATCGAAATATGAGGTACCATTGCTTTCATCATGTTCTTGGTTGCCTGTGTACTTTGATTTTGTTTTTATGCTTTTTAACTTGTATTTTTGTTTAATAGGTCCTGTGTGATTTATGCTTTAAAGAGGTTCTGTTTTGATGTGTTTTCAGGATTTGTTTCAAGACTTAGAGCTCCTTTTAGCAGTTCTTATACTGGTGGTTTGGTAATGGCAAATTCTCTCAGCATTTGTTTGTCTGAAAGAGACTGTATCTTTCCTTCATATATGATACTTAGTTTCACTGGATACAAAATTCTTGGCTGATAATTGTTTTGTTTGAGGAGGCTGAAGATAGAGCCCCAATCCCTTCTAGCTTGTAGGGTTTCTGTTGAGAAATCTGCTGTTAATCTGATAGGTTTTCCTTTACAGTTTACCTGGTGCTTCTGTCTCACAGCCCTTAAGATTCTTTCCTTCATCTTAACTTTAGATAACCTGATGACAGTGTGCCTAGGGGAAGATCTTTTTGCGGTTAATTTCCCAGGTGTTGTTTGTGCTTCTTGTATCTGGCTGTCTAGGTGTCTTGCAAGGCCAGGGAAGTTTTCCTCAATTATTCCCCCAAATGTTTTCCAGGCTTTTAGAATTCTCTTCTTCCTCAGGAATATCGATTATTCTTAGGTTTGGTCATTTAACATAATCCCAGACTCCTTGGAGGCTTTGTTCATGTGTTCTTATTCTTTTTCCTTTGTCTTTGTTGGATTGGGTTAATTCAAAGACCTTGTCTTCAAGCTCTGAATTTCTTTCTTCTACTTGTTCAATTCTATTGCTGTGACTTTCCAGAGCATGTCACATTTCTAAAAGTGTGTCCAAAGTTTCCTGAATTGTTTATTGTTTTTTTCTTTAAGCTATCTATTTCCATGACTATTTCTCCCTTTACTTCTTGTATCATTTTTTGGATTTCCTTGCCTTGGGCTTTGCCCTTCTGTGGTCCCTCCCTGATTAGCATAATAACTAACCTCCTGAATTCTTTTTCAGGTAAATCAGGGATTTCTTCTTGGTTTGGATCCATTGCTGGTAAACTAGTGTGATTTTTGGGAGGCATTGACGAGCCTTGTTTTATCACACTACCAGGGTTGGTGTTTTCTGGTTCCTTTTCATTTGGGTAGGCTCTGTCAGAGGGAAGGTCTAGGGCTGAAGGCTATTGTTCAGATTCTTTTGCCTCTGGGGTGTTCCCTTGAATTAGTACTGTCCCCTTTTCCTATGGTGTGGCTTCCTGTGAGCCAAACTGCAGTGATTGTTGTCTGTCTTCTAGGTCTAGCCACCCAGCGAGTCTACCTGCCTCCAGGCTGGTACTGGGGGTTATCTGCACAGAGTCCTGTGATGTGAACCATCTATAGGTCTCTCAGCCATGAATATCAGTGCCTGTTCTGGTGGAGGTGGCAGAGGGTGCAATGGACTCCATAGAGGTCCTTGGCTTTGGTTGTTTAATGCTCTATTTTTGTACTGGTTGGCCTCCTACCAGGAGGTAGCACTTTCCAGAGAGTTTCGGCTGTAGTAGTGTGCAGAGGGACCGGTGGTGGGCGATGCCTTAGAACTCTCAAGATTATATGCCCTTTATCTTCCACTACCAGAGTGGGTAGGGAAGGACCACCAGGTGGGGGCAGGGCTAGATGTGTCTGAGCTCAGACTCTTTTAGGGCAGGTCTTGCTGTGGCTGCTGTGAGGGATGGGGGTGAGATTCCCAGGAGTGACATCTACTTGTTACTGAACATATGCCTGTATCTGATGACTCTGATATCTGGAAATTCTATGTATCTGCCTTTTGTTTGTCAGCTGTTTTTTTTTTTCTTTCTTCTTTCTTCTTCTTTTTTTTTTTTTTCTTTGCCTTGTCTTTGCATGTGCTTGGTCAATTTTAATTAAGAACTGTACAATGTAAATGAAAACTTGTAGAAATCAGTTGAGGCTTAGAATGATGCTACTTTCCTCCTGAGGGGTTTTACATTTTCTTCTGACCAATGTCTAGCAATCCAGAATAACCTCAATTGAATTTCAAGGCTTGAGATGATTCGGAGGGCTAAGGCTGGTGTATTTCTCAACAGTATATCCATTCACTTATTCAGAGTCCCACCTTGAATCGTGAGGGAATTACCAGAGCTTTCCTTTTTGACAGGCTTTAGATTTTTAAGTTTTATCCCCTTAACCCTGCAAACCTGTCAAATATTCTTTTCAGCTTCTCAGCCTCTCAGATGCTTCTTTTAGAATCAACACATTTACCCTTGGAGAAACAACCCCAAATCCTGAGCTTATCTCTGAGTTTTCATCTTCTGTATCTTGACCTCATTATCTTATTTTCCACTGCCTTGGTAGGTCTCTGATGCCTTCAGGCTAGCGTTTCTAGATCTAGGGGAAAAAACTTTCAGGACATCTAATTAAATTTGAATTTAAAATAAACAATGAATAATATTTTTATTGTATGTGTATTCCATGCAATAATCGAAACCTGATTATACTAAAAATTCATTCCTTGTTTATCTGAAACTCAATTTAACCAGGTGTCCTGTATTTGATTTGGTAACCCTACTTTTGGTAGAGTTATTTCTACATTTTAACAGCTTTTCTAGATGTTCTCTGAATTACCTAGTACATTATTACTGAAAGTGGAAGTTTACTTCTGCTAGCTGGTCAGCAAACTTGAGTTATTAAAAACTTTTGAGAGACAAATCACCAAGAAAGGAGTTAATGTTTGCTTAAATCCTATGTCTGCCATGAACCATATGTGTGACCTTATGTAAGTGGCCTTAATTTTGACCTCATTTTCCTTAGATGTAAAATAAGAATGACAGGTGACATTTACTGAGGTCTGATTATATGCCAAGCATTGTGCTAAACACAATTTTTTAAGAAGGCTAATAATGATTGGCTATACTTCATAGGATTCTTGCGAGGATCAAATTAGAAAATATTATTAATGGCCTGGTACATAGTAAGTGTTAATTAACTGTTACGACAAATTTAGGTCATTGCTTTTAAACTTAATTGAACATTTTACTTACTCAGGTCTCCTATCATCATTGCATACTGATGTCTCAAGTGCTACAGCTGGCCTACTAATCCCTTAACAGTGTAGGAAGGTGGGGGGGCAGGGAAGCAATTTTCTCATTTCTTTAAGTGATAATAAACTGAAGTGAAACAATCCATACTCTCTGAATACATGCCCTTAAATAAAGATTATAGTTGCAATCTGTGTATAAATATACATTATAGTGGTAGAAACTTCAGTTTTGCTCTACTTCGTGAATGACATGGTCACCCCGGCCCAAACTTGAAAATATAAATATATATATATTATTGATACATGTGTTTTAATATTTATGGATGCCTTTCATTCATAGCCCACCCCTAAATAAGAAGAAATTTTAATGATTTAATATCCCTTTTCAGCTAGAATGGGAAATCATTTTAAATTACCGGGATATTTAGGTTAAATAAAAGGAAGATCAATTTATAATCAAGTTGCTAAACACTTGAGCATAGTATTAAAATACTTGTTTAAGAAAAAGGAAAACAACCTTTGCCAACAACTTCTCAGAAGAGTACCACGACGTCCATTTCCACAAGGGTAGTATAGAGGCAAGCTGGCTTCACTTCCCCCCACATAAAATTTAAGACAATTGTATGGCACCAAGATGATCACCAGCAATATCCCAGAACTCAAATATGAGGGTAAGACAGCTCTCAGGGCCACAAAACAGTGAAAAAAACTCTGAGCAGATGGTAAGAGAATCAGACTTCCATATCCACAATGCCCCTCCCCTCAATCTACCTGGCACCAAGTGCATGGAAAATTTTTCCCCAGCTCACGATTTCTACACTGGAAAAAGTGAAATGGAGGTAGACAACCAGCTTCCACATCATTTTGGGTTCCCTGGCAGGAGACTTGTCCCTGCCTCAACCCACGAGAAGCATTGGGAGTGCCTGAAGAGAGAACTATCCCTGAGAGCAACCATAGACAAAGCAAGGAGGAAAGACCACCACCCCTGGAAGCTCTGAGATATAGCTCAGCCAAAGGAGACACTAAATCAGAGTGAGTGTTCAGCAGCACCATGCCGTGGAAAGCTTGTTCCATAGATGCCCTTGGCATGAGCCCTTAGCCAGTTTTTCCATAGTCCTGGGATAACCCTTTTGGGACCTCCTCCATTCAGGATGGGCAGCAATCTGATTGTTTACTAGAAGTGAGGCAAACCTGGGTTTAATGTGCCATCTAGTGTCAAAAAGGAGGCAATTATTTATAGTAGGGGAAAAAAAGAAAGATATCAACAGGTAAATTACAAAGAATCTCTACACAAACACATCCAATAATTTTTAAAAAAAGGCCAGACAGAGAAGACTGAAATAAATAACTAATCCTTCAGTGCAAAGACATAGCTGTATATCTACAAGAAAAACAGCAAACAGAAAACCATGACCTCCTCAAGTGGGCAAAGAAAGGAACCAGTGATTGATCCCAATAAGACAACAATATGTGCACTAAGAACTGAAAAATAGCAGTTTTAAAGAAACTCAGTGATCTCCAAGATAAGACAGAAAAAGCAATTCAGAAATTTATCAAGGAAATTTAACAAAGAGATTGAAATAATTTTAAAAATAAAACAAATCTTGGAACTGAGAAATATATTTACTGAAGTGAAAAATTTATTACACGTTCTCAACAGCAGACTGCATCAAGCAGAGAAAAGAATCAGTGAGCTCAAAGACAGGCTAGTTGAAAATACACAGAGGAGAAAAAAGAAAAAAGAATAAAAAGGAACAAAGATCACCTACAAGACATAGAAAATTACCTCAAAAGACCAAATCTAAGAATTATTGGTGTTCAAAAGGAATTGAGCAACAGCAAGGAGAAAATTTATTCAAAGAAATAATAACAGAAAACTTCCCAAAACTTGAGAAAGAGGTATACATCCATCCAGATACAGAAAGATCAGAGAACACCAAACAGATTCAACTCAAATAAGGCTATCCCACGGCATAGAATAATCGAACTTTCAAAGGTCAAGGACAAAGATGGCATCTTAAAAGCAGCAAGAGAATAGAAGCAAAGAACATATAAAGGAGCTCCAGTTCATCAGGCAACAGACTTCTTAATGGACACCATACAGACCAAGAGGGAGTGAGATGACATTTTCGAAGTGCTGAAAGGAAAAAAAAAAAAAAAAACTGCCTCCCAGGAATTCTGTATCCAGCAGTTATCCTTCAAATACAGAAAAGAGATAAATTATTTCCCAGAGAAACAAAGGCTAAAAGAATTCACTACCACCAGACCCATCATACAAAAAATGCTAAAGAGAGTTATTTAATCTGAAAAACAAAAACAAAAAACACTAATGAGTAAAAAGGAAACATTTGAAGATATAAAATCCACTGGTAAAATTAAGTACACAGACAAACCCAGAATACTCTAATACTGTAATTGTGGTGTGCAATCTACTCATATCTCTAGTAGGAAGACCAAAAGACAAATTGATCAAAAACAGTAATACCTATAGCAACCTGTTAAGAGATAAGTAATATAAAAATATGTAAATTGAGACAACATAAAATCCAAATGTTGGGAGGATGGAGTTAAATTGTAGAGGCTTTTTTTTTAATTTGTTCTTTGTTTCCATTCTTTGTTATCTAAGATAAGTTGTCATATCCTTAAAATAACTTGTTACATCTATAAGATTTTTTTGTAAGCCTCATGGCAACCAAAATGCAAAAACCTATAATAGATTCACTAAAAATAAAAAGCAAAAAATTAAAACATATTACCAGAGAGAATAACTTAACCACAAAGGAAGATAGGGAACATGGAAAAAAGGAAGAGAGCAGTTAAAAACCAACCAGAAGCCAGGCACAGTAGCTCACACCTGAAACCCAGCACTTTGGGAGGCTGAGGCAGGCAGATCATGAGGTCAAGAGATCGAGACCATCCTGGCCAACATGGTGAAACCCTGTCTCTACTAAAAATATAAAAATTAGCTAGGCGTGGTGGCGCACACCTGTAGTCCCAGCTACTCAGGAGGCTGAGGCAGGAGAATCACTTGAACACAGGAGGCGGAGGTTGCAGTGAGCCAAGATCGTGCCACTGCATTCCAGCCTGGCAACAGAGCAAGACTCCATCAAAAAAATAAATAAAATAAAATAAAATAAAACAGAAATCAAGCAACAAAATGGCAGTAGTCAGTCCTTACTTATCAATAATAACAACAAATGTAAATATACTCAATTCTCTAATTAAAAGGGATAGAGTGGCTGAGTTAATAAAGAAACAAGACCCAACTATACGCTGCCTATAAGAAACCCACTTCAGCTATAAAGACACATATAGACTGAAAGTACTGAGGTGGAAAAAGACATTCCATGCAACTAGAAACCATAAAGGGCAGGAGTAGCTATGCTTACATCAGATAAAATAGACTACAAATCAAAGACTGTAAAAAGAGATAAAGAAGGTCACTATATAATGATAAAGGGGTCAATTCAGCAAGCGGCTATGAAAATTATAAATATCTATGCACCCAACACCAGAGCTCCCAAATATGTAAAGCAAACATTAATAGATCTAAAATGAGAGATACACTACAATATGATCATAATAGAGGACTTCAATACCCCACTTTCCATAATGGCCATATCATTCCAGCAAGGAAATGTAAATAAACTACACATTGCCCACATGGCCTAACTGACACCTATAGAACATTTCACTCAACTGCTGCAGAATACACGTTTTTTTATCAACACATGGAACATTCTTCAGAAAAGACCGTATATTAAGCCACAAAATAAGTGTCAACAAATTCAAAAAAGTAGAAATCATATCAAGTATCTTCTCTGACCACAAAAGGAATAAAACAAAATCATTAACAAGAGAAACCTCAGAAACTACACAAACACATGGAAATTAAACTACATGCTCCTGAACAACTAACGGAGAAATTAAGAAAAAAGTTTTAAAATGTTTTGAAACAAATCAAATAGAAATACAGCATACCAAAATGTATGCGGTACAGTAAAAAGCATTACTAAGAGGGAAGTTTATAGCAATAAACACCTATATCAAAAAAGTAGAAAGACTTTAAGTAAGCAACCTAATGAAGTACCTTGAGGAACTAGAAAATCAAGAACAACCCAAACCCAAAATAAGCAGAAAAAAGAAGTAAAAAAGAGCAGGGCAGAAATAAATTAAATTGATACCTCAAAAATACAAAAGATCAATAAAATGAAGACTCAGTTTTTTTGAAAGGATAAACAAAGCTAGAATCACTGAGAAAAAAAGAGAGGAGACTCAAATAAATAATATAAGAAAAAAAAGGAGACATAACAACTGAGACCTCAGAAATACAAAAAACCATTAGCAACTATTATGGACAACCATACACCAACAAATTGGAAAACCTAGAAAAAATGGATAAATTCCCAAATACATACATCCTACCAAGAGTGAACCATGAAGAAATAAAAAACTGCAACAAACCAATAATGAATAATAAGACTGAAGCCATAGTAAAAAGTCTGTCTTCAGAGAAAACTTCAGGACCTGATGACTTCATTGCTGGATTCTACCAAATATTTAAAGAAGAATGAGCACCAATTCTTCTCAAACTCTTTAAAAAAATAGAAGAGGAGGGAATACTTCCAAACTCAGTCTGCGAGGCCAGCATTATCCTGATACCAAAGCCAGACAAGGGCACAACAAAAAAAAGAAAACTGCAGGCCAATATCACTGATTAACATAGATACAAAAGTCCTCAACAGAACACTAGCAAACCTAATTCAACAACACATTAAAAAGAGTATTCACCATCATCAAGTGGGATTCATCACAGGGATGTAAGGATGATTCATCATATACAAATAAATAAATGTCATACATCACATTAACAGAATCAAGAACAAAAACCATATGATCATTTCAATAAATGCTGAAAAAGCATTTGACAAAATCCACATCCTTTTATGATAAAAACCCTCAATAAACTGGGTATAGAGGGAACATACCTCAAAATAATAAAGACCATGTATGACAAGCCCACAACTAGCATAGCACTGAATGGGGAAAAAATGAAAGCCTTTCTTCTAAGATCTGGAACAAGACAAGGATACACACTTTCACCATTTTTATTCAATATAGTACTAGAAATTCTGGCCAGAGCAATTAGGCAAGAGAAAGAAATAAAGGGCACCCAAATTGGAAAGAAAGAAGGTAAAGTAGACTTGTTCAAAGATGACATGATTTTATATTTAAAAAAAAAGATTCCACCAAAAATTGTTAGAACTGATAAACAAATTTAGCAAAGGTGCAGGATACAAAATAAACATACAAAAGTCATGTATATATACCAACAGCAAACAATCTGAAAAAAGAAATCAAGCAAGTAATCCTATTTACAATAGCTACAAAGAATGTAAAATACCTAGGCATCAATTTAATGAGCAAAGGAAAACTGTAAAACACTGATGAAAGATGTTGAAGTAAACATTTAAAAATAGAAAGATATTCCATGTTTATGTATTGGAAGAATTACTATGACTAAAATGACAGTTCTACCCAAAGCAATTTACAGATTCTATGCAATTCTTACCAAAATATCAATGACATTCTTCACAGAAACAGAAAAACTAATCCTAAAATGTATTTGGAACCACAGAAGACCCTGGATAGCCAAAGCAACTCTGAGCGAAAAAGAGCAAAGCTGGAGGCATCATACTATCTGACTTCAAAATATGCTACAAAGCTGGCCGGGCGCAGTGGCTCACGCCTGTAATCCCAGCACTTTGGGAGACCGAGGCAGGCAGATCACGAGTTCAGGAGATTGAGACCATCCTAGCTAACACGGTGAAACCCCGTCTGTACTAAAAATACAAAAAATTAGCCGGGCGTGGTGGCAGGCACCTGTAGTCCCAGCTACTTAGGAGGGGAGGAGGTTCTCCAGCCTCAGCAGGAGAATGGTGTGAACCCAGGAGGCAGAGCTTGCAGTGAGCCAAGATGGTGCCACTGCACTCCAGCCTGGGTGACAGAGCGAGACTCCATCTCAAAAAAAAAAAAAAAAAAAAAAAAAAAAAAGAAAAATATGCTACAAAGCTGTAGTAACCAAATCAGCATGGTAGTGGCAAAAAATAGACACATAGACCAATGGAACATATAATAATAGAGGACCCAGATATAAATCCAGGCATTTACAGCCAATCCATTTTCAACAAAGGTGCCAAGAACATGCAATGGGGAAATATTAGTGTCTTCAATAAATAATGCTGGGAAAACTGGAAATCCATATGCAGAAGAATGAAACTAGACCCCTATTGCTCATCATACACAGAAATAACATCAAAATGGATTAAAGGCTTAAATCTAAGACCTAAAACTGAAACTATTAGAAGAAAACATTGGGAAAACTCTCCAGGACATTGGTCTGGGCAAAGTTTTCTTTGTGTAGGACCTAAAAATCACAGGCAACAAAAGCAACAGTTGACAGATAGGATTATATCAAGCTTAAAGGCTTCTGCACTGCAACAGAAACAATCAACAAAGTGAAGAGACAAGCCAAAGAGTGGGAGAAAATATTTGCAAACTATCTGTCTGATAAGGAATTAATAACCAAAATATACAAGAAGCTTAAACAACTCAAGAGCAAAAAAAATCTGATTTTTAAGTGGCATCTTTTAAAAGATGTGAATAGACATTTCTTAAAAGAAGACAGACAAATGGCCAACAGGTGCATGAAAAAAATGCTCAACATCAGTAATCATCAGGGAAATGCGAATCAAAACCACAATGAGTTATCATTCACCCCAATTAAAACAAGACAGGGAGCAACAAATGCTGGCGAGAACACAGAGAAAGGGTAACCCTTGTACACTGCTGGTGGGAATGTAAATTAGTACAGCCACTACGAAAAACTAACAGATTCCTCAAAAAATAAAAATAGAACTACCATATGACCCAGCAATTCCATTACAGGGTATATAGCCAGAAGAAAGGAAATCAATATATCGAAGAGATATCTGCACTCCCATGTTTATTGCAGTACTGATCACAACAGTCAAAATATGGAATCAACCTAAGTGCCCATTAATAGATGAGTGGATAAAGAAAATGTGGTATGTAATAGTATCCAGCCATAAAAAAGAATGGAATTCTGTCATTTGCAGTAACATGGATGGAACTGAAGGTCATTATGTTAAGTGAAATAAGCCAAGCACAAAAAGATAAATATTGCATGTTTTCATTCGTATGTGGGAGCTAACAAAGTGGATCTCATGGAGATTGAGAGTAGATTGGTGGTTACCAGAGACCAAGAAAGGTAGAAGGAAGAAGATGAATAGAGATTGATTAACGGGTACAAATATACAGTTTGATAGAAGAAATAAAATCTAGTGTTTGATAGATCAATAGAGTGACTATAATTTATAATAATCTATCATATGTTTCCAAATGGCTAGAAGAGAATAATTCAAATGTCTCTAGCACAAAAAAAGACAAATAATTAAGATGATGTATATCCCAATTACATTGATTTGATCTTTACAAATTATATGAATGTATTCAATCATCACATGTATCCTGAAAATATGTACATCTATTATGTATCAATAAAAAACTAAAAATGGAAGAAACAAAGAAGAGTACAGAGTTTGAAGTGTTCCATGAATTCTTGGCTCAAAATATGCACTGATCTGCTCATCTAGCAATAGAGTTCAATGCAAGATTGTATGTAATTTCCCTGACCTTTTTGCTCAAAGGCATTGAAATAATTTTTTCTTTAAATGGAAATCTAGTAGTGCCCGTTTGGGATTCCTGGTACCTAAAATTCCTTTCCACCCAACTGAGCTGAAGGTGAGGCCACTTGGCCCCTCCATGCTTATCCCACCGGCACCTACAGGCAGAGTATCTCATGCACTAGGCAACACTAACTCATTGTGATTAACTAGATAGATGGCTCACTGCTTTATTCAGAGTCCTTCCCTGATCCCTGACTTACAGGAAACTTGCCTCTCAGGCCAACACAGTATTGGATCTGAGTGTGTAGACCTAACATGGGGACAACTTTGAGGTGTCTTGGAGAATAAGTACAGAACTGGGTTATAAGATTGTCCACCAAGAGCTTGAAAAGACAATCAACAGACATGTGAAAGAACTATAGAGAAAGTGACTCAGGAAGGAAACTCAAAGTACAGGCATATCTGAAGTAAGAACACATCCACTAACAGAGGGACTGGTTAGCATCCAGGCATCACCCAGGTAATGGAAAACCTAAACAACTGCAATTAAATGGCTTCAAAAAAATTTAAATAGCTAATTAAAATTTAATGAAAAAGTTTAACCCTACTAATAAATAAATGAAACAAAAATAATAATCGGAATCTATTTTAAGCCTATTTTTAAGTGATGATGCTCAGTGCTAACAAGGGTTCTATGAGATGGTCAGAGTCACATTTCCTGATGGAAGTGTAAAGTGTTATTTGGAAAGCAATTTGGCCCCAGGAAGGGAGGGTCCTTAAAATATTTTTTTTTTTTGGAGACTGAGTCTTTGTTGCCGAAGCTGGAGTGCAATGGCGTGATCTTGGCTCACTGCCACCTCCACCTCCCGGGTTCCAGCAATTCTCATGCTTCAGCTTTCCAAAGTAGCTGGGATTGCAGGAGTGCGCCACCACGCCCAGCTAATTTTTGTATTTTTAGTAGAGATGAGGTTTCACCATGTTGGCCAGGCTGGTCTCAAACTCCTGACCACAAATGATCCACCCACCTCGGCCTCCCAAAGTGTTGGGATTACAGGTGTGAGCCACCGCGCCCGGCCCATATCTTTTAACCTAAAGAAGACTACTGCAATATTCATATCTACAGCATTGAGGAAAGCTTTACATATCAGTTAGGTTTAGGTTTAGCTACATGTAACAGAGATCCTAAAATAACAATGGTAAACTGCATAGGTGTTATTTTGCCAGGGAGGCTGCAAAATGTAGTACGTTAGCTGGACGTTATCACTCAAAATAAAACTGAGATTCTGTTATTAAGGAGGAAAGGTAGAATGGATGTCGGGTAGGTATCTAGCGATTTTTGCTCCGTTGTCCTAGGGAGAAAATTTGAACTTAAAAAATAATTTGTAAAAAGTAATTGATTTTCAGAGAAAAGCCTGAATTTCCAAATATAGGAATATTTGTAATGTGTAAATCTATTCAATTGTTCTATATAATAAGTAATGTTATTTGAGGAGTTTTAAATGATAGTTGGCCATGCTTATTTCATAATGTCAATTTTTTTAAAAAGCAAAATGTATTATTCTATAGTTTCTATAGTCTCAATTATGCAAAAATCTCGGAAGATTGTTATTTCATTTATACTTATCTTCATTTTTCATATTTTCCATTCTGAGCACATTTCAAATGCATGCTAAGAAAATTGTAGACATTATTTTTAATATGATAATTGAAGGCAAATTTCCATATTTGAAAGAAAATATCTCAAATTGGAGATTTCTCATATTGTTTCAAACAAAATATAAGGGACCAAGACATAGCCTGCTAATTTTTTTAAACTTTAAGAAAACAAATCCTATAAACAGTGAATTGGGGAAAGCAAGTCACCTTCAAATGAACTAAACTCATGTTGGCTACAGATCTTGTCCTCTATGGAACTAAATGCCAGAAGGAAAAGGACTCATGTTATTGTCATTTAGTCATCACATCATCACAATCACTAACATTTACTGAGCACTTAATTGAATCTAAGCACTTTTATTTGCTTAAGCAACATCTTATGAAGTCCTATTTTAACAGGGGGTACAGGGACTTATTCATTGTCTCACAGATTGTAAATAATGGAGCTGAAATTCAAACCCAGTGTGATCCCCCTAAACTCTTTACATTCTGCTTAACCATTTATAGAACTTCTTTTTTTTTTTTTTTAAATGGATTCTCACCCTATTACCAAGGCTGGAGTGCACTGCAGTGATTATAACTCTCTGCAGCCTTAAACTCCTGAGCTCAAGCAATCCTCCTGCCTCAGCCTCCCAAGTAGCTGGGAACTACAGATGCGTGCCACCACTGCCAGCTACATCTATAGAACTTTGAAGGAAACAAATTGTGATGCAAAGAGGTTATCATTGATGGGTACAGGAGTTTAGAAAATATGCCTCCCTCCCATGTACTTCAATAACTTCTTGAAGTCTTTCTGCAAGTTACCAAGATATTAATCACAATGAATTAAATAATAGGACATTACAGAAGAAACAGACAGGTGATAGGCATCCACCCACCTCACATCTTAGAACTAAGGGTTTTAAATCAATGACCTCTAATGGGGTAGGATGGATGCTGAGAAGTCTAAATAATGGACTTAACTTGGATACAAAAATGTTAAGGCCAAAACAATTTTTCATGTCACAGTTTTAGGAAGAAATCAGACCTGTCCTTGAGGCCACATGAGGAGCATCATTGTCGAGTATGGCCTGGCTTGCTCGTGGGGGGAATTAGGTTGCAGTTCTTAGAGATGTCCTCTGTGGCCATAGCTGTCTCTCCCTGGGTTATACCCTACTTCTCAGTCTCGTTTTTTGTTTGTCTTTCAGCTGAAACTAAGATCTGCTTCAAATACTACCATGGAGTGAGTGGGGCCCTGCGAGCAACCACCCCCAGTGTCACGGTCAAAAACTCGGCAGCTCCTGTAAGTCTCATTTCTCCGTCTTTGGTTAGACCTAACTCTGGTCTTTCTTCACTTTCCTATTTTGTTCTTGTGCGTGCATGTATGTGTGTGTGTGTGTGTGTACATGTACATACACACATATGGAGATATAGTGATAGATTGATTATGAATAAATGGAGAGACACCTCAAAATAGTCAAGAGGAATGAGATCCATAGTCGACCTTATTAAAGCTCATGCTACACTTGTGTGTTAGGGAGGAGCCAAGCTTCTGTATTTTCCTTAGATGGCCAAATGTTTCTAATAGAGACATGTGCAATCACAGCGAAGAAGCCTTTTCTTTGGATCACATTTTTTAATTGTTTGGTTTTAAATATTTATATTTTCTTATTTTTTTCTTTTATTGTAAATAAATTAATGGAGTAGGATTTATTGCCTCAGGTTGATTTTAGTCTTAGAATTATAACATGATAGGCCTGGAAAGACCAGAATCTCTCACCCTTCTCTGTGTATAAATGAGGACAGTGGCCAAGGAGCCTAAATAATCTATCTCAGGTCACAGAACTCGTTGCAGATCCAGGATTTAAGTCACTTCTTTTGTTCCCTGCTGTGTGGCTTTGCTCAGGCCTATGGTAATAGATGCCATCTTTCCTAAGTTACAATCCAGTTTTAATCTTTGTAGTGCTTCTCACTTAGTTCTTAATGCATCTGATTAGGCTGAAATGCACTGAGAAATGGCATTCCTCTTCCTTTTCACATAAATTTAAAATGACCAACTGGGGAGGCTGGACAGAAACCAGTGGGGGACTTTGTCATGCTAGTGGAAATAAAAAGGACTCTCTTTTTTTCTTTTTCTTTTTTTTTTTTTTACATTAAAAAAAAAAAACAGGCCAGGCGCAGTGGCTCACACCTGTAATCCCAACACTTTGGGAGGCCCCAGGCAGGTAGATCATTTGAGGTCAGGAGTTTAAGACCAGCCTGGCCAACATGGTGAAAACCTGTCTCTACTAAGAATAGAAAATTAGCCAGGCATGGTGGCGAGTGCCTGCAATCCCAGCTACTTGGGAAGCTAAGGCAGAAGAATCACTTGAACCCTGGTGCAGTGAGCAGAGATCGCACCACTGCACTCCAGCCTGGGCAACAAGAGCGAAACTCCATCTCAAGAAAAAAAAGGGGGGGAGAGAGAGAGAGAGTATTTGACATGAAATATGAATGATTCAGAAAGGACTTTGACTCCAAAAAATATTCTAGTTTGCTGCTTTGCAAATCAGTTCTGCAGCATCCTGAAGATGAGCTGATTGAGGCCTTGGTAGTAAGCAGTAAGGTAAGCAGGCCCCAGGCCCAAAGCCTGGCTGCCTCCATCCTCGGCAGGACTGGACACTGAACTGGGTTTACCATCCGGGAACTCATAGTGGGAAGCACAGTGGGAAGAGAGGGAGAGGCACATGTGCTTTTGACGGCTTCGCCGTTTTTGCCTCACTGGCCATGCAGATTGGAACGTGATTCCTGTCTGTCTGGGACAGCAGTTTAAGTGTGAGAATCTAGGGAGGTATCCTCGGAGTTCCAGAACCTCTCTTCCAGGCCTGTTTGGGCATCCCTCAAAAGAGGGTACCCCTTAAAACCAGACACGTCCTGACACCTGTTAGCCAATCATTGAGGGTGGAGTGACAACTGAATCAAAGTAGCTTAGTGACAGCTAAATCGAGGCAGAAAAGAAAAAGTGAACCAGAAGCTAGGGAGACAGAGCAGGAAGGCATTGAGCACACAACAGGCAGAGAAAGAAGGAGGCGGGAAGTGGAGTGAAGCCAATTAGGGAAAACCCTTCCACTGCAGGCCTGGCCTCTTGCCACTGCACAGCAGGTCACTGAATGAGGCAGACACAAGGATCCCTCAGCAGGGATGGGCTGTGCCCACTGACGGGACTGGCCTGTTGGCTCAAGGCTTGGAGGGGAGAGGAGTTCCTCACCTTCTTCTACTCTGGAATGATACTGTGGGTGTGTTGGCCAGCCCTGGAATTCAGACAAATTCTTACCTGAAGCACTTTTTCTTATTTAAATAAAGCTCCCTAGAGCATTTGTCTTCTCTGAGTTCAGCCTGCTGGAGACTCCAGATGTTCACCTGCTGCTCAAACCAGTGCAAAATGTGAGACATCATCACAGTGTTGTGCAATGTAGGCTTAAAATTAAGCAAGAGGCCAACTGCCCAGAAAATGGCCTCTAAAGTATGATGTACAGCCCCTTAGGGCAGGATAAATTTCCAACAAGCATATGCTCCCCAAGGGCTGCCATCACCAGAAACAAAGGCTTGTACCTCAGAAGAGGAAATGAGATGCTTCCATCACACTGTTGACATAAGGTTCAGCAGGTGCCTGATTGCTACTGCTCTGACCTCATCTTTGTCATTCCACGTGAGCTGCTGCTGCTCATACTTCAAACTCTGGCATCTTGAAATATTTTGACATATTGCTGTCATCCTTATTTTTATCTCCTTAATGATTTTGTCACACAAATCAGTAGACACTTGGGCTGACACTTGAATGTACATCCTGCAGACAACTTTTATTCCTCAAGCATGTGAGAGCTCGATCGCATAGCCCCTCTGCCACCAGGGACAAAGAGAGAAATCCTGGGCTCCTGTTGTCATGGTGAAAATGAGTCCCTGGAGTCCCAGGGCAGAAGGCAGCACACACTATCCCACAGGACTGTATTTTCACGGGCAATTAGGTTTCATAGGAGCCACACTAGGAGGAGCCCCCTTTGTTTGATGGCGTGGCACACTTCTCAAAGCTGTTTATCACGCATTATTCTAGTTGATGCCCAGCACATCTGTGGAGAGAGGCAGGAACTACCATTCTGGTTAAGTGATCATTTGGCTATATGGTGATGGAGCAGAACCACATTTCACTTATACTTTTTGCAACCCAGCTCAGTTTGGGTATAATCTAGCAGTCTTCTGGGTTAAATAAGCCTTTGCAGTCTGGTCTGGGGACTTGAGCACACAGTTTCTAAGGGGGAAATGCTGTGAGGTTTCCCTAAATCAATTTGTTAATACACTTGGAGTATCAACTTCTAGGTTGAGGATTGCTGCTGCTGCATTCATCTCTTATGAAGAGTTGCTGTGTATTGCCATTATATCACGTCCCCAAAGTCACTGAGTTGGTTTGTGACAATACGCTAAACTACCATTCTTTGAAAAGGAGGAACAAGCTGTCACATACTCCTTTGGTGTAATCAGCGCTTTAATTTTCTGAGCATTGTATGGTCTCATGATGCATCAGTTCTTTTTTTCGTTGTCTTGTTCCCTCTCATCTTTGTCTTTGTCCCATGGGCAACTGTTGAGGTCCTTGTTTAAAAAGAGGTTGTCTTCTACTCTTGTCTTTCTGGGGCTCTCATTTATTGTATATCAGAAACTATGATGGACGTACTTATAGAGATAGATGAAATATAAGCCCTGTCACTGAGAACTCATGGTTACTCCATTATAAATTATAATACTATATAAAGTATCCAGTACTGGAGCGTGAAGCCTGCTGTGCTGGTGTATAGAGAAAGCCGTGACCAGGCACCTGCAGCAGCTGTGCTGGCTGTGGGAGGAGGGAGTGTGGCCTGAGGCAGGTGCCATGAGTGGGCCTTGGCCATGCCTTGAAGACAGACAGGCAAGGCCAGCAGAAGGGATGGCCTGTACAAAGGCATGGGGTGAGAAATGGCTCAGGCCTGGCAGGGAAAGAGACCTAGTTGTCTTAGGTTTAAAGAATATGGGACTTATTGTCCCTATATATCCTCCTGCTTTTCATACTTTTTGTGTCTTATTGGTAGCACCTATCATGTTTTATATCTTTCTTTTATTTTCTGTAGAAAATCACTGTCAAAGGCAAGTTCTTCCTCTCCATATTCTGGCCCTTGCTAACTCCCCCTTGTGCATTACCATTACAGTCTTCTTAAATAAGCCCCATGATATATTTTTCCTTCTCTGATTATACATCAAAAAACAGAAATCAGCCCATCACGAAAGTTTGCCAAAGACAGGGTGGGTAAACTGTCCTCAGCCCAACACACAGTCCACTGAAAATAACCAGGCTGCCCTGCTGGGTCTAGACCTGACAGTGAGTTTTCACATCCTCCTCTTCCCACTCTCAGGCACCCAGCCGGCATCATCTGTAGGGGCTGCTGGAGGGAGTGGGGGCCCTCCCTTTGCCTGCCGGTTCTCCTGCAGTGCCAGAGATTCTGATGCAGTCTGAAGCTGTTGGTGTGAGCCAGGTAAGTGAGAGTCTTTCAAGTCCCGAGCATACTGCTCCCACACCTGGTTTATGAGACCCTCCCTGCAGAGCGTTCACCTGGCAGTGCAGTGGGCCTCCTCCCCACCCACGCTGAGGCCTGGGACTGTGGCCTCCAGATAGAAAATAGGTAGCCGGGGAATGACTCTGGCAGAGTCCAAGAAATTGGGAAAGGCCACCAGCATGCAGGGCAGGCTGAGGACATGATGTTCCCACCCCGTGTGGGGCCATCTACTCTGGAGTAGAGACTTCTGTAGATTTAGAGGCTGGGTCATGTGTAGTCGAAGATGTATTTCTTATGTTGTCTTTAGCAGCATTAAAATGTGTGGAAACCCCATCAGGATTATGTTGCACTGGATTATTCTTGTTCTCACCTCAGATTGCTGTTGTTTATTTATTTACTTCATATTCTGTATCTTCTGGGTCTTTCAATAAGAAGTTGGAAGTAAACATAGGAAGGTCCTCTCCTCTTCCTTCATGTTAATCTAGTGCCTCTGCAACCAAGCTTTTGATAATAACTGAACAGCATAACATTCAAAGTAAAGTTCTTTGCCGAAGAACAAAGAACAGCTGGGTGCAGTGGCTCACGCCTGTAATCCTAGCACTTTGGGAGGCCAAGGTGAGTGTATCACATGTGGCCAGGAGTTCAAGACAAGTCTGGCCAACATGGCAAAACCCCATCTCTATAAAAAAAATAAAAAATAAAATAATATTAGCCAGGCATGATGGTGCACGTCTGCAATCCTAGCTACTTGGGAGGCTGAGGCACAAGAATTACTTGAACCTGGGAGGCAGAGGTTGCAGTGAGCCGAGATCACACCGCTGCACTCCAGCCTGGTCGACAGAGCAAGACTGCCTCAAAAAAAAAAAAAAAAAAGAAAGAAAGAACAAAGAACAAACTTAAACTATCTTTTCACTAGTTCATGTTTACAGATTCATTTACTTTGTCAGACCCCCTGAGCAGAGGTAAGAGTTGACACTATCCTCTTAAGAAAAAGGCAACTCAATAGGACATTTCCCCACCAATATAGGCTAAATTCGCACTCTAAAATAGGGTCAAGATTTTCCTCCTCCACATCAGTCTGAGTCTCCTGCAGTGGACAAATAATTGATAAATACCCTCCCTTCCCCAAATTCTAGGTCATTACCTTTGGCTATAGTAAAATTTTTCTTGGGGATTTTAAAAGTAGATATTTCAAAAAAATATTTCAAATCATAATAAAGCAACTATGGACCAGCTGCTATAGGATATAAAATGTCCCGGAAAATACTTCAACCAAGCTAGTAGCAAAAGGAATCCACAGGTTGCCGACTGATGGGACCAGCTACCTAGAATTGTTAGACACAAGCCAATTAATTTGGAAGACACCTCAGCTTTATAATAAATGATCTTGAGCCCTTGTGCTTGGCAGAGATTAAATGGCAAGACCAGGTTCCAATAAACATCAGTCACCATGTATTTCAATATTGGGGTGAAGGTCCCCAAAGTTGCCAAAGGATCCCCTGCATCCAGTGTGTCCAGATGAAGTCTCAATTTTACCCTTGAAATGTGTCGAAAAGGAGTTTCTAAAAACTAATGGAGAAGGAGAGAATTTGTTCTCTGTTTAATTGGGATGGACTACACTGCCCCAGTGAGGTGGACCTGCCCCCTGAGATCCTGGGAGAGCAGGCAGCCTTACACAGACCTCAGAACCACAGGACTGCCCAAGATGCTATTTTCTCTTAATTGTAGTTTTCTATTCATTATGCTATGTAAAGAACTGTCTCTGCACAAAGAAGGACTTGGGGAAATTTCAGTCATTTTCCTCAACTTGTAAGAAAATGGGGCTTTCTAAGGATTTAGTTGGAATTCTGGCTTTCATGATATCTCCAGGTTCATGGCACTATAGCCATGTTCTTAAACTTGCCTCATTTCCAGTTCTGATTTTGGAAACTTGGCCCCATGGTATTTTGGGAAAGTGACATGGCATTTATTTTTTGACTTGGATTTTATAATAGCCATAGCAGCCTTTTGTGAATTGTTTTCCTGTTGCCTTACTATTACATCCAGAATTTATTTTTGCAGCATATCACCAATACTTAGCTAACCAGCACTAAAAGGAAACCTCATTAACAATATTATGATGAGACAAAATTTCGAGACTTAGTCCCTAATAGTCTAAAAATCTGTTTCTAACTGAAGTAATTCTAGTTATGCTAGGGAAGCAAGATGTCTGAAGAAGTTATACAGTACAATATTCTATTTTTATTTATTCCCTTCATAAATGTCTGTAGCCTTTTCTTAGAGGAGAATTTAAGAAAGCATTTTGATTTGTAGGAGCTATAGATTAAATGATACAGATAAAACACAATAAATGTAATCTTGAGTGCTTGAGCTAGAATTACATACATGATTATTTACATGCAGAGGATCAATGCTGCCCAGACGTTTACTAGAGGGTTTTAGAATGACTTTTTAAGGGGTTATTTTACAAGATCTTCTGACTATTGTTAACTTTTAAACTTTGTCTCCATTCTCAAAAGTCAAGGGTGGAATAGAAAAGGAGTTTCCAAGGGTGATAGAAGTCGATGGTTAGATATCAACATAATGTGTAATTTATTCTAGCTGAGACTCCACATCACATTTTTTTCTCACTGCTAATCTGGCAAATTGTTTTCTGATGCTCAAAGCCTCTTGCCTCTAATCGTCTTTCCCCAGAACCTGCTTCCACTTCCTCAGCCCTTCTGCTCCCACCTCTCCAGTCCATGCAACATTCTGTCCCTCAACCATGGAGATCTGCTCAGAACAGTTATTCTGGGCATCTTTATGTAGCCTGTGGCTTCAATGTCATTTATGTACTTAGTAAATATTTGTCAGTAAGCTCCTTGGGGCTAACCATTAGGCATGTAAAACCAAACAAGACAAATCCCCATGCTCATCAAGCCACCTGCCTAAGATACGGGCAAGTGTGTAGCGGGGAGACAGACAAGAAAATAGGCAATGACAGAGCACTATTCCATGCCTCTGGAGGTGGACAATATAGGGTACTTTGTAAGGACCAATTATGGGCAGGCCCAGAACATGATGCAGGGTTTTCCAGAAGGAGTAAGCTGAAATGTGCACACACCACAGCCATGATTTCTGATCAAGCCCTTTATTTCTTATAAGCAAATTTAACCCAGAAATATAGTGGCAGCTTATTCATAAATGTGTCTCCTGCAAAAGTCCCTTCAGGTTTTGATCAAACTAATTTCAGGTTTGATCAGCAGTGGGGACATTTGTACATTTGCTTTCTGGGCAAGGCATCAGGTGGACTTGCCCTTCTAGAACAGAAAGAAAGGGAAGGGATTGGGCATCTTCTCTCTAGATAATTTACCCAGGCCCTGCTCACAATCTCTAACCTCTCAAGGAGACATTTTGGAAGTTTAGATTCTATCCCAGCCCAACATTAAGGAATCTGTTCAGTTTGAGGGGAAGAGGTCCAGAGCTCACACTAACGAAGCATTCTGGGGTCTCAAATCTGGAGATGCTGTTTTCTGAAACACCTTTCCCACCAGCTATGGTTCAGCTGCCATAGTGTAGGGGTGGGTGGTTTACATCCTTCCTTTCTGGACTCTAAGAAGCAAAATGCCAAATCACATTCTGTGATCCCCAATGGTTGGTTCTAAACCTTCTCTTCAAGTTGCATTTTCTGTAGAAATGACATTAGAAAACATTTATGGAAAGTGGAAATGGAAATCCTAACGGAAAGTGGAAATCCTTTCTGTTTGTAAGAGCCACATTCTGAAATTGGGGTCAGGACAACTATGAAGCCCTGGTGTTTCATGGACACATTTGCACATGTTGCTAGGAATGGATCCAAGGCACTCATCAGATAAACAGGGTTCATGGCTCCAGAAAGATAATGGACTTCTGTCATAGGAAATATCAATGTCACTCTTTGCTGACATAAAGAGACAATTTAGGGCCAGGCACAGTGGCTCATGCTTGTAATCACAGCACTTTGGGAGGCTGAGGCAGGCAGATCACTTGAGGTCAAGAGTTTGAGACCAGCCTGACCAACACGAAGAAACCCCATCTCTACTAAAAATACAAAATTTTCCAGGTGTGGTGGCGCATGCCTGTAATCCCAGCTACTCGGGAGGCTGAGGCAAGAGAATTGCTTGAACTCGGGAGGCGGAGGTTGCGGTGAGCCAAGATCGTGCCATTGCACTCCAGCCTGGGCTACAAGAGTGAGTGAAACTCCGTCTCAAAAAATAAATAAATAAATAAAGAGACAATTTGACAGTCTTGGTACTGTTAAAAGTCTACCATTGCCTTTTTGGGAGGGAACACCTTAATCTTTGGCAGCACTATGAAAGCTGGAATGTTCTTATTTACTACCTGACCTAGAAATTGTGAATGAACTCATCAAGATAAATATATTCATATGATGAATCTTGACATGAATATATCCAGTGACCTAGAAAAAAGAGGACATGAAAATTAAATGAGGACTTCTTAAACAAAACACTTTTCTCTTCTTTCTCTGCAGCAGGGTCCAAATGTTGACCTCTCAGGGATTAGAGGCAAGGAGCTTAGCACAGAATAGACAAAAGGAAATGTTCACTTTCCCTAAAACAAAACAAAATGGATGAGTTCACAGGTGAAGTCTTTCAAATGATGGAGGAATAGATAAATCTGATACAGCTTAAGCTTTTAAGAGCAAAATCAACTAATTTACGTCATTAAAGAAAAGACAAACCATTTGACAAATGGGCCAGAACCTAAAGTCAGTTTTTAGGGGGGAAAAATGCAATGGCCAATAAACACACAAAAGATATTCCATCAAGAGAATGAGAAGACAAATTACAGACTGGAAGAAAATATTTGCAAAATACGTATTTGATCAAGGGCTAGTATTCACAATGTACCAAGAACTCATGAAAGTCAACAATGAGAAAGCAATCAAGCCAATTTTTAAAAATGGGCAAAACCCCTGGATAGATATCTCACCAAAAATATACAAATGGAAATTAGCATATGAAAAGATGCCCAACAATATATGTCATTAGAGAATTACAAATTAAAACAATGAGGTACCAAAGACACCTATTAAAATAGCCAAAATCCGAACACTAACAACACAAAATTCTGTCAAGGATATGGAGCAACAGGAACTCTCATTCATTGCTGGTGGAAATGCAAAATGGTACAGCTACTTTGGAAGACAATTTGGTTGTTTCTTACAAAACTAAACATACCCTTACCATATGATTCAGCAATCTCACTCCTTGGTATTTACCCAACGGAGTCTAAAACTTACGTCCATACAAATATCTGCATATGTTTACAGAGGCTCTATCCATAATTGTCAAAACTTGGAGGCATCTTGGAAGCAAGATGTCCTTTAGCAGGCAAGCAGATAAATTGTGCTACATCCAAACAATGGAATATTATTCAGTACTAAAAAAAATGAGCTGCCAAGCTATAAAAAGGCATGAAGAAATCTTAGATGCATATTACTAAGTGAAAGAAGCCAATCTGAAAGCCTGCATAATTTTACAATTCATCTATATGACCTTCCAAACATATGGAGACAGTAAAAAAGATCAGTGGTTGTGAAGATTTAGCGGTGAGGGAGGGATGAATAGGAGGATCACAAAGGATTTTTAGGGCAATGAAATTCTATTTTTTTTTTGAAATGGAGTCTTGCTCTGTTACCTAGGCTGGAGTGCGGTGGCACGATCTCGGCTCACTGCAAGCTCCACTTCCTGGGTTCCCTCCATTCTACTGCCTCAGCCTCCCGAGTAGCTGGGACTACAGGTGCCTGCCTCCACACCTGGCTAATTTTTTGTATTTTTAGTAGAGATGGGGTTTCACCGTATTAGCCAGGATGGTCTCGATCTCCTGACCTTGTGATCCGCCCGCCTCGGCCTCCCAAAGTGCTGGGATTACAGGCGTGAGCCACCACGCCCAGCCAATGAAATTCTTTAATATGATACTATGATGGTGGCTACATGTTATTATACATTTGTCAAAACCCACAGAATATACAACACCAAGAGTAACCACTGATGGGAAGTATGCACTTTGGGTAATAATGATGTGCCAGGGTAGGCTCATCAAGTGTGACAAATATGCCACTCTTATGTGGAACGTTGGTGGTTGGGGAGGCTGTGCGTGTATGGGGGACAGGGAATATATGGGAATGCTGTGCTTTCTGCTCAATTTTGCTGTGGACCTAAACCTGCTGTAAAATAAATGAAAGGCTATTTTTTAAATGCTCCAATCAGAACGCAAAAATTCAAAAGTTTTATGGTACCCAGGGATGATAAGAGAGTGAAAGAAGCGTGTGTACAGTATTGGGCCCATTTTTTTCAAGGCAGTTTAGCAAAATTTATCAAATTTATCAAAATTTATCGTGGGCATATTTGCAAAAGCTATTTGGGATATATAGACAAAATTATTCATTGCTGCATTGTGGGAACAGCAACGACAGGAAAGCCAGTGTCTCCATTAGGGAGACTGGATGATACACTCTAAGGGCAAAAGCAGCAGGGGAGCAGATTGTGATTATGGGGAAAGGTTCTCAATACATTTTTTCGTTGATGGTGGATTTTGTTTTGTTTTGTTTTGAGACAGAGTTTTGTTCTTGTTGCCCAGGCTAGAGTGCAATGGCACGGTCTTGGCTCACTGCAACCTCCTCCTCCCTGGTTCAAGTGATTCTCCTGCCTCAACCTCCCAAGTAGCTGGGATTACAGGTGCCCACCACCACACCCAGCTAATTTTTTTGTATTTTTAGTAGAGATAGGGTTTCACCATGTTGGCCAGTCTGGTCTGGAACTCCTGACCTCAGGAGATCCACCCATCTCGGCCTCTCAAAGTGCTGGGATTACAAGTGTGAGCCACAGAGCCCGGCCTCAATATGTTTTATGAAGTGCAAAAGCAAGGCTCAGAGCAGTGCTTTTAATATTACCTCGTTGATGTAGTTTTTAATTAATAGATAGAAAAATTATTTCCAGGAAAGGATAACAAGAAATGAGTAACAGTGACTACGTTTGAGGATTATGTGGGAGTGGGGTGTGCAGGATTTCACTTACCATTCTGTGCCTTTTCTTTTTTTACCTGTTTATATTTACTAACAAAGGGTTATTTTCCTTTTATTATTATTATTATACTTTAAGTTCTAGGGTACATGTGCACAACGTGCAGGTTTGTTACACATGTATACGTGTGCCATGTTGGTGTGCTGCACCCATTAACTTGTCATTTACATTAGGTATATCTCCTAATGCTATCCCTCCCCGCTCCCCACTGTTTTCCTTTTTTTAGACTTGTTTATGTTTTCTAACAATAGATTTCTTTTTTTAAAAATCACAAGAATTATCAAAATAGTGGGATTGTGGCCTTTTGTGTTTTCTCTGTTAACTATTTTAACATCTATAATTTTTTTAATAATTTTTTTACAAGGAAAAAGCCCATTATATTTTTTAAAATATTCCCTTTTCTCTCTTCTCATGACTGGTCTGGCTTTATCTAGATGCTCAAACTTGTAGTGTCACAATTTAGTCCTTGATGCAAAGGGAAAGAATGTTGGCATGTGCTAATATATGAGTGCTAAAACAGTTGCCAAATCCCTCCTTTTCCAGAGCAGGGGTCAGATATCCATCAAGTGATATAGATGCCTGTTTAGTCTACCCATCAACCCCACAGCCATTCCTAAGGGAATGATAAACAGAAAAGACAAAACCAATCAATACTGAAACCCATGATTTAATTAAATCCAGAGATGAAGACAGTGCTCAGGCCAGAAATGGAGAGGAATTTCTGATGATTATAATGTCGTTAAGATGCCCCAAACCTGGAGCAGGAAGAGATGGAGCAAAGCAGACTGACAGTGCTGGGAGTCGCTGCAGGCATCACAGTGAGCTCTGTGGTGCTGCCCGTGCACTTTGGTGTCGTTCTGCCTTCTTCTTTTTTTTCTTTTTGAGACAGTCTCCCTCTGTTGCTCAGGCTGGAGTGCAGTGGCTTGATCTGGGCTCACTGCAACCTCTGCCTCTTGGGTTCAAGTGATTCTCCTACCTGAATTTTGTATTTTAGTCGAGACGGGGTTTCTCCGTTGGCCAGGCTCGTCTCAAACTCCTGATCTCAAGTGATCCTCCTGCCTTGGCCTCCCAAAGTGCTGGGATTACAAACATGAGCCACCATGCCTGGCTCCTTTCTTCTTTTCTTTCTTTTTCCTGTCTCGCTCTGAAAAAAGAATCTCACTGTTTTTTTTTTAAAGTTATTTTTTTCTTTGCCTGTGCCTACAAATACAAATTTGAGTAAACTGTCCCTTCTAATGGCTGGTATAGTAGATTTACGTGTTTTTTTTTTTTAATTTTTAATTGTGGTAAAATATACATAACAAAATTTACCATCATAACCATTTTTAGCATATAGAGCTCAGTGACACTGTGCATTCACATTGTCCAACCATCATCACCATCCATCTCCAGGACTTTTCATCTTCCCAAACTGAAATTCTGTCCCCACTAAACACCATCTCCTCATTCTCCCCATCCTCGGAGCCCTTGGCAGCCACCATCCTACTTCCTGTCTCTAGGAATTTGACCACACTAGGCACCTCATATAGGAGGAATCATACAGCATTTGCCCTTTTGTGCCTGGCTTATTTCAGTGAACATAGTATCTTCAAGGTTCAACCATGTTGCCGCGTGTGCCTGAATTTCCTCCCTTTTCAAGGCTGAATAGTATTCCCTAGTATGTAAATGCTTTATTCTGATTATCCATTCCTCTGTAGGAGGATCCACGGGTTGTTTGATATAAGTATTTCTTGGAGGAAAGTCCACTGGTTATTTGGTCAGGTAAATTATTTGTTGTTACATTCTTTGCATTGAAATAAGTTATCACTCATTTCATATAAAAAGTATTCTGTGGTTCAAATAAAAAGAAACACTAAGAAAATTCATAGAGGTTGGCTCCTTTTGAAATAAATTCAATGTAAAGAAATTCTAGAAAATTGAATCTGTTCTCTACATGATTCAAGAGAACACTGTATCTTTGAAACTTCCTGAGAGAGCAATGAATGGTAAGAAGGACAGTAAGGAGATAATGGGTCCAACCTTTTGACCAACAGTCACAGGTAAGTGACTTAGAGACCATGGGAAAAGGAATTACTGAATTAGAAGACAAACTAAAACAAAATCATCCCCAACCCAGTGGAAACAGAAGATGAAAATAGAACTTTTTAAAACCCAGAAATCTAATTTATGAGCAACAGATGTTTCTAAAAAATAACAGAGAGAAATATAATAACCAGTGAAAAAAAGATGAAAACATTTTTTGATCTAAAAAAATACATACCTAATTAAAATTGAAATTCCTCATATTTCAGATAGCTGGAATTGATATAATAAAATATATATATAGGTTCATAGTAGAAAATTTAGTAGACACATAAATAAGAAAAAACAATAATAATCGAATACACAGCAAGCTTCCAGAACTACATAGTCCTTCTTACCATTCATTGCTCTAATAAAGTTTTAAAAACAAAATGTGCTTTTGAGTCATGTTAAGAACAATGTGAAATTTCCTAAAATTTCCTTCAGTTTCTTGCAATGAATTTACTCCAAAAGGAGCCAAGGGGTTCCTGGAGGAAGAATTTTTGAACTGAAGAATGCTATAAACAAACAGGAGAAACTGTTGGACGCCTGGAAAATAGCAAAAGCCAAGAAAATTTGAACGTTCTCTTCACAGCACAAAGATGTGCTTGGTCAGATGTCTATTTAAAGGGAAAAAAAAATAGTTCTCTACCGTACCAGTTGTCAGTGATAAGTGACTATGCCAAATACAGACATTCTCAAGCACGTAAAAATAGAGAAATTGCCCACATGTCAAATATACGATTTCAGGATTAAGAAAATTGTGGATGGCAGAAACTGGTAGTGAATAAGGAAACTAGTTACTTATAAAGAGATATGCTGAAATGATTGCAAGGATGTATTATTATTTTATTACTTAAATATATATTGTATGGCTTATGGCACCAATTAGCTAAATAAAAAATAATACAGAGGTATTCTGTAACACTTGTTTTTTAAAAAGCTCCAGGCCAGGCACAGTGGCTCACACCAATAATCCCAGCAGTTTGGGAGGCTGAGGTGGGCAGATCACTTGAGACCAGGAGTTCAAGACCAGCCTGGGCAACATGGCAAAACCCTGTCTCTACAAAAACTACAAAAATTAGCCAGGCATGATAGTATGTGCCTGTAATCCCACCTACTGGAGGGACTATGGCGAGAGGATTGCTTGAGCCCTGGAGGTCAAGGCTGCAGTGAGCCATGATCAAGCCACTGTACTCCAGCCTGCGTGACAGACGAGACCCTTCTCAAAAAAAAAAAAAAAAAAGGAAATAAAAGCTCTTTAAAAATCAAGATTTGCCATGGTAAATATAACATTTGAATGAAAAAGGCAGTATAATTACTGGTTGAGGTGCATATATATAATCATATATATATATGAAATATGTATATATATAATCATATATATATGAAATATGTATATATATACACACATATGTATACACACACTATTTTATTTTATTTTTATTTATATGAGCTTGATCATCTCCACATAACCCAATAAACCAAACATATACTCACCTATTACAATACTTAACCATGAAACACTAGAGGTTTTTAGAATTAAAATTAGGACCAAAACAAGCGTGTAAGATGTCACCAGCTCTAACATTTAAAAAGTAAAATAGTACATGTTCCTTGGGAATCCATATAAACAAAAGAAAAATGTCACTGTAATAATCTCACCACCCAAGGAGCCTCAGGAACCTGCAGAAAGGAATGGCTTTTTGATCATCTCTGACTGCAGAGCCAGCAATTAAAATAAGTGTAGCAAGTCTCCCTGGGATGGGGGTAGCCAGCCAGCATCTGGGCTATGTGGATTCTCCAGGCCATTGGACACCATGCCCTTTACTCCGTAGGTGCCTGTGAGTTGGCAAAAGTCTAGCTGATTACATCCTGGTTTTTAAATCCTAAATGGCCTCTCAATAAAAACTCTTTTTATTAACATTTCACTGAAGGATAAAAAATTTCAAATATAGCTCAGCACGGTGGCTTACACCTATAATCCCAGCACTTTGGGAGGCCTAGGCAAGTGGATCACTTGAGGTGAGGAGTTCGAGATCAGCCAACATGGTGAAACCCCATCTCCACCAAAAATATAAAAAATTAGCTGGGCGTGGTGGCAGGCGTCTGTAATCCCAGTTACTTGGGAGGCTGAGGCAGGAGAATCGCTTGAACCCAGGGGGCAGAGGTTGCAGTGAGTCATGCCATTATACTCCATCCAGCCTGGATGACAGAGCAAGGACTCTGTCTCAAAAAAAAAGAAATTTCAAATATATAGATCTTGATTTCAGATTTGTAACTTTCAACTCCAGCATTCCATTTAGTGGTCACACTCTAGTGAAAAAAAAAGACTTTTCTTCAGGTAAAAGTCTTGAGAAAAATAAATTCTTACTTCCCAAGGATCTCACAGAGCCAACATGAGTAAAGTTAGTCTGACTTGTAAGCAGGTGAATGAATGTAGCACAGAGGCATTCGGGCAAGTCAGAGATGCCTGGGACTGTGCTCTTCCCATCCGTGGCCTCACCCAACACCATGAGACCCAGGGTAGGGAGGAAGGCAGCCCAGGCCTGTCACCTCCTCCATACCAACTACCTTTTCAAGCCTGTTCTGAAGGCAGAATGTTCTACTATCAGTGCTTTTTAGCCTTCTTGCTCTATGAGGACAGGGAAGTTCAGGTTGATGAACAAGTGGATTAACTATGATCAACTCATTTCTTTTGCTTCAAAACACACATTAAGACTAACCCAAAGAGCAAAGCCCTCAAAATGCGCTTACTCAAGAGTTTGTGGTTCACTGTGACCTCACCCTGCCCCCTCACAATAATTAATCTCAGGTTCTAGTAGATCATTAGATCCCACTTCTTTCAACCATCTAAACTAGGTGAAAGTATCCCTGGATTTAAGGTGCTGTAGCTTAAGACAGGACTGGTGCTCTTAGATCAGGGGTTTTCTCCAGTGGGCTGTTTCCTGACAGAGTCCAAAAACTTAGAATCAAATCCTTGCATATGAATGCACAGAAATAACATTTTTTTTCTCTTTGTGAGTTTTTCCTATGTTACTTACAGCAAAGATGGCAGAAGCCCTTAAGTTAATGAAGTCCCCAGGCATGTTGCCAGGGTGTAAAGGCCCTTATCTGTGCCCTCTGCCAATGGGAAGTCGGAATTATCAAGCAGCCCTTGGATCAAAGGGAAGTCTGATCCTGGGGACTTTCTTATGCCTCCCCCAGAGCTATGGATAATTTCCCTGCCTGCATTCTTCACTGCAACTCTCTTTTATGAGAAATGGCTGCTCTGGCAGAACACAAAGATGACTGCATTTCCAAGGAGGTTAGTAGACCCTTAGCATTAATGCTCAGTTTATGGGTACAATGTAGTTATACATCCAAATTTATACATTTACACATAGTCACTAATAAATAGTTGCCTTTTAAAGAGTTGAGTTTAATTGGAAACTACTTAATTTTATTAGCCAAGTATATAATATGTATATATGGTGTTACACTTTCAGATTTAAAAAAAAAAAAGCTTGCTTGCTTAAAATTGTCAACATTACATTTTTGTAATCTAGTTATTCTAATCTAATCGTTTTCTTTGTAGACCCTTCATTTCTAGAAATTTCTAAGTCTCTTTAGTTTGCTTTTTATTAAGGACTTAGAGAGCGAATATGAGGTGATTTTACTCTCCTGTGTGCACAGTGACTACTGGATGAGGAGACAGGAGAGGACTTGTCAGGAATAGGATTATTCAAGAGCAGGAGAATCTAACTTTTCAGAGAGCAGCTTGTAACAAAGAGCTATCTAAACAATCACGTGGTTTATGAGCGGAGCTCTCTCAGATAACTTGCCTTAGAAAGACTCTGCATTGTCCTCTCAGACATCCCAAATACGCATGGTTAAAACCCTTTGCACTTTCAGCCAGGGGTGGCGGCTCACACATGTAATTCTAGCACTTTGGGAGGCCAAGGCGGGCGGATCACTTGAGGTTGGGAGTTTGAGACCAGCCTGGCCAACGTAGTGAAACCCCATCTCTACTAAAAATACAAAAAATTAGCTGATGTGGTGGTGCGCACCTGTAATCCCAGCTACTCGGGAGGCTGAGGCATGAGAATAGCTTGAACCCAGGAGGCAGAGGTTGCCGTGAACTAAGATTGCACCACTGCACTCCAGCCTGGGCAACAGAGTGAGACTGTCTCAAAAAACAAAAATAAAAACAAAAGGAGGCAGTGTCAGGCAAGGGCAGAGCAGCAGGAATGATGGTGAATCAGACAAAACTGTCTCAAAAAAACAAAATAAAAAACCCTTTGCACTTTGAACAGGAAAGAAAATAGGGACAACCTACCTTCCAGACATAGAACATGGAGTGGTTATTGCTTATGGCGGGGCAGTGTGCCCTTGCTCACACAAGCACTGTGTTGGACTAATAGGCATAGGAAGTTAAGAGCACGACTGAAGTAAAACAAAACCCGTCACCCTCACCTGGCAAAACCCCACCCTCGTTAAACTTAATTCTCTGTCCACTCTTTACTTGCATCCAGGCAGCATAAGAGTGTTCCTTTAATCTTATGACCACAGATCTCAAGCTCCCTTTAAAGCTCACTCCCAGAAGCACTGCACCTCTCTGATGTGGAGAGAAGGCTGCTTTACACTTTCATTTTCCTCACACCTAGAGTGCCCTTCCCTCTCTTACTGAGAAATGAAGGCAATCAGAACACACCCCGCCTGCCTGCACACACACTCCCATGCTGTGCCTCCTTCCAGTGACAACTGTCTCAGGCCAGCCTCTCCATTTGCACATGGGATCCCATGCCATCTTGTCTTTCAGCAGCCTCGATCCTGAAAGTAGCTCCTCCTTCTCCTGCATAGTCCACTGTCCTCTCCGCTCAATCACTTCCATCCCATTACATAACAATTCCACTCAGAACTCTCCAGTGGCTTTTTCACCATCATTCCTGCTGCTCTGCCCTTGCCTGACACTGCCTCCTCCTTTTCCACCTAATTCCAGCCTCGAGGGTCCTCTTTCTAACCCTTGAATACAGCAAGATGGTTCTTCCCTCAGGGCCCTTGCACTTCAGGTTTCTCTGCTTGGGACAGTTCCTCCAAATAAATAATTCACTCCCTCCCCCCATTTAGATCTTTTTCCCAAATGTCACCTCCTGGGAGAGGCCTTACATCACCACCCTATCTAAACTATTCTCCACACAGCTCTTTGTTTTCTCCAATCACTATTTTCATTCATGGTGCTGGTGTTGTAATTGTGTTTGCCTCCCTCCTAAAGGGCAGCCTCCAGGGGCAGAGATGTACCTGCCTGTCCTCTTCAGAGCTGTTCCTTATCACCCACCAGAGCAGTACCTGGCACACAGCAGACGGCCCATAAAACATTTGTATCCAACAAACATGGGTTATTCCCTGGCTCAGCCACTTAATAACTTGGTGGCCTTGGGCCTCAATTTCTCTTTTGTTGAGACAAGGTCTCAACTCTGTAGCCCCGGCTAGAATTCAGTGGTGTTATCAGGTTCACTGCAACTTTGACCTCCTGTGCTCAAGCAATCCCCCTGCCTCAGCCCCTTGAGTAGCTAGGACTACAGGCACATGCCACCGCACCTGGCTAATATTTTTTAAAAATTTTAAATTTTTGTAGAGATGGAGTCTTGCTTTGTTCCCCCATGCTAGTCTCAAACTCCTGGGCTCAAGCGATTCTCCTGTCTTGTCCTCCCAAAGTGCTGGGATTACAGGAGTGAGCCACTGTGCCCAGCCTCTTTGAGTTTCTTTTGCTCAACATAACTTTTGTAGGATTAATCCATATCGTGCTGTAGTTTTTCATTCTTTTGTGTGACAGTACCAGTTTATTTATTCTACTGTTGATGGACATTTGGGTTTAGTGTTGCTGCTATGAATATTTTTATACATTTTTTTTGTGAATGTATGTGATTTTTCCCCCCTAGATGAAGTTTTGCTCTTGCTACCTAGGCTAGGGTGCAATAGTGCGATCTTGGCTCACTGCAACCTCCATCTCCTGGGTTCAAGCAATTCTCCTGCCTCAGCCTCCGAGTAGCTGGGATTACAGGTGCCCACCACCACATTCGGGTAATTTTTTGTATTTTTAGTAGAGACAGGGTTTCACCACGTTGGCCAGGTTGATCTCAAACTCCTGACCTCAGGTGATCCACCTGCCTCGACCTCCTGAAGTGCTGGGATTATAGGCATGAGCCACCAGGCCTGGCCAATATATGTGACTTTTGATGGGTATATAATTAGGGTGAAATTATTAGGTCATGGTTTATGCATATGATAATTTTTAGTAGATTCTGCTAAAGTTTTACAAAGTGGTTTTACAAATTTACACTTCCACCAGCAGCGTATGAGAGCTCCAGTTGTTCCACATCCTTGTCAACACTTGATATTGTCTTTTTATTTTTAGTTGTGAAAGGGTGTGTAGTGGTATTGCAGTGTAGTTTTATTTGTATCTTCCTGATGATTAATGAAGTGAACATTTTTTCATGTTAGGGACCCCATGTTTGTTGGCCATTGGATTCCTGCTTTTGTGAAGTGTTTGCAAAATCTTTTGTCCTTTTTTCCCATTGGGCTGTTTACTTTTTTCATGTTAATTTGTAGTTCTTTATATATTCTGGATATAGTTCTTTGTTATATATCTTCTACCCGTGGATGGCATTTTAGAATCTTGGTGCTGTGGTGAATTAAAGTTCTTATTTTTATTTATTTATTTACTTCTTTGAGACAAGAGTCTTGCTCTGTTACCAAAGCTGGAGGGCAATGGCTTGATCATAGCTCACTGCAGCCTTGAACTCCTGGGCTCAAGCAATTCTCCGACCTTTGCCTCCTGAGTAGCTAGGACTACAGGCACATACTACCATGCATGGCTAATTTTTTTTTTTTTTTTTTTTGAGATGGAGTCTTGCTCTGTCACCTGGGCTGGAGTGCAGTGGTGTGATATCCGCTCACTGCAACCTCCACCTCCCCGGTGATTCTCCTGTCTCCTGTCTCAACCTCTCAAGTAGCCAATTCTATCTCCTGTCTTAACCTCTGAGTAGCTGGGATTACAGGCATGTGCCACCACACCCAGCTAATTTTTGTATTTTCAGTAGAGACAGAGTTTCACCATGTTGGCTAGGCTGGTCGCAAACTCTTGACCTCAGGTGATCTGCCTGCCTTAGCCTCACAAAGTGCTGGGATTATAGGTGGGAGCCATCACACCAGGCTGATAATTTTTAAAAAAATTTTTTAGAAATGGGGTTTCACTATGTTGCCCAAGCTGGTCTCAAACTCCTGGCCTCAAGCAGTCCTCCTGCCTTGGCCTCCCAGAGTGCTATGATTACAGGTGTGAGTCACCACACCCAGCCGAGCCTCAAATTCTAGATTTATAATGATATGGATAGATGATAAAAATAGAAGGCCCTCACGCCTGTAATCCCAGCACTTTGGGAGGCCAAGGCGGGTGGATCACGAGGTCAGGAGATCGAGACCATCCTGGCTAACATGGTGAAACCCTGTCTCTACTAAAAAATACAAAAAATTAGCCGGGCATGGTGGCGGGCACCTGTAGTCCCCAGCTGCTCAGGAGTCTGAGGCAGGAGAATGGCGTGAACCCAGGAGGCGGAGCTTGCAGTGAGCTGAGATTGTGCCACTGCACTCCAGCCTGGGCGACAGAGCAAGACTCAGTCTCAAAAAAAAAAAAAAAAAAAAAAAAATAGAAGCCCCTTCAGAGGACTGTGGAAAGTGTGTCTGAGGATGTGGTGAAGCAATGCCTGTGCTGCTCTCAGCACTTGCCCCACATGGGGTAACTACCCAGTAAAAGTTAATTAGTACTGTTTTGTGAGCTTTTCTATAATGTTTCTCTCTGGGACTACTCCAGCTCTCTGGTTACAAAATACATAGATTTCAACATCATAGAGAAAATGTATATTTGGACAACGTATACAAAACTGGAAAGTGCAAAAAATAACAAGTTACTGCCTATAAGCAGAAGCTTAATCCCTCATTCAAGATGTCTCTTTTAAAGGAATTTACTGACCCTAGGATAGTATCTGTGAGATGAATAGACAGTGGATCTATCCCACCAGATGGAAGGATGGATGTGGGGGAAGGGGTTGGATAAATGAGTGAACTGAGTGGATGGATTGCACATAGTTCAAAATGATGACTGAAATGTGGATTTATTATCTTAAGTTCTGGGATACATGTGCTAAACATGCAGGTTTGTTACATAGGTATACATGTTCCATGGTGGATTGCTGCACCCATCAACCCATCATCTAGGTTTTAAGCCCCTCATGCATTAGGGAGTTGTCCTAATGCTCTCCCTCCCCTTGTCCCCCGCCACCCAACAGGCCCCGGTGTATGATGTTCCCTCTCCTGTGTCCATGTGTTCTCATTTTTCAACTCCCACTTATGAGTGAGAACATGTGGTGTTTGGTTTTCTGTTCCTGTGTTAGTTTACTGAGAACAATGGCTTCCGGCTTCATCCATGTGCCTGCAAAGGACATGAACTCATTATTTTTTTATGGCAGCATAGTATTCCATGGTGTATGTGTGCCACATTTTCTTTATCCAGTCTATCATTGATGGATATTCGGGTTGGTTCCAAGTCTTTGCTATTGTAAATTGTGCTACAATAAACATACGTGTGCATGTGTCTTTATAGTAGCATGATTTATAATCCTTTGGGTGTATATATATACCCAGTAATGGGATTGCTGAGTCAAATGGTATTTCTGGTTCTAGATCCTTGAGGAATTGCCACACTGTCTTCCACAATGGTTGAACTAATTTACACTCTCACCAACAGTGTAAAAGTATTCCTATTTCTCCACAGCCTCACCAGCATCTGTTGTTTCCTGACTTTTTAATAATTGCCATTCTAACTGGCATGAAATGGTATCTCATTGTGGTTTTGATTTGCATTTCTCTAATGACCAGTGATGATGAGCTTTTTTTCATATGTTTATTGGCCGCATAAATACCTTCTTTTGAGAAGCATCTGTTCATATCCTTTGCCCACTTTTTGATAGGGTTGTTTTCTTATACATTTGTTTAAGTTCCTTGTAGATTCTGGATATTAGCAAATATTTCTAAGAAAATGCAGTTGGCCCTTAAACAACACAGGAGTTTAGGGCTTCCACTCCCCCATGCAGTCAAACATTTGTGTATAACTTTTGACTCTCCCAAAACTTAACCACTAACACCCTGTTGTTAACTAGAAGCCTTGCCAGTAACATAAACAGTTGATTAACATATTTTATATGTTATTTGTATTATATGCCATATTCTTACAATAAAGTAAGCTAGAGAAAAAATATTAAGAAAGTCATAAGGAAGAGAAAATATATTTGCTAGTCATTAAGTGGAAGGGGATCATCATAAAGGTTTTCATCCTTGTCATTACATTGAGTAGACTGAGGAGGAGGAGGAGGAGGAGGAAGAGAAGGAGTTGGTCTTGCTGTCTCTAAATTGGTGGTTTGTCTGCAAGTTTTTTTAAATTGTTGCAAACTCCAAAATGTTTTCAAATATATGTATTGAAAAAATTCATGTATAAGTAGACTTACACAGTTCAAACCCATGTTGTTCAAGAGTCAACTGTAATTTGATGAGAATTACTATCAGTTACTTCTAGAGCACAAGTGAGTGTTGTTTTGGGGGTTCTCCACGTACCCCCTGGAAATGCAGAAGAAGGTAGGTGTGAAGTTCTTGGATTCTGGCCAGTATTTAATGAAAGATTAACTCACTTATCCCATAATCCAGCAACCCATGGGTAGTGGGAAGCTCCAGTGACACCTCTGGAGGGAATGTGGCAGCTGCTGCAGGAAGACAGAGCCCCAAGATGGTTGTGTGCCTGAAGCTGGCAGCAAGCTCATCCTTGGACCTTAGAGAGCTTTTCCTAAGTATCCATGTGGCATGTCCATAGGAAAAAAGATGTTACATTAGCAAGAAAAAATACATCTTTGCCTAAAACTTAAACACATTTTTAGATGGGAATACAACTTAGAAATTTTAAAGCAAGTCAGTGAGGGGGAAAACGTTTGCCTTTAAAAAAATCATTTTCTAGGCATCTTTTCATTTAGTGAGGAGTAAATATTATCACGTTTTTGCCATTACACTCACATGAATGAGCCATGTCCATTCTTCTTTGGATTATCCCTCAAAATTGCTCATCTATTCAGTGAGTGGGAGTGGGTGGCTAGAAAGAGCTCTATGCAAAATGCAGCCCTTGTCTTCACTAAGCAGACTGTCTGACCCAGATGGAACAGCAACCGACACACTTCCTATGATTTCATTTATCCAAAGGCTTTGCAGTCGTTTGGTTTAATCGCTATTTTAAAAAGTAGAATCAAATGAGTTTCTCCCTCCATCCTCACATACTTAGATGAAAAGAGCTAACTCTTGTCACTCTTGCATCCTTAACTAGACTTGGTGATAAAGGACAAAACCCAGGTCTGGAAGGATAATAATTACAAGGAGTTTCATAATTTGTAAGAAAAAGATCCTGAATTCAGAGAAATGCGTTCAGCCAAAGGGGCATCTCTCTTTCCCTCAACACCCTCTTCCAATGGGTCACCAAGTTCTATCCATTTTATCACTTGGCAGTCTCCCCTCTCCCCTCTCCTCCCCTCCTGCGTACTGACAGACAGGGTTTGTGTCATCATCACTCAGACCCTGTTGCAGCTGCCTCCAAATTAGTCTCTCTGCCTCTGTCTTCTACCCTCTAATTTTGTGATTCACATCCTTGAGTATACACTGGACTCACCTGGGAGACTTAAAGAGGACAGATGCCCAAGTCCCACCCACCTCCCCACCCCCAGTCTGACTCACATGGTCTTGGTAAAGCCTGGGGCAGCTCCTACACCATGGCAGAGCTGTCCCTCAGAGAGCTGGGGTAAGGGGCTGATCTCCATGAGTTCATGTTGCCCTTGCTAACAGAAGAACAAGGCGACTTACACAGTTCGTGGTTTCCAGAAGATGAAGACCGGCCACAGTTTCCCAGGAGAAATACAACTGTTGTTAGTTCTACAGTCAGGCAGATATTTCTCCCAAGGCAAAAGAATATGTCAAAAATGAGCTTTGCATCAGAAAGGAAATTGCTTGGAGAAGGTTGTATTCATTTCCTATTTTGTTGTGTTACAAATTATCACAAAGTTAGCTCATGGGTCTATAGTTCAGAAGTCCTGGACAGCATGACTGGATTCTCTGCTCAGTCTATAGCAAGGTAAAATACCTGAAATCAATGTCAGCCAGGCTGAGTTCTCATCTGGAAGTTCTGTGGGAAAGCCTGCTTTCAAGCTCATTCTTGTTGTTGGCAGAATTCAGTTCCTTGTGGTTAGGACTGAAGTGCCTGTTTCCTGTTTCCTTGCTGACTTAGCCAGGGGCCACCCTGGGTCCTTCGTGCTGCCCACATTCCTTACCACATGGTCCCCTCCATCTTCCAGCCAGCAATGGTATGTCAAACCCTTCTCACCTTGAATCTTTCACTTCCTCTCTCTCTCTTTGACCTCTAGGCCCAGATTGAAAGAGTTCGTGTGATTAAGTCAGCCCCTTATAATGTCCCTTTGTTAAAGTCAGCTATCCTGATCCCAGAGTAATTCACAGTCCCTGGGCACATACACCACAGAGGCAGGAAATCTTGGGGCCCATCTTAGAATTCTGCCTGCTGCAAAGGCTCAGAAGGGTACCCCTAGTCCTCCTGGTATTTGGAGGTTGAAGGTGGAGGAGGAAAGAGAAGAGCCAAGCCATCCCAACTCAGCCCAAAATTTCTAACTACCCACGTGATACAGAAACCCACTCCCAGGGATGTGCATGAGCCCTGAAGAAGCAGTGCTGCCCCAGCTCAAACAGCTTACCCTACATGAGCTGCCAACACTTGCCCCTAGATCCAGCCTGATGCCAAAGCAGTCAGGGAGATGTTCCTGCCCCCCTGCATGTTTCTCCTGTCTTCTAATGAAACCCTTCCAGAAATTCTGCCCCACCCACTTCCCCACCAGCTTCAGCTGTGTCACCTATCATCTCAAGTTGTGAGCCCTCATCTCAGGTCCATGGACTCTCAAATCAGCTCAGATGAGGGAGGAATGTGTCCGTCAGCTCCCTCATCTGGGCCAGCTGAAGGGTGTAGAAGCTAACAGAAGCTCACCACACTATGCCTGTATTTTTTATTTCACATAAGGACAGGTTTTGTTTACAAAATACTTAAAATAGCAGCTTGACATGAATTCCTTAGAAAACAGGATAGAAACATAAGCCCAAGACTACCCACATATTAAGTCAATCCAGATGAGTGTGGCATACCAGGCAATGCATTTTTTTTCCTGAGGTGTGTATTTCAAATAGAGTCTGGATGGGCAGAAACATGATCCAGCCATTTAGAAGGCACTGAGGCAGCTTCCAGAACTGTGTTTTGGTCCCATCTTTTCCTCACAGCAGCTTTTTCTTGTCATGAAACCATCAGCCCTCATTCTCCCACTTCCTCTCCATCTCTCCCCACCACCAATCCGATTGTTTTCCCTCCCCTCCTCACGCAGCCCCCCGCCAGCCCCTTCTCTTGGGCTGGCTTTGAATGGATCGAGGTTATGGAAACGGATTCATCTTCACTCTTACTGTTTTACCTTTTTCTAAGTCTTAGAGGATCCAGGTCTCTCTCTGTGGTCTTTATTCATCAAAACTACTACAGTGTTGGTGTCTTTCTGATTAAAGGACTCAGGTTCCTCAAGTTTGAAGGAGAAAGTAAGTTTTAAATACTTTTTACAAAGGAAACTTTCTTTCTTGCTTCTGCCTGTATGTTTATCTAATTCCACAACCAACTAGAGAAACAGGATCATCCATCTTCTGGTCTTTTACAGACTTGTAGACATGCAGAAAATGCTAACAGCAAGACATTTACATAGGAAGCCTTTTTAAAGGATATAAATTACCATACTGATAAGTCATAGGTATTAGACACAGACCAGTGCTTTTTGTTGGTTTTCAGCTTATGGTATATTTATAACTCTTCTAAGCTGGACCAAATGATCTAACAAAGGGCAACAGATTTCTCCTCCACAGTGAATGGAGGGTTCAGGATTCTGGGCTCTGGCCCCGATTTGTCTGGCATGACCAGTTATGTGACCTAGTGGGCCCCTTGATTGACCAGCTTATGCTTCACGTTTTTCATCTATAAAGTAAGGAATCAGATGTTAGATAATCTGCTAATATAATTCTTAACGATAGAAGTCAGAGGTTAAAAAACAAATACGATATAAATAACAACAGCCTGATTTAGAGCATGTATTATGTGACACTTTTATACACATTATGCCATTCCGTTCTCAGGAGAACTCAGTGAGATACGTTTTATTATGCTCTCCATTTGATGGAAAAGAAAACTGAGCATTAGAGCAATTGATTGCCTCACCCTAACACAGACAAAGGAGGAGCTGGCAGAGAAAGGGATGTGCTGGCTCCAGCCTGGCTGCCTCTTAACACCATATTGTACACCTGCCTGTGACCACCTCCGTAAATGCTCCCGACCATCCATCCACTCCACATCCAGGGAATTCAACATCCATTCCTGAATTATTTATCTCTTTGTAAAGAAGGAATAAAACATGACTTGGTTATTATGCAGTACAATAATGGCCAACATCACATTTGTAGGTCAAAAATGTTTAGGACAAGAACTGCAAATTCAAAAGCTTCCAGGGAGCCAGGTCAGTATCACCTGTCATCAGATCTAAAATGCCATGGACTTTCAGACCAACCATTGATTTTCATATTGCCAAGCTAGAAAAACTTTCTAATTTTAATTACAAGACTTATGAGTGGTGTACTGCATAATGAATGTCAAATGTGAAGCAGTGGGTGCTTGGAATGAAAGAAGCAGTCACAGGACACCTGGGGACGTGTGATGCTTCTGAAGAGGATGCTGTTTCTCAGCCCCAGGGAGTTGCTGCTGGATATTCTGGGTTTTTTTGTTTTGTTTTGTTTTTGAGACTAGCCCAGGCTGGAGTGCAGTGGCATAATCTCAGCTCACTGAAACCTCTGTCTCCTGGGCTCAAGCAATTCTCATGCCTCAGTCTCCCGAGTAGCTGGGATTACAGGTGCATGCCACCATGCCCAGCTGAAACACTCTGTGAGCCAAAGAAAACCCCATCAGTTTGCCATGCAGCCCACTGCCCAGCCTTACCTGTGCCAGTGGGTGCCTCCTGATGAGTCAGAACCAGGTAAGAATGATCGGCCTACAGAGAGTGGGGTGATGACCCCTTCACAGGCTGAGGGGACAGCTGGCTGGGTAATGGTCATCCAGACAAGAAAGGAGTGGGGCCTGGACCAAGGTGCCAGTGATGGGGATGCAAAGAAGAAGGTCATTGTTTCTAGTGGAAGATGCAGGCCCAAGCCCTGAAAACAAAAGCCTGTGTGGCCAAGGGGTCGCCAGAATCTAATTCTCACGACCAGGGAAAGACAGTTTTGAGGGTAGGCGAGGTTTAGTAAGATGTCTATCTTTCCGTTACCATTTAAGAGATGTAGACCCTTGAGAGCGGTGTTTCTCAAAGTGTGGTCCCTCCACCGCCAGCTTCAGCGTCACCTGAGAACTTGTTAGCAATTCAAACTGCTGGAGCCCTCCCCAGACTTAAAAAATCAGTCCTTCTGGGGGTGGGCCCAGCAATGTGTGTTTTATCAAGCCCTGTAGGCAATTCTGATGCATGCTAAAGTTGGAGAACCTCTGCACTAGAGCAGATGCCACTCAATTATTTTTTAGGACTCAGTACAATCTATGTCCTCACTTTTAGAATAGTCTACACTACACAAGAAGCTATGTTAGAGAAGAATCACTTTACAGCCTAAGAACCATCAGGGAAAATCTACTATTGGATTAATCTCAGCTAGCATTTTCATTTGCACAGTGCTTCTTACACATTCTCATCACCTTGTTGTTGTTGTTGTTGTTGTTGTTGTTGTTTTAAAGAGACAGGATCTCATTCTGTCACCCAGGCTGGAGTGCGGTGGTATGATCACGGCTCATTGCAGCCTTGAACTCCTGGGCTCAAGGGATCCTCCTACCTCAGCCTCCCAGGTAGCTGGGACTACAGGTGTGCACCGCCATGCCTGACTAAATTTTTGTAGAGAAAGAGTCCCACAATGTTGCTCAGGCTGATTTTGAACTCCTGGTCTCAAGTGATCCTTCCACTTTGGCCTCCCAAAGCGCTGAGATTACAGGTGTGAGCCACCTACCTGGCCCCCTCATTATTTTTAGTAAGCTAAAAGTAGCAGATCTTTGCCTGAAGGAGATGTATTCCTGGTGCTAAAATCTTGCAGGCCTGTGTGGTCAAAAGCAAGCAGAGTAAAGAAAATCATTCCTAATTAACTCATTATTTCCAGTTCGCACCATGAAAGCTATAGGATAAATGCCTCATTTTTCCAACCCCTCTCTTTTTCCTCCTAGTGATTAGCATAAGAGCCCTGAAAGTGAGGACCCTGTGCCTTGTCTTCAAGGTGGTAAAGAAAGCAGGAGCTGTGCAGACTGGAAGCTGGCTTGGTGATGGTGGCATCAGAAAGCAAAGGGAGGCCACGCATGGTGGCTCATGCCTGGAATCTCAGCACATGAGAGACCAAAGCAAGAGGATCACTGGAGCCCGGAAATTCCAGACCAGCCTGGGCAACATAGTGAGACCCCATTCCTACAAAAAAAAATTTAAAATTTGCCAGGCATGGTGGTGCACATCTGCAGTCCCAGCTACCCAGGAGTCTGAGGTGGGAGGACCACCTGAGCCTAGGGAGTCAAAGCTGCAGTGAGCTATGATGGTGCTACTGCATCCAGCCTGGGCAGCACAGCAAGCAACTCTTAAGAAAAAAAAAACAGCAGAGTTGTGGAGGCAGAATATGAACAAAATATGAGCAAAAGAGATGCAAGCAGCCAGGCTAGATCTGAGGAAATGGCCCCAGGGGGTTAACAGACTCTATGGAGTGGGAGTAGTGAGTTCTGAAACTCTTGTTTTAAGTCTTTCAGACCAAATATTGATTCATCTCAAGTGAATTTTGTGAAGTTGTGGCAGGCCAGGTCTCACTAACACAGGCCTCTGTTACAACTGTCCCAGCACTAACTGAAGAGCTAGGTTAAACATTAAAAGCTGATTGAGCCAGTGCCCTTATACAATGGCTGGAATGTAACAAAGAGCCCACCAAGAGTTTTGCCTAGGCTTTTCCTGGGCCTTGAAGCATGACAAGATAAGCAAGGAATTCTTAACAGGACTCTTTTAGAATTAAACAAATTTTGTTGGGGGTCTGAAAAAACTCTCCAGGCCTCCACAAACAAGTTTATTGGGGTCTAAAGGAACTCTCCAAACCTTTATAATTTGGCAGAAGACAAAATAAGGGTAATCACCCTAGCACCTAGACCCATTTAGATTAAATAAACTTATTGAGGCTCCAGAAGAAGGTCTTCAGAACTCAGACCTTAGTTATAGATTAAAAGAAGTTAATCACTTACATCTTTAGATGAATGCACACTTACACATAGACATATAGCTTAGAAGGTATGTAAGTTCTGGAAAACTTTATAATTTTGAGTTGGTCTGGTGATAATCTCTAGATCTTCTCCCTGTAACTGGTTATAGAAATAAAAACTCTCTTCCTCCCCAGTTCATCTGTATCTCGTTATTGGGCCATGAGAAATAGCAGCCTGACCCTCAGTTTGGTCTGGGAACAAAGTCATTGAATTGTTCTTAGCTCGGCTTTCACATTTGTAAGCAAGAGTGGGAGTGAATGATACCTAATTCTTAAACAGTTAAAATAATGCATATGGAAGAACTGGCTCTATGCCACTCACCTGTGTTGCTTTCCCCACCCCTTTGATGGGCCTTCTTCTAAGTCTTTCATCTCAAGTTTCCCTGAGGTTGGGGAGATTTCCTTGGGATTCAGTTGGCTTATGTTTCTTTCGTTTAGGCCCCTAAAGTTGGCTTTGCCCTTTCAGTTTACAGGTCTTTCTGTTAGAGAACCTGAAATGTGCTGCCTCCAACAGCAAGCAGTTAGAATGACAGTCATATAATGAGGGTCTAATGAGGGAAATGCACTCAGCAGTGCTCTGTAAACGTGGGTAAGATGTGTTTACTTATCTACCATTTACTTGTTTGAATATCTCAGAGATTTGGAGGTGGAAAAGGAGCTTGGGTCTTTGGTTGATTTGCCATTTAGTTTTTGTTTCTTGCTCTTTTAAGATGGCTTTGAGGCCTATCTGACTACGTAATAGACTTTGTCTTGGAGGTAAAAGTTACTGAACTTTAGAGGAATACCTGGATCTCTGATGCAAAGTGGAACTCATAATTCCCTACTTTCAGCTGCCAATACACTGCAGCTTACATATTATTGATAATGTAATGATATTTGCACCTCATTTTTAGGTTCCATTATTATTATGGAGCCCTATACTTTTCATTTATAGGCAAATCAAAGTTTTCTGGGCCAGATGAATAAGACTCAGTGACATAATGAATTTTAATCTCTGCCTCATTGTCAATTTAATTGTTCTATAACTAAAACAAACCTTGTCAGCATGTTTAGGGGAAATAATTCTATAATTATTTGAGAATAATCGTGGGTATGTAAATGGAGTTATCACGTCAGAATTGAGCATAATGTGGCCACACTCCTATTGGAAATGCCATATGCACTAAAGGGAGCAGCTCCAGCTTTTACCCAAAGGAAGTAAACCCAGGTCTGGGCCATTCCGAGAGGCAGCTTAGAAAGTTCTTCTAAATCTCCTGCTTTACCTTCCAAATACATGCTCATTTGGCATTCAGCTTTAGATTTCTTCATATTTGTTTTTAAAATAAAGACAATTTTACCCAAAATTTTGGGTAAAATGATGTTCCCAGGCAGGCACCCTTGCCCCTGGGCATAGCTGCTTACCTCTGGGAACAGAAGGGGCCTGTCTGAGAAGCCCTGATGTCTTGGGAGGCTGGAAGACCTGGGATATAGGTCAGCACACATATATGACTGTGTGATTAGATGCTGCTGTGTATTTTTAGCAAACCACCTCATCTTTCATGCAGTGATACTGTGCAAAGAAAGGGTAAAATTTGAAGAACATGCTGGAGAGTAAAGGCAGAGGGAGCCCTGTCAACTGAGCTATAGTCTCTGGACTGCTGAAACGGAAGATCCCCTGCCAGGGTGAAAAGAGCTGATCTTCACACTCTTTTGCTGAATTGCAGTTTTAGGGGTGTGCAACAGTGGTGTGAATTCATGTTTACAACTTTTCAAAAGGCAATTGTAAAGAAAATGAGAATGAGAGTAGGAGAGAAAGACATCTGAACTGACCTCAAAGCTCTTAATTTAACTCCAAGAGCTTCTCAATACCCTGCAGAATCTTCTACACCCCACAACAGATTCAGTTTGGAATCTGTTAAACCATTTGCCAAGTAGGCTCTGTTGTGGAAACATTTGGGTGCAAGACATACACAGTGAAACTGCCAGAGCTTCAACAGAGAGAGAGGGGCAACAGGACCCAGCACCAAGCAGTTAGAATGGCAGTCAGGCATCAGACAAGCCACAGAGGAAAGGGAGCTAGTCAGCCCTGAGAAGACATGCCATCTCCCTGACAGGCCTGCAGCCTCAGGTTGCTCCAGGGTGAAACTATTTGGGCTGAGGCTTCACGTCATTTTCACAATCAATAAACTGTAAAGAGTCTGTCTGTGAGTATAGCACATTTCTCAATGTCAAACATGCTTCTGCAATGCATCTCGAGTGAGAAGTCAGGATGTCAAACCTCCGTAAGACTGGGCAAACATTTTTACTTCCTGGAAAATGTTTATTATGGCTACCATTCCCTCCATTTTTGTGTCATCAGTGTGGTGCTTAGATGACTTTGTAAATGATGTTAGTGAAAAGCCAAGAATTTACGTGGGATTTTATGGAGACTTAAATGATGTGTCTCCTCACTGAGCTTAGTAGCTTTTGGAAAACATACTCTTTTTTCTTCTTCTTCTTCTTTTTTTTTTTTTTCATGTACAGCCCTGTTTTTGGTGCAATAAAGATGAAGAGGCTTCTTTGTAAATACTCTGAATGCCAGCAGAGGAGTATTTAAATATGAAGAACCAAAATATGTATGCTTTAAAAAGGAAGAAATAAATGTACCATCCTTTGTTATCATTGCATGTTTGAGCTCATTTCAGCTTAGCATGAAATATGAAATTTAATCCTTTACTTTTTAAAAAATATACATTGGAATGCACATACTCTAGACTTACAATTCTATAAACTATAATTATTAAAATTATAGTTTCTATTTTTCCCCCAAAGAACTTATATTCTTAGAAAGAGACAAACTTGGGGTGGACATTTTTAAATTAGAATTAGGAACCAGAAGCTTTAGCCATTGATTGTTAGTTGTCCTGGTGGTGCAGTATAGCACCATGAGGAGGGGTGGTCAGCATGTGGAGGTCTCCCACGGCCATGTCCAGGCACAGGCTTGCAAGAGAAGAAAAGTCCACAACATTAAGGAATTTGGAAGCCCTGATTATGCCATGAGGACTGGCCACCTTCAGAGTTAAGAAGAGCATGGTCTAGCCTGAGGATGTGGTTTCTGAACTGATGGCTGATCTCCATTTCTTAGTGTCAGCCATTGATGAGAATAACAAACAGAAAGGAGGAGGGAGAAGGCCCTCTGATGTGAAGAAGGCTAATTGTTATCAAAATGCCAGGGATTTGTTCTAGGTCCCATTGCTTCATGCATAGAAAGCCAATCACTGAGACAATGAGTATTGCCAGGAAAGAAGGCTTTTTGTTTGGGTGATGTTAACTGGGAGAATAGGAGTTAAGTTTCAAATCCATCTCCTTGGCCAACTAAAATTGGGATTTATATATCAGAGAAGGAATGTAAAACAGGAACAAAGGAGGAGTCTAAGGAACTAAGGAAGACGAATAAGGAGTCTGGCATCCAATGGTCTAGATCTGGGCATCTGGTGAGTTTCAGTCCCTCACCTGAGAGTCAGTTTCCTGAGGAAGGAATTCCAATGAGACTGTAACTGCCCAAAGGGTTCACCTTGCCCACTGCCTAGGCAGAGCCGATTCATCAAGACAGGGGAATTGCAATAGAGAAAGAGTAATTCACACAGAGCCTGCTGTGCGGGAGACCGGAGTTTATTATTACTCAAATCCATCTCTCCGAGCATTCAGGGGACAGAGTTTTTAAGGATAACTTGGTGCGGCGGGGCGGAGTAGTGGGTTGGGGGGGTGGGAGCTAGTGAGCCCGGAGTGCTGATTGGTCAGAGATGAAATCATAGGGAGTCGGAGCTGTCTTCTTGCGCTGAGTCAGTTCCTGGGTGGGGGCCACAAGATCAGACTAGCCAGTTTATTGATCTTGGTGGTGCCAGCTGATCCATCAAGTGCAGGGTCTGTGAAATATCTTAAACGCTGATCTCAGGAGCAGTTTAGGGAGGGCCAGAATCTTGTAGCCTCCAGCTGCATGACTCCTAAACCATAATTTCTAATCTCGTAGCTAACGTTAGTCCTATAAAGACAATCTAGTCTCCAGGCAAGAAGGAGGTCTGCTTTGGGAAAGGGCTGTTACTGTCTTTGTTTAAACTATAAACTACAAACTTAAGTTTCTCCTAAAGTTAGTTCAGCCTATGCCTGGGAATGAACAAGGACAGCTTGGAGGTTAGAAGCAAGATGGGGTCAGTTAAGTTAGATCCCTTTCACTGTCTCAGCCATAATTTTGCAAAGGCAGCTTTAAGACAAATGTAAGTTTCAAGTTTTCATAACACCTCAGGACCTATGAGAGTTTTGACTCACCAATCCTGGACATGTTTTACTCTGATTCTTATCAAATGAGACTCTAAGGGACAGACATCTGTCAAAGAGTTTGACAATCTCTTATCTGGCCTGGTGCCGAGCCCCATTCCATATGTCACTCCACTGGTTGGCTCCCTCTGCTGAACAGCCCAGGATCCCTGAGATGCACATCACATTTGGGCCTCAGGGCAGTCATACCAAGATTTGTCTACAAGCTGCAGCCAAGCTCACAGGCTCACCAGGGGCACCTGCTTCAGTGTGAAAAGATGAATAATAATCCCTTTGTACTCCCCTTGGCTGAAACTGTGAGCCCTGTGATGCCCAGTCATTACTCCCAGTCTCATATCAGGCAGGTTGATGTGAATATCTAATCACAACCTATACAGCATCAAGAATACTAAGAGAAGAAAGAAAAAGACTGAACCCACACAATCTACAAATAATGAGACTGAACAAGAGATTACGGATATTTTCATTTTTCTCTTCCTAGTACAGATTACCTTCTAAAAAATGGACACTGTGGATTTGCTTAATACCCAGAGTTTAAAAATTATTTTCTGCAAACATACAACACATGCAAAGGTAAACAGGAAGAGTCATTCTGCCTTCAAATACTCAAAATCATTTCTGAATAAAACCTTCCTAGAAGAGAATGGAAGCAAAAACTCTAGCTATTTTGATTAACCTATTACTAAATATTGAGCAGTGATGAAAAACAAAACATTTTAGCAACATTGTTTTCAAATACCTACTAGACTCTAGATAATCCATGTAACAATTGTGTTCTGAAATTTCCGAGGAAGGCAATTGATTAATTAAGAGAGACCTCAGAAGAGCTCCTTAATGCCATGTTCAGGCTCCTCCCCAGCAGTTTCCTGGAAATCCCTAAATAATAATAGGTGGAGATGCAGCAGTTCAACACTCTACTTTGCTAAATGGAAATACATTATAATTACAATAGTAAACATCTATTGACCTATCATTCTAGTGCCCTAGGCCCTGCTTTAATAAATACTTTTTGCAAATTTGAATGTGAAAAGACATTGTTTGCATAAGTAGTTACAAAGGGTCTTTTCAATTACAGTAATTGTGTTTGTTGACTTCCATTTTCCTGAAAAGTACCCATCACCCCCACTAGCAGATCCTCTACTACTGGGAAAAACATTAGGTTGCTAGAAGGTTGTTTTAATCAATAGTTGCCCAGCGAAATCACTGTCTTCATTGCCTGTAGCTGGTAAAATCACTGTGAATATGCATGCTTGTGTTGAAGTGTGAATATCCATTTCAGTGCTTGTTTTGCTTGTCTCCCATTTTCCTTCTTTTTACAGATTTTTAAAAGCATTGGCGCTGATGAGACTATCCAAGGACAAGGAAGTCGGAGGCTGATCAGCTTCTCTCTCTCGGGTATGTTTTGCTCACCTAGAGACTTTGTGGACAGACTAAGAATGTCAACCAAGAGTGAAGATACTCGCTTCCATTTCACTCTTACCTACAAGTCAGTCAACCTGTCTGTGCCTCAATTTCTCCATCTGTAAAGCAAAAATGTTTTTTAAATCTGTTCAATTTCCCTTGACCACATGAGGATAATAGAGAGTTTAGGAAGTAATAGATGTGAAAGCATGTTAAGACGATGGAAAGGGAGGCTGCAGTTCTACCTTTCCCCCAGGTCCATGTAGCAGTAGTTGAGCATATACAAGGGGAAGTAAGGAAAACCTGGGAAGAGAAGCAGCTATTCAACTCTTTGTCTAAACAAAACCTCACATGGGGCACAACTGGCAAAACAGAAAACTGAGCCACTCAAAAATGCACATTCATGGAAAAAAAATCAGTGGAATCCAATTAAGTCTGTTAACTAATAATATTTTAGTTTAATATTTAAGAGTAAGTTTAACGTTTTAGTTTTCATGAATGTACCATGGTTCCATCTGTCACGCATGTCTGTGTGAAGAGAGTGCACCAACAGGCTTTGTGTGAATAACAAGGCTGTTTATTTCACCTGGGTGCAGGTGGGCTGAGTTCAAAAAGAGAGTCAGCAAAGGGTGGTGGGATTGTCATTAGTTCTTATAGGTTTGGGATAGGAGGTCGAGTTAGGAGCAATTTTTTGTGGGCAGGGGGTGGATCTCACAAAGTACATTCTCAAGGGCAGGGAGAATATTACAAGTACCTTCTTAAGGGTGGGGGAGTATCACAAAGTACATTATTCCAAGGGTGGGGAGGGTGTATTGTCATAAGGTCAATTGATCAGTTAGGGTGGGGCAGGAACTGATCACAGTGGTGGAATGTCATCTTTTGTGTTTCTTCAGTTGCTTCAGGTCATCTGGATGTATATGTGCAGGTCACAGGGAATATATGGCTTAGCTTGGGCTCAGATGCCTGACAACCTCATATGTTAATAATGGGACAAACTGGGCAAAGGGTATATGGGAAATCTTTGTATTATCTTTGGAACTCTTCTGTAAACCCAGAATTATTTAAAAATTAAAAGTTTAGGGCTGGGTGTGGTGGCTCACATCTGTAATCCCAGCACTTTGGGAGGCCAAGGTGAGCAGATCACCTGAGGTCAGAAGTTTGAGACCAGCCTGGGCAACTTGGCAAAACCTCATCTCTGCTAAAAATACAAAAATTAGCCAGGCACGGTGGCGGGCTCCTGTAGTCCCAGCTACTTGGGAGGCTGAGGCAGGAGAATTGCTTGAATGTGGGAGGTGGAGGTTGCAGTGAGCCGAGATTGCACCACTGTACTCCAACCTGGGCAACAGAGTGAGACTCCATCTCAAAAAAAGTGAAATAAAATAATTAAAAGTTTAAAAGAAAAACTGAGCTGCCCTGGCTAACATGATATACAAAGCTCAGGGTTTCACACACTCAATCCCACCCTAAACAGTCTTTAAGGGGACACAGCGGCATAAAGCCTGAGGACTCTGTTGAGCACAGTTGGAAAACTACTACCTTAGCTTGTCAAATCAACAGATGTTGCAGGCCATGAATGCCAGGGGTCACAGGCATGAAGTACATGTGCCTCCTTGGGAGCTACACTGTTAACTGGGCTTTTCAAGTCTAAGTGAGCCCAGTAAAGCAAATATGTGTTGATCCATTTGACAGTGTTAGCATGTGTATATCTAGACTGAAGAAAAAAAAAAGAAGAAAAAACTTGTAACCACCCAATGGGTTCACCTTGCTCACTGCCTAGACAGAGCCGATTTATCAAGAGAGGGGAATTGCAATAGAGAAAGAGTAATTCACACAGAACCAGCTGTGCAGGAGACCAGAGTTTTAGTATCACTCAAATCAGTCTCCCCGAGAATTTGGCCATCAGAATTTTTAAGGATAGTTTGGTGAGTAGGGCCTAGTGAGTCAGGAATGCTGATTGGTTGGGTTGAAGATGAAATCATAAGGAGTTGAAGCTGTCCTCCTGTGCTGAGTCAGTTCCTGGGTGGGGGTCACAAGATCAGATGAGCCAGTTTAGCCACCTGGGTGGTGCCAGCTGATCCATCAAGTACAGGGTCTGCAAAATATCTCAAGCACTAATCTTAGGTTTTACAATAGTGACATTATCTCCAGGAGCAATTTGGGGGTAGTCAGAATCTTGTAGCCTCCAGCTGCATGACTCCTAAATCATAATTTATAATCTTTTGACTAATTTGTTAGTCCTACAAATGCAGTCTAGTCTCCAGGCAAGAAGGGGGTTTGTTTCAGGAAAGGGCTGCTATTGTCTTTGTTTCAAAGGTAAACCATAAACTAAGTTCCTCCCAAAGTTAGTTGCGCCTGTTCCCAGGAATGAACAAAGACAGCTTGTAGGTTAGACGCAAGATGGAGCTGGTTGGGTCAGATTTCTTTCACTGTCTCAGTTATAATTTTGCAATGGTGGTTTCAACTCACTAGTTTTGTACTTCTAAGGCAAAAGCTAGCAACTCCTATTGAGATGCTTAAGAAATAACAATGATTAGTACCAACCTTCAAAAACAGTAGAAACCAGGAATACTGCACAACTATGTGCCAGAAACCAAGAGGAATTGTCACTAACCAAAGGTCCAGTGAAGTCCAAGTCCTGAAGCCCAAGAGGAATGCCATGCATGGTGAGCAGGGCAGGGCTGGGAATGGGACAGTCTCTATTCCTTCATCTCTGCTTTGCCTCTGCCATGAAGACATGGACTCACAGACCTACCATAGGAGGAAGCCCCCCCCACCACCCCAACTTGGTTCACAAAGCTATTTTATAAGGTGATCAGGGTTGGTTCATCTCCTGCAGTCCCCATACACATCATTTTTCTTACATTTATTCCAAGACGACAATTCCCAGCATAGGAAAGTGACTAGGGATATAAAGTTAGTAGCTAGCAGAGCAAGCTTGGAATGGTCATGGACATATAATGCTCAGTAGTTGGCTATGTATATGTATGTTGCATTCACTATGTCTGCCTAGGACAAAAAGCAAATACTGTTGAAACTATCAAAATAAATTCCATGCAGCCAGGCATGGTGGCTCATACCTATAATCCTAGCACTTTGGGAGGCCAAGGAAGAAGGATTGCTTGAGCCCAGGAGTTTGAGACCACCTGGGTAATATAACAAGATCCCATCTCTACAAATAGTAAAAAAAAGTTAGCCAGCCATGGTAGCATGTACCTGTAGTCCCAGCTACTCAGGAGGCTGGGGCAGGAGGATCACTTGAGCCCACAGGTTAGAGGCTACAGTGAGATCTAATTGTGCCACTATACTCCAGGCTGGGCAACAGAACAAGACCCTACTTCAAAAGACTAAAATAAAATAAAAATAAATTCCATGCCTCAAAAAAAGACAAGACAGAAAGATCAGCAAAGCCAACAAAATTTCAAAAATTTACTCCATGCTGCTCAGCTCTGAGTATAAGAGCAGAGCTAAGGATTCCAGCAACAACCAGTTGGACAACCAAGCTCACTAAAGATGGACAAATGCCAGGACTGCATGACATGCTCATAAGTAAACAACAGAAATTTTAACTTGAACAATATGTGGAGATAATTCTCTACCCTATCAAAAAGTTGAAGACTATAATACTCAAGAGAAAAAGAAACTATTCTATTGACAGATACCTACTAAAGAAAAGTAAAACATTTATCACTCATCTACTACTTGTACCCTCAACAAAATAGAGGGAAGTACAGAGCATATTAACTAAGAGATCAAAGATGAGAAAAGATGATAAGGGAGTTTTTTAAAGCTTGCAAAAATAAAAATTTAGAAAGTCAAGTGTATTTGCTTTCTCTTGCTGCTGTAACAAATTGCCACCAACTTAGTGGCTTAAACAACACAAATGTACTCTTACTGTTCTGGAGGTCAGAAGTCCAGAGTGAATGTTAAGGGACTAAAATCAAGCTGTCAGCCAGGCTGGTTCCTTCTGAGGGCTCTGGTGCAAATCCATCCCTTGCTCTTTCAGCTTCTAGGGGCTGCCAGCATTCTTTGGCTCATGGCTACATTGCTCCAATCTCTGCTTCTCTCATCACATTGCCTTCTCTTCACTTTGCTCTTCCTGCCTCCATATGACAAGGACTCAGTGATTACATTGCACCCACCTGGACAGTCCAGGATAAATCTCTGTACTGTAAGATCCTTAACTTAAATCACTCTGCAGAGTCCCTTTTACCATGTAAGGTAACATATTCATAGGCTCCAAGGATTAGGATGTGAACATCTATGTGGGGTCCTTATTCTGTCTACCACAGTCAAGAAGAGATTTAAAATAAATTTAAAAAGTACAATCACAGAATTAAAAGCCTTCAAAAACAGTACAGAGCACAATCACCACTACAGAAAGGGAATCAGTGATATGACAGAGTGACTTGAGAGTCTCTCCCAGAAGGCATCAATGAAGGGCAAAGCCTGAAAAGGATGAGAGAAAAAAAAGATGAATGGCACATACAGAGCCAACACATAAGCAGTGTTTTTGATGAAGAAATCAGAACAAACTGAACAGAAGCAGTAATAGAAGAAAACTTCTTAAGCTGAAGATAATTTTGAGTATTTAAATTAAAGAAGACCATCAGGTGCTCAGAAAAAGAAATGTATATGAAGAGACCAACACCTAGACAAACCTCATTTAAAAAGTTTTGTTTGTTTTTTTTTCAAATATAGCCACAGTAGACATCTGGGCTGAAAATGCATGATACATATGAAAGAACAATCCTCACGCTAATCTCAGACTTGTCTTCTGAGATGCCAAAATAATGAAGCAAAGCCTACCAAGTGATACAGACAGGAGACAGGGAAATAATGCGTAGAAGAGGGCAGTTCCCCAGCAAAGGCCTCTCCCTCAATCCTGGAAACCAACGGCCCTAAATGGGAACAGGCATTCCTGTTTTCACACCCAAATGTTGCCTTTTGGCCCGCCATGCCCCTCTATCTTGTACCCATATAGGCCCCATACCCCAGGCTCCACAAGCAGATGAGCAGAAGAACAGAGCAACAGAAGAGTGGCACGGCAGAGAAGGAGAGAAGAGAAGGAGCATCTGAATGTTGAGAGGAGTTCAGTTGGGGAAGGTCGAAGAGGAGATTGGCCAAGGGACAGCCAAACTCCAGGGGAAGATCATCTTCCCACTCCATCGTCTTTCCAGCTCCCCATTCATCCTGCTGAGAGCTACCTCCACCAATCACTAAAACCCCTGCATTTACCATCCTTCAAGTCGGTGTGTGATCTGATTCTTCCTGAACGCCGGACAAGGATCCAGATACCAAGAGAGCAATGAGTTGGTTAACACTTAAGCCAGCCACAGACGGCAGAGCTAAAGGAGCACTGTAACTCACCCACTGGGGTTTCAGGAGTCCTCCCTGAGATACTACCGCAGGGCTGGAGCCTGAAAGCACTCACCCTGGCTCCTGCACCTGCCCGTCTGCATGCTCCCCCGTAAGGGGTTTGAGCATACGAGCCATGCCCCTGTTGCATGTCCTGTGAGGAGGGTCAGGAAACTCTCCCATTTCACAAGTTCTAAGGGAAGAATTTTTTTACCCAAGATTTCCATGTCCACCAGATTTTCATTTATGTGGGAAGGCAAGAGGAACACCCTCAAGTTTATAAGGTCTCAAAGACTACCACCCTTACACCTCACTTTAAAATAATATGTGAGCATGTACTCCAGCATACAGAGATAAAATCCAAGAAAACTCAAGAATTGGAGACATTGCAATATAAAAGGACTGATTTTCTTTTTAGGGTTTAATAGGAGAAATAACCAGAAAGTAGATCATGGAATTGCCTTCTTAGAAAGCTCCAAGAGCACAATGAACATATCAAAGCAAGATTGCTCACGCAAATGCTTCACTTGTCAAATCTATTTATATTTTCAGTTTTTACCACTTCCTGGAGGTAATACATTTTCTTGGTAAATATTGTCACTTTAATTTTCAATGAAGTGCACTTTTAGCATTCTAACTGAAAAAATCAGAAATGCAAACAAAGATTTATTTACAAATATATTGGAGACAACTTAAACATTCAAAATCAGGGCTTGGTTCAATAAATTACTGTAGAGCCAAATTATTAAATACTATATACCCTTAAGAATTGTGTATACAAAATGTTCTAAAAGGCATGAGAACATCCTTATGATGTTGTTGGCGTGGGAAATTATGTTTCCTCTGGGTTTCATAAGTTCTTGGCTGAGGACCCCCTGTAACAGAAGATAGATTAACAAGAGAAAAACAAACGGAAGTTATTAACATGTGTATCTCATGTATACACAGGAGATACCCGGGAAAATGAGTAAATCTCAAAGAAGTGGCTTAGAATTTCAGCTTATATAATGTCTTCAACAAAGAACAGTACAATTTTTAGTGAAGTGACGGGGCAAAGGAAAAGGACTTTGAGTCTTCAGGAGCAGCAACTTCTGGGAAGGCTATGGTATGGTAGATAGATGCTGTTTAGTACAGTTTATTATGCAGACTCGTCTGGTGCTGTCTCCTGGTCAGTCCTGGTCTGAAGTCATCTCTGGTGATCAACCTTTAATCCCCCTGGTAGAGAGCAGAAGTGGGACACTTTTGTAAATTCATGCCCTGCTTTTGGGAAAATAGCAAGAGGGCAAAGAGCTTTTCTTTTATCTACTTCTTCTCAGTTGTCTTCAGCTCAAGATAATCCTTATTCCAAAGTCACAGATTTTGGGATGTTGTTTCCCAGGCTCTCACATATAATGGGGTGATATATTCTGGTCTCTTACACATATGATGCAAGTCAAAAGAAAAATCTTGGATGCAGTAATGAATATGCAGTATGTTCTCAACTACGCAAAGAAAAATACTAGGAGGCAATAAGGTTTGGCAAAGGTTGCCACTGGTGAGGAGGGGGTACTTACTTGAAATAAATAATTGTTTCGATTAGTTATTTGAAATAACTTTAAAATTCTATTTTTCATTCTATATTTTTAAGTATAATAAATGTACATTTGTTTATCACCAGAACCAAAAAATACAGGCAAAAATGAGAGGAAATTAACTATTCTCCTTTAATGTAGCATTTACTTTTGGAAAATTCTAGAACTCTATGTGCTCTTATGGACATTTCTTCCAACAGTCTTATAGGGGAAAACATTAAGACCTGAAAGAGTTAAATTGGTTTACTCAAAGTGACAAATTTCAACGAGTGTTCTCAAATGACTACCAGTCCAGTGCCTTTTAAATTATACCTCGTATTGCAACAGTTTTCAAGTACTTTTATTCCATGAAACGTATATCTCAGTGAGTATTTAGACTGAAATTAAATATGTAAGTCTTTATAAAGAAAAGTGTAAACATTTGCTGAATGACAGGAAAGAAGACCTGTACAAATGAAGAAACGTGCTCTTGAGTGGAAGTCTCCGTTTTCTAAAGCTACTAATTCTCCCAAAGCTAAGGTATAAATTCAATGCAGTTCTAATCAAAATCTAAGTATTTTGAAAGGAGTTATTAAAATTTAATAAGACTCATCTGGAACAATAAATGGCTGAGTGATAAAGAAAGGTGTTATCTTTTTAAAAAAATAAGAACAATAAGAGTGACTTAATTTAGCAGCTATCAAACGTTTGATAAAGACATGTTGGTGCAGATATGGACAAGTTGTTTGATAGAACAGAACAAAGTGTATCGAAAAAGACTCATTTATATTCAAGAATTTAACCTATGCCGAAGTTGACATTTTTATAAAAAGACAATATAACAGATTGGTTAAAAGCACAGACTTTGGGCCAGGCACAGTGGCTCACACCTGTAATCCCAGCACTTTGGGAGGCCGAGGTAGATCACCCTAGGTCAAGAGTTCAAGACCAGCTGGCCAACCTGATGAAACCCTATCCCTACTAAAAATACAAAAAATTAGCCAGGGGTGGTGGTGAGCACCTGTAATCCCAGCTACTTGGTAGGTTGAGGCAGGAGAATTGCTTGAACCCGGGAGGTGGAGGTTGCAGTGAGCCAAGATTACACCATTGCACTCCAGCCTGAGCAACAAGAGTGAAACTCCATCTTAAAAAAACCAAACAAACAAAAGCACAGACTTTGGAATCAGAGAGGCGGGTTCAAATCTCATCTCTGATGTCAACCAGCCCTGACAGTCTGTAAGCCTTCATTTTCTCTTCCTTGTATTAAGGATATAATCTGTACCTTGTGGAGTTTGTGGTCAGGATTAAATCAGAAAATGTATTTTAAGTGCTTAGAATGGTTCCCAGAATTTAGTAGATAACAAATAAACAGTAGGTGGTGTGGAGGCAATGGTAGTCACTATTTTATGATGAATGTTTTATATATATATATATATGTCTTTCAAACTCTAATAAGTCAGGGTCTCCAAGACCACCCCCAGGTTCAACAATTTGCTAGGAGGACTCACAAGACTCAGCATCTAGTTATACTCATGGTATGACTTATTACAGTGAAAGGATACTTAGCAAAATCAGCTAAGGGAAAAGGTGCTTAGGGCAAAGTCTGGAGGAAGCCAGGAGCAAGCTTCCAATGGGCCTCTTCCGGTGGAGTTACACAGACATGCTTCATCCCCTCCGTGTGAACTGTGACAGCACATGGAAATGCTGTCTACCAGGGAAGCTTCTTAGAGACTAGAGACAGGGTTTCTACTAGATGGGGGTTGGGGGACAGTGGAGGTGGTGCTGGTCATGTGTGCATCTTCTGCTTAGCCCACACCAAACTTCCAGCCTCCCAGAAGGAAATCAATGTTCACCATAAGCCACATCATTTACACAAACACTTTAGGCACAGTGAGCCACTCTTACCAGTTCTGGGAAGGTAGGAGCCCTCCTGAAATCCAAGTTTCTAGACATTAGCCAAGATCCAACCTTATAAGCAGTTGAGTAGTCTCAGGCTGCTATGTTAACTTCTGTCTACACACATTCCTGCAGATGTGGCCTGGGTTTTGCAAATTTCTGTGGTGCTTGTACTTCCTGCCTTTTTTCTTTCATTCGCAATTGTGGGGCAAAAGTGACTCCATTGTGGATGTGAATCCGCTGTGTTGACTTCTGATCACCCCCCAGTCCTGAGCATACCTCCTCTTCCTACTTTATCCACTGTCTCTAGTATAAGAACATGTCAACCTTGATGTTATGGCAGAAATAATAGGCTGTGATGCATGCAGCATTCCTGCCTGTTCTGGAGGGCTGCCTTTCATTGTCTTGCACAGAGCAAGGGCTTATGTACCCCTTCCCTATGGTACATAAGCCCTGGGTCTAGGGAGTAACAGTGCAGAGATCTACCAGTCTCCTACAGCCCAAGACCATGCTTGTCTGTGAGTTCCCTAATAAAACTCCTTTTACTGACAAACTGGATTTGTCTGCCTCCTTCTTTGGTTTCTCAACTCCTTTGGCATTTGGGGGCCATTTTGAATATATGGCCCTTTCACAGAGCAGTAATACATTATCATGCCAGAGAGTAGGAATAATTTTATTAAGGGGATAACCTTGGATCAACTCAAAATAACTTTTAAATAAGTGCATATGAAAACATCTGTGCTTTTTCATCAGTAACAAATTATTGAAACCCCTCACAACTTAAACCATGACTGGGAATCCCTGATCCTGTGTATCTGTACCTCCATTTGTTTCACTTGTGTATAAATGTAAATAATTTTGTTTGAAAAATACTTCAACAATAGAAAAGCTTTAAAAATTATATTCCTTGGCTGGGCATAGTGGCTCACACCTGTAATCCCAACACTTTGGGAGGCCAAGGCGGGCGGATCACCTGAGGTCAGGAGTTCAAAACCAGCCTGGCCAACACGGCAAAAATTTGTCTTTACTAAAAATACAAAAATTCTTCAGGCATGGTGATAGGCACTTGTAATCCCAGCTACTCGAGAGGCTGAGGCAGGAAGAAATGCTTGAACCCGGGAGGCGGAGTTTGCAGTGAGCCAAGATCCAACCACTGCACTTCAGCCTGGGTGACTCCATCTCAAAAAAAAAAATTATATTCCTTGACATCATAAATATATTTCTGATAAATATAATGTGATTTCAAATTATCCAACTATAAACCGTTGCCTTAAATGATCTTGTGCACACACACTCTTTCTGTCTCTCCTTGTGCAGCATGAAATTGTACATGGTCGGATATCTTCAATTAAACAGAACAGCTCAGTTTTCAAAGCCCTGCCCTCCCTGGCAGCAGGGTTTCTCAGAACTCTCCTCATTGACTGCACTCAGCCCCATGGAGACCAGGTCTTATTTGTTCTTTCCTCCATTGTCCACGTTCTGTGCTCTTTTCATCCTCTCCTCTCTCTTTATTTCTGCCAACTCTCTCACCTTACTCAGTGAGGCCCACATATATCATGAGACTACAACCCCTATTTTATTAATGTCTCCACCTTGCAGAGGAATTTTACACCCGGACCCATCACATTTCCAAATTTGGACTTTCCCTGTGCTACCCACGTTTCCTGGGGTGACCCTCACTCCTTCACCCCAGCCCATTTACCTGCCTGAGTAACACTAGAGATCTAGTTCATAAGGGCCAATGGTCCTCTCATGAAAGGTGTAGTTACCAAATGCCAGTCGTTAACCTCCCTAAAACATATTTAAATTAAAGTATCCTTTATTTTATAGATTTCCAAGCCATGGGGTTGAAGAAAGGGATGTTTTTCAACCCAGACCCTTATCTGAAGATTTCCATTCAGCCTGGGAAGCACAGCATCTTCCCCGCCCTCCCTCACCATGGACAAGAGAGGAGATCCAAGATCATAGGCAACACCGTGAACCCCATCTGGCAGGCCGAGGTGAGTGCTGTGGGCCCTGAAAAAAAGCCCAAGTAACAAAGTGAAAGGGCTGACTGTGAACCAGCCCTCCTCTTTCCCTCCATTCATGGAGCCCTGGACTCTGCTGCTCAATCTATGGCTGTCATGGTCTTAGAAGGGAGCCATGTTCTCCAGGGGTTGCAACTCGGGGATCTTGATCAAGTCCCTCCAGACAGTACTAACACACTTTTCATTGCACTGCACGCAGTAGCCTCTTCTGATTCAGAACCCATGCTGCGAGAAGGACAGCCTTTCCCTCTGCCCTTCATGTGGGAGAAGGAAGAGAACAGTTGTGATCAGAGCCTTCCAGTTTCTCCACAGCTCTTCCCATGCATGTGACCCTTGAGCAAGGGCATCAAATCTTAAATGTAGCCTTCTAGACCAGTTTCAGAGATTCTAAAACTATCAGGTTCCTGGGATAGGTGAATCAGTAAGCCCTAGAATATCCCTGGTTGGGTTAAATATTGTTTGATTTAAATAGATAATGAAGCCTAATGGTTTATCCCATCTTCATGATTTGCAAGGGGCTGGGCAGCTTGCTGGAGTAGTGAATAGTCTGTGTTGTCTACAAAGGCCCTTCTCCACTCCTAAAAGTGTCGCCTTTGCCAGGGGTTAGGAGGGTCCTCAAAGTTCTCTCCTAAAGGACATGTAGAAAGTCGGCACCACTTATTTGGACAGGCAAGGTAGCTCACACCTATAATACCAGCACTTAGGGAGGCTAGGGCAGGTGAATCACTTGACTCCAGAAGTTCAAGACCAGCCTGGGCAACATGGCGAAACCCCATCTCTACTAAAAAAAAAAAAAAATTTAGCTGAGCCTGGCGGTGTGTGCCTGTGGTCCCAGCTACTGGAGAGGCTGATGTGGGAGGATTTCTTGAGCCTGACAGGCAGAGGTTGTAGTGAGCTGGGATCATGCCCACTGCACTCCAACCTGGGTGACAGAGCGAGACCCTGTCTCTAAAAAAGAAAGAAAAAAGAAAGTCATCACCACCCATTTGGCTGCCTCCCTGCCAGACCTGAGCTTTTGAAGCTATAACCTCCAAACCATGTGATTGAGGGGCAGGGAGGCCTAGGTCATGAGAGTGGATGGGGTATAATTTAGGTTAAAAGTACAGTTTTACAGTCATAGAAACCTGGATTCTAATCCCAGCTTGGCCAGTTAATAGTTTTATAAATTTGAGAGATCAGTTATCCTCCACCTGAGCCTTAGATTACCCTCATCAGCCTATTATTGATGGAAACGTGCTGCCACCAAAGGAACTTGCTTTGGAGAGGATTTCTTCCTTTATTTTTCAGAGTAGATCATCTCTGACTTAGAGCTTTCAAGCATCCTTGACAAGAAAACATAATTAGACATATGAGAGCAAAGATTTTTTATTATCTATTAAATCATACCACCCCCTTCCTGGGCTTAATTAACCCTCTCCCAGGCTTCCCAGAAGAGCTTCGTCAGAGCTTTGAAGTGGACGTGAGGGAAATAGACTTGTACTTAAACTTCCTCCTAGCATTGGTTATCAACAGATTCTAAAACACTGATAGCACCGCTAGAATGGAATAATGAATCTTAATTTGTTTCTTAAGTCCTGGCTATGCTCATCAATTATTTCTGAACTCTTCCCTGCATTCCTAGAGATAATAAAAGATGTCACAAGAATTTATTTTGTATGAGGGGGAAAGGCTTCTCTCTTCTGAAGGACTTTAGAGGAACCTATTCTAAGACATTTAGTCATAACGGTGTTTTAAGTGTCAGAGAATGTTTGGAAAATCCAGCCCCATCAGAATGATTTTGGCTAAAAACGTCAACTAGAATCCACTTTAAGTTCTGAAATGATTTCCGAAGCTTTGGTTAAGACTGATTTTGTTCTGGTAGAATACTGGCAAACTCTCCCCAGCCCGCTGCTCTGGGCCACCTCCCTTCCATCCCACGTGCTGCAGTTGGAGTTATTGATCTAAAATATGCCTCATCTCATGTCCCCCTGATAAGGCTCAGGCTGAGGATAACTGATGTCTCAAGTTAAACAGTGTGTAACTGGCTGAAGGAGATTTGAACCAAGGTTTATGTTGCTGCAAAACTGTCCATTCAGCCCCTAAATTGTACTACAGTTCCCAGGGTCCAAGTGTCAATGTCATAGCTCCTCTGCAGAGCATTCAAGGCCTTCTTTGATCAGGCGTTGCTTACCATTATGTCATTTAAAGATGTATTTGGCTCCATGCAAGGGGAAGTCTGGCTGTCTCTGATATTTCTCACAAACAAGATGTCCAGTGGGAGGTTATCCAGGCAGTGCTGCTGCTGAGTGAGCCCCCAGGGCTCCCAGCTCTCCAGGCCTGCCACTGCACCATCCTTAGCAGATGGCCTCATCCTCCTCTGTTAAAGCCTCAAGTCCAAATTCCAGGCAGGAAGAAAGCAACAGGCCAAAAAAGCCTTCTCCTTGCAGGACTTTGCATTTTCTTCCTGGGAGAAAAGTCCCAGAAAAGCCAGACTTCTCCTTGCATGGAGCCAAATACATCCTTAACTGACATAATGGTAAGCAATGCCTGATCAAAGAAGACCTTGAATGCTCTGCAGAGGAGCTATGACATTGACACCTGGACCCTGGGAACTGTAGTACAATTTAGGGGCTGAATGGACAGTTTTGCATAAAATATATATGTATAGATATATAGATTTTTTTTTTTTTTTAAGCAGAGTCTTACTCTGTCACCCAGGCTGGAGTGCACTGGTGTGATCTTGGCTTACTGCAACCTCCCCCTCCTGGGTTCAAGTGATTCTCCTGCCTCAGCCTCCCAAGTAGCTGGGATTACAGGCCTGCCCCACCACACCCAGCTAATTTTGTATTTTTAGTAGAGATGGGGTTTCTCTATGTTGGTCAGGCTGGTCTTGAACTCCCAACTTCATGTGATCCGCCCACCTCGACCTCCCAAAGTGCTGGGATTACAGGCATGAGCTACCACCCCCAGCCTGTCTTTCATACATTTTGTCTTTACTTATATTTGTCTAAAATGCACATCCCCACCTAATCCACCCAGCAATTACCACTCATCCATCAAATCTCAGCTAAACTACCACTTCCCATATGGGGTGCTCCTGGACTCCCCCACCCCAGGCCTTAGGAACAAAGCACTTGTACAGACTCTACCATGGTGTTGCCAGGTTCCTTTTATTTCCACGTCTGTCTTTCCCAGAAGACGTTGAAGAAAAGGAAATCACATCTAATTCATCTGGGTATTTCCAGTTCCTGGAACCTACTAATAGTAGGTTATGGGGTTTATAAAGGGCCTACTATGCCAAGCAGTGTTCTAAAGATTTTACATGATCAATTCACTTAATCCTCACAACACCCCTATGAGGTATACACGATTATAATCTTTGTTTAAAGGGGAGGAAACTAAGGCACAGAGAAGTTAAGTAAATTTCCCAAGGCCACACAGCTGGTAAATGGCAAAACCAGTATTTGAACCGGGTAGTCTGCCTCTAGAGCCTGATACTGAACAGCTTTATTCTTAGGCAGTTGTGAGTAAATTCTGGAAGAGTATCAACAATTTATACCAGATATTCAAACTGATCACAGCCTCTCCGTTTCATTTAAGAAATGTCTATTAAATGTCTACTCTGTAGTAAAAATAGAAGTCACTGAAAGGACACATAGCTGATTGACAGATAAGACCTCTCAGATGGCCAGGCGCGGTGGCTCACGCCTGTAATCCCAGCACTTTGGAAGCCTGAGGCAGGTGGATCACCTGAGGTCAGGAGTTCTAGACCAGCCTGGCCAACATGGTGAAACCCTGTCTCTACTAAAAATACAAAAATTAGCCAGGCATGGTGGCAGGCGCCTGTAATCCCAGCTACTCGGGGGGCCGAGGCAGGAGAGTCGCTTGAACCCGGGAGGCGGAGGTTGCAGTGAGCCGAGATCGTGCCATCGCACTCCAGCCTGGGGAACAAGAGTGAGACTTCATCTCAAAAAAAAAAAAAAGAAAGAAAGAAAGAAGAACTCTCAGATTAGTGGAAGGAGACAATACAACACAATAAATGTTCTAATCAAAATATGGACAAAACACTACAGAATACAAAGAAAAGAGCACCGTGGCCTGAGAGAAGACTTCACAGGGGATGTGCTACTGGACTTGGTCTTTACAGGGGACAAAATGCTTTTCAGGGTGGAAGGGTCCTTCCAGGCAGAAGGAACGGCATGTGCAAAGGTGCCAAGGCATCCCACAGACACTTAGCATACTGTTTGGAAATATCAAGTGGTTAGAGCTTGTGGTGTGCATGGACAAGTGATGGCAACTGGGCTGGGCTTATTCTAGTCACTCTCATTTAGCATGGTTCCCTTATTCCTTGCAAATAAAAGCTAATGTTGGCTTTGGGGTCCCATATTGCACCTTGATGAGTGAAATGATGATACCCTGTTCCTACAAGACTCATGCAAGTCTTCACATTTCTATGCAAGAGGGTAAGAACCAAACTGCCCTGCTTTCTGTGTTTACTGACTAATATATAAAGGACATTCAGCGAGAAATCATTGAAGTTGCCCTGGCACTTAAGTGCAAGAATATCCTTTAATATGTAGTGTAAATTCTACATTTATTTCTGTGGTTAATGTTGCATTGAAGTCTTATGCAATTCTTTTCAAATTTATGTAAATTCAAACTTGAAACATATCTTTTTGCTAATTAAGACATGTTAGTCACAGCTACTTGGGAGGCTGAGGTGGAAGGATTGCTTACGGCCAGGAGTTTGAGGCCAGCCTGAGCAACATACTGAAATTCTGGCTCAAAAAAAAAAAAAAAAGACAAAAAAGTTAAAACTTAGAAAAATTAAAGTCTCTATTAAGATAAGGAGGGAAAAATTAAGAGAAATAAATACATATGAAATGCAATGAAAGTGACTATAAATAAACAAGAGAGTTCCATATTGATTGATCAATCTCCTTCTCTTTATTATGACTGTAACTAGAAACACTTTGCACCCAGGGAACACTCTGCTGGATTTTCAGGTTCATTTTCTTTCCTGGATGGATACAATGAACACTTTTAAGATGATAGTTACTCGTCATTTAGCATTAATGGGTGCAGCACACCAACATGGCACATGTATACGTATGTGACAAACCTGCACGTTGTGCATATGTACCCTAAAACTTAAAGTATCATAATAATAATAATAATAATAATAATAAAAAGGTACCCACTTAACAGAAAAAAAAAAAAAGATGATAGTTACACAGAGAAGTTAAGCACAAACAGCAGCAACTGGAGTCTTGGGTGCTCACGTAGAGAGTATATTTAGACATCTGAATAAAACAAAGAACTCCTAAAAGCAGATTCTCAGCAATATCGAGTGGATGGAGCAAATACTAAACTCTAGCCTAGAGCCATGGTGTTTGTTAGCCTCCAACGCCTTCCCTCTGCCTTTGCCTTCCAAAGCTGGGCAGATTAATCCCCATGCATGCACTGTCAGCCAGCGGCATCAATCCGATCACAAGATTAGAAGATTAGACAGAGAAGGCCTAGCATTTGCTCATGAAGCTTATATTCCAATGTCAGAAGACAAAACAAAACACACAAATAACAATATAATTTCGGTGGGCAGTAAGTAGCGTGAAGGAAATCTCACACAGTTACAGGATATGCATGACTAAGGGGCTCCTTTAGTTAGCCGTGGCCCGGGAGGCCTTTCTGAGTCACCGTCACATGACCTGAGAAGCCAGACATGCAAGAACCTGGTTAGATCCATGTTCCAGACAGAGGATGCAGCTAGTGTGAGGGCCCGAGTGTAACCAGCATGGCAGGGAGGTCATTGTGGCTGGAGTACAGTGAGTGTGTGAGGGGTGGGGCATAAGAGGAAGCTGGAGAGAGGCAGGGCCAGCGCCTTGTAAGCCACGGAGGAGAGTTGGGATATTACTCCAAGAGTGATAAGAAGCCATTGGAGTGTTTTTAATAGGGAAGCATCACGGTCTGATTAAAATATTATGAAAACTTCCCTACTGCCATGCGTGGGATAGATATAAAGAATCAGGAATAGAAGCCATTGATTTCCTACTTGGTCAAGATGTATCATTCTTTTCATACATTGTTGGATTTGGTTTACTAATATTTTGCCAAGGATTTTTGCATGCACATTCATAAAGAATATTTGTCTTCAGTTTTCTTGTATTAGTCTGGTCTTGGTATAGGTGGTATTGGTATTGGTTTTGGTATCATCTGGCCTTTAAAATAATTTGGGAAATGTCTTTGTCAACGTGGGCTGCTATAACAAAACACCATAGACTGGGTGGCTTAAACAACAGATATGTGTTTCTCAAAGTTCCGAAGCTGGGAAGTCCGAGCCCAGGGTGCTGGCATGATGGGGTTCTGGTGAGGGCCTTATTGGCTGCCTTCTTGCTGCATCCACACGTTAGAAAGAGAGAAAAGGAAAGAAAGCGCACTCTTATAAGGACACTAATCCCATCGTGAGGACCCTATCCTCATGACCTGATCTAAACGTAATGACCTCCAAAGGCCCCGCCTCTTAATACCATCACTTTGAGTGTTAGAGTTTCACATATGAACTTGGGGGTTGGTGGTGGAAGGAGACAGACACACACACACATTCAGTCTGTAAACATGGTTTCAGTCCACAACAGGAAGTTTTCCTCCTCTTATATTTTCTGGAAATGTCTGTGTATAATTATTATTTCTTCTTTAAATGTTTGATATAATTTACCAGTGAGAACATCTTAGGCTGGAATTTCTCTGTGAGAAGACTTTAAACTATGAATTTAGTCTTTTAAATAAAAAGAGTCATTTAGATTACCTATTCTTCTAAGAGAAAGCGTTTGTCTTTCAAGAAATATTGCCATCTTTTCATGTTGTTTGGCATAAAGTTGTTCAAAATATTGTTTTATTGTCCTTTAATGTTTGTAGGCTTATTAAGGACAATACCTCTTTCGTTTATATATTGATGAATGGCTTTTTTTCTCTCTTTTTGTTAACCAATCTAAATATGTGTTTATTAAATTTGTTAATTTTGTCAAAGAACTAGCTCTTGACATCATTTTCTCTATGTTTAACTGTTTTCTATTTATTTTTATATATGCCCTTATTTGTATTTATTTATCTCCTTTATTGCTTTCTATTTTTTTTTTAGCTCCTTAGGGTAAAATTCTAGGTCTTGATTTTAGACTTACATTTATTCTCTAATACAATTATTTAAGCAATAAATTTTCTTCTAATCTCTGTTTTAACTGCATTTTATAAATTTGTATATATTTTATACTTTTATTATCGTTCCATCAAAAATATTTCTTCATATTCCTTCTTTGACCCATGGATTATTTTGAAGTAAGTTGTTTAATTTCCAAACCTGGGGATTTTCCTAAATATCTTCTTGTTACTGACTTTTAATTTTATTTTATTGTGGTTAGAGAACATACTCTGTATGACTGCAATCTATTTAAATTTATCAAGCCATGTTTTACAGTCCAGCATATGATGCATTTTGGTAGACTTACCATATCAACTTGAAAAGAATGTATATTCTCCTATTGTGGCATATCAAGCCCTATAAATATCAGTTGAGTCAAGGTGGTTGACTGAGTTATAGAGATTCTTTGTGTCTTCATTGCTTTCTACGTCTAGCTGTTCTATCAGTTGTCACAAGAAGCGTGTTTAAATCCTTTACTATGTTCATGGAATTGTCTGTTTCTCTAATTCTGTCAACTTTTGTTTCATGCATTTTGAAGCTCTGGTATTAGGTACTTGCATAGTTATGTCTATGCATCATGTTTATAATTATAAAATATTTTTCTTTATTTTTGGTAATGCTCCTTGTCTTGAAGTCTGTTTTATCACACTATATAGCCACTGCAGCCTCCCTTGTGTTTAGTGTTTGAATGGTATACTTATTTCCTTCCATTTACTTTCAAAATGTTTGTGTTTTTACTTATAAAGTGCATTGCCTATGGACAGCATATTCTTGGGACTTAATTTTATTACAATAATTTTATTTTATTAATAACTTAATTTTATTACAATAATCTCTGTCTTTTAGTAGGAATGAATGGCCCATTACCATTTAATATATTTATTCATGTAATTGTATTTAGGCCTACTATTTTATTATTTGTTTTCTGTTTATCCTCTGGATTGTTTTCTTATTTCCCCTTCTTGACTTGTTTTTGGATTATTTGAATATATTTTAGAATTTCATTTCAATTCATCTACTGGATTTTTAGGTACACAGCTTTGCGTTACTTCCTTTGTAGTTGCTTTAGGGACTATAAAATACCTTCCTATATTTTCATGATCTACATTGAGTTAATTTTGTGCCACTTTACATAAAATGCAGTAACTCTTCAACAATATTACCTGCATTTATCCACACTCATGATCTTTCTTGTTATAGTTATTATATATATCACATTGTATATACATTATAAAGCCTACATGACGATGTTAAAAATTTTTGCTTTAAGTGGATGTGTATTTTAAAGAAACTAGGAAAAAAATATAGTCCTTAATGCCTCCCCATACATTTCCTATTTCTAATGCTTTTCATTTATTTCTTTTATTTATTTATTTATTTATTATTTATTTATTTTATTTTTTTTTTTTTTTGAGATGGAGTTTCACTCTCGTCGCCCAGGCTGGAGTGCAATGGCGCAATCTTGGCTCACCGCAACCTCCGCCTCCCGGGTATAAGTGATTATCCTGCCTCAGCCTCCCGAGTAGCTATGATTACAGGCACCCACCACCACGCCCAGCTAATTTTTGTATTTTTAGTAGAGATGGGGTTTCACCATGTTGGCCAGGCTTGTCTCAAACTCATGATCTCAGGTGGTCCACCCGCCTCGATTTCCCAAAGTGCTGAGATTACAGGCATGAGCCACCGCACCTGGCCTCTTCATTTATTTCTGAAGACCTGGGTTTTCCTCTGATATCATTTCCCTTCATCATGAGCCCCTTCCCCTGGCCTTTCTAGAGTGGGCCTCTAATCCTCTTATTGTTTATTTGAATGTCTTTATTTCATGTCCTACAGATATTTTCTCTCCAGATATTCTCACTGGATATAGAATTCTGGGTTAACTGGTATGTTTCCCCTCAACACTTGAAAATATATGGTTCCGCCCAGTGAGGTGGCACACACCTATAATCCCAGCTACTCAGGAGGCTGCGGTGGGAGGATCACTTGAGCCCAGGAGTTCAAGGCCAGCCAGGGCAACACAGCAAGACCCCATCTCAAAAAAAAGGTTTAAAATGCAGTTCCACTGTGTTATGGTCTCCATAGTTTCCAATAATAAATCTATAATAATTCAAATCATTATTGCTTTCCTATCTGTCAGGTGTCAGTTTTCTCCGGCAGATTCAGGGTTTTCTCTGTCTTTGGTTTTCAAGTTGGATTTCGGCATTCCCAGGCATGGTTTTTGTATTAGTTTCCTAGAGCTGTCATAAAGTCCCACAAATTGGGTGGCTTAAAACTACAAAAATATATTGTTTCATAGTTCTGGTGGCCAGAAGTCCAAAATGAAGGTGTGGGCAGAGTTGTTTCCTTCTGAAGGCTCTAAAGCTGTTCCATGCCTCTCTCCTAGCTCCAGCGATGTAGGCAATTCTTGGTGTTCTTGGCTTGCAGACTCCATCTCTGCCTCCATCTTCACGTGGTGCTCTCCCTGTGTGTCTCTGTGTCCAGATTTTCTTCTTCTTAGAGGGACATCAGTCATACGGGATTAGGGCCCACCTTAATGGCTTCATCTTAACTTGATTACATCTGTAAAGACCCTATTTCCAAATAAGTTTGCATTGAAAAGCACTGGCGTCTTTGACTTCAGCATACCTGTTGAGGGACACAATTCAACTCCTAACAGTTTTCCTCTAATTTAATCTATTGTTGGTTCACTGAACTTCTTGAAGCTATTATGTTTTCACCAAATCAAGGAAGTTTGGCCATTATTTATTTTTTTCAAATGTTTTTCTGTTTAATTCCCTCCCCTTTTTCTTCAGCTCCAAATGACCCATATGCTAGATCTTCAGAGTCCCACAGGTCCCTGAGGCTATTTTCTCTCTCCTTGTAATTGGATAATTTCTATTGATCTATCTTCAATTTTACTGTATGTTTTCTCTATAAAGTCCATTCTACTATTGCTTCTATGCAATGAATATTTTCAGATATCAGAATTTTTTATTTTAAGATTGCTATTTGGTTTTTTTAATGTGCTTTATTTTGCTGATGTTATTTTTTACCTATGTATATTCATCATAAGTTAATATTTTCCTTTACCACACTGGATATAGTTATAATAGCTGCTTTAAAGTATTTTCCTGATAATTTCAACATCTGGGGGATATTGACAATGGGTCATGTTTTGTGGTTTTTTTAATAAATTAAGTCATTCTGGATGATATCTTGAGCATTGTTAATGTTATACTGAAGAGACTCTGGATTTTGCTTCAGGGGCTATTGATGTTTCTGTTACAGCAGACAATTGATTTGGCATGGCTCCTACTGTCATCCATGTGGTGGCAGGCACCTCAGATCTCAGTTCAGTTCTTTAAGCCCTAACTGCAAACTGATTTCATTTGCCCTGTACATGTATGATTCTGGGATCAGCCATAAACTTGGGCTGAGTTTCTATACATCGTTTGGGGCTCTCCTTTGGCTCTCTTCTTTCCAGATTTCCTCCTTTACTCTCTGGTGGTGCTGGTTGCCCCAGGCTTCTTTGCCTGGTTCATCCAGCCAAAAAGATAGTGAGATTTGTATTGGCATTTTAGCTGCTCTGTACCCACTATTGCAGTGACTGTGGCTGCATTCAGGGCAAAGACCCCACTGTGAAGAATTCATTCCATGCCCGTCTCTTGTTGCAGTGAACAAGTTTTAGCAATTAACTGTGTAGCAATTAGAAACAATTATTTTACATTTTTCTGGACATTACCAACATTTGGATTTTTTAAAACAAGCGACAAATGTGTTTTGTAGCATTTTTATCATCCAGTAGATTCCATCTCTTCACTGTACTTTGTAAGTTATCCTATAAGCTAATACAGGTTTTAAATGTTGTCTTCTGTGCTATTCTTTGTAAGTGTACTAGTAAAATAATTTAACTTAAAAATAAATTAATGTAAGCCACCACATTGACAATATAAAGAAGAAAAATCATGTTTATCTCCATAGATCCATAAAAAGTCTTTGATAAAATTTAATATTCATTTATGATTTTCAACAACTCCTACAAAACTAGGAATAGAAGGGAACTTTTTTGTTAGAAATGCTTGTTTCCCAATGCTGTAAGGAAATAGCACTTGAATATAAGTTTAATTTCCTCAGCAAGGCCATTTTTACTTTCTGCAGAAAGGGTACACTCGCCAGCAGTTTTGCCACGAGAGTAGGCCAAACAAAGGAGACAAGATCATTTATAACCTGACACGTCCATCCTACTGCTGTGTCCAGTTTCCATTGGCTGAAACGGGACCTCACATTCTGTATTTGTCCTGATCGGCTAGCAACTTTTTAAAAGAGGCAAAGGCAGAAGAGAACAAAGGAAGGAGGAAGTAACTTGTGGAATACTGAGAAAGGTAAAAACACCTTCAAATAAGGAAGAGGAACAGGCTATGACCTAATGCTTACTTGGACAAATATAAGCATGCCAGGGCAAATATTTAGGCTAAATTGTGGGAGGTAAGAACATAAAGTACATTGATTTCTTTATTACGGCTAGCAGATATTTAGGAATGTTAGCACAGGTCTTTGAATAAATTTTGCTCCTAAGAGAAGTTACTATTTATTCCTAATTAGAAGGGGAGGAAAGTCTTTGAAGAGGAACCTCTACTTTACTTTTTACATTTTCAATCCAATAGAGGACTTAATAATAATAACAACAATAAAATCCACAGCAAACACTATACTTACTGGTAAAATATTAAAATATATTTCCTTAGAACCAAGAACAAGACAAGGATGCACACTTTAGCCACTTCTATTTAATATTGTGCTAGAGATTCTAGCCAGTGCAACAAGGTAAAAAAATAAACAAATAAAGTATGTCAGCTTTGGAAAGGAGGATACAAAACTGTCTGTATTTTCAGATAACATTGTTGTGTCAGTAAACAGTATAAAACATTACCCAAACTACCCAACTTAGTTAGTGAATTTAGCAAAGTAATGAATAAATAAAAGGTAGATACGTAAAATAAATCATATTTCTATATGCAAATAGAAAATAAAAATTGTTAAAAGATATTATTTACAATAGCATCAAAAACCAAGGAATAAATCTAACCACAGAGGAGGAAGATGGTTACACCGTGCACTACTACTTTGCTGAGAGAAATTTAAAACAGCCTAGATGAAAGGAGATATTATTCAAGGCTTAGAAAAGTCAGTATTCTTTAGGTGTCAGCTCTTCCCCAAATTGATCTGTGGTTTCAGTGATATCCTAATCAAAATCCTGGGAGATATGTTAATGTAACTTGACAAGCTAATTCTAACATTTATATTGAAATACAAGATGCCAAGTAGAGGTAAGAGAGTCTTGAAAAAGAAAAGAAAAAAAAGCAGGACTTCTATACTGCCAGATGTCCAGATAAAATATGAAGCTCTAAGAATTAAATAGTGTGGCATTGGCACAGAACAGACAAATAGCTAATTAAATAGATTAGAATCCAGAAATAGATGCACCACATATCATCATCGTTTTACGACAGCAGTGCTGCTGCTGTGCGTTACGGAAAGGATAGCCTGTTCAAAATTTGATGTTGGGTCAATTTGCTGTCCATACAGAAAAGAAAGAAACCTTGAATGTAGTCTCACAACATACACAGTCTATTCCAAATCAATTGTACATTTAGATATGAAATTATAACAATAAAGCTTCTAATTCGTAAGAATACTTTCATGTCCTTGTGGAAGCCAAAAAAATCTTAAATAGAAAATAGAAAGCATTCATCATAAAATAAAAGAATAATTAATTGAATGGCAATAAAATTAAGAACCACCGCTCATCAAAACTTTACATTAAGAGCAAGCCACAGAGTGAGTAAAGATGTTGAGCTATGTCTAGGTGACAACTAATATCTAGACTACAAACACTACCCCCTAAAATCAAAAAGAAAAGGACAGAAACCAACAGAAAAATGGAACAAAGACTTCAACAGCCACCACACAAAGCGGGGATATCCAAATGCCACTAAACCTATGAAAAGGTGTTTAACTTATTTTGACATCCAGGAATGAAAATTAAAATTACAGTGTGATACCACTGCACACTCACCAGTGTGCAATAGTGTGGCCAAACTGAAGAAGGTCAACAAGGATGGCTGCTGGCGAGGTGTGGAACATAGACTCTCCGACTCTGCTAGGAGGCAGGGAGCACGGACATCAGTTAGGAGACAATTACAGAAGCCAGGTGGGAAACGAGGAAGCCTGGACCAGGCTGAGGCATGAACACAGAGAAGTGTGGAGGTATATACTTAGCCATGATCCCTCGCTTTTGTCTTCTGGTCTCTTCAATATCCCTTTGCTTATCTCCCTACAGTATGTTTAAACTAGGGCTCTGGTGTGTGAGAAGAACATCAAACAAACAGTACGGGGAGCTCTGTGTGTTTTCTAATGCTGGTGCTGGTTGTGAGATGTTGTTAAATATCAGGTTAGAGGAAACGTAATTGTGGTTTTGCCATTAAAAGTAATGGCCAAAATTGCAATTACCTTTGCACCAACCTAACCAAAACATTACCAAACAATTTAAACATAACCAAAACATTATCCTACAATTACCCAAACCACTGCCATACAACTTGAAGAGTCAAATATGGGCATAAACACCAGGGGTCAGGGTTGGGCCTGAACCTTTAGAGTATACTTCTCTTTTTTTAATTGTTTTTTGTTTGTTGGGTTTTTTTTTTTTTTTTAGAAGGAGTCTTGCTCTGTCACCCAGGCTGGAGTGCAGTGGTACGATCTCGGCTCACTGCAACCTCCGCCTCCTGGGTTCCAGCAGTTCTCCTACCTCAGCCTCTCGAGTAGCTGAGATTACAGATACACACCACCACACCTGGCTAATTTTTTTGTATTTTTAGTAGAGATGGGGTTTCACTATGTTCATTAGCCAGGCTGGTCTTGAACTCCTGATATCAGGTGATCTGCCTGCCTCAGCCTCCCAAAGTGCTGGGATTACAAGCGTGAGCCACAGCACCTGGCCTTTAGAGGATACTTCTTGATGCCGAGTGCTTTACCACAATTATATATACCGGTAGATTGTTTACCAGAGTTACCACATTTAATCATTTCAACAACATCATGAGTAAATGAGAATGAGACTTATTAGAAAGGGAAATTGCCAAAACCTTTTTGATGGAGCAGAACAAGCAGCCAGGTTAAGATAAAAGCCCCATCACCTGGAGATAAATCACAGTGCCTGGCCAAGAGTCGTGGTCTCCAGGATTTAAGCACAATTGCTAAGTGATTACTGTCATCAGCCAGCCCCAAGGAGTTGTAAACAATCTCTGATTGGTTTAAGATAGATCATTCACTTCAGTCCTGACTGATTAGAAATTACGAGATAATTTAATCAGACATTAAAGTGTGCTTTTGACCCGGACAAAGTAAACATAGTGTCATTAGCACAAAAAAATCACATTTATGGAAGAAAATCATTCTCTGAAATGCAGAGCTGGTACTGGTGGTGAGTGTGTGGGCAGCCCTAAAGGCGGCATTATTTCCCCAGGACAGCAGTTTCACAAATGATTTTTTAAGTTCCCTGACATAGACAACCATCATCTACGTACAAAAATCAGTTCTTTTGTTAGTAAAATCAGCTGCTGAACCATTTTATGAAAGGAACTCATGAATGGAACACCAACATGAAAACACAGGGGACACTCTTCTGTTTATGTGGGGTGGGAGACTGGAGGTACTGCCTCTTGTTCTACGGTGATGCCTGAGGCTCATTCACAGAACCTGAGACTCAGAGACACACTGTTTGATATTCACTCGCCAAAGTGTTCCTTGTACTTGTCTGTTAGCATCATTTTTCAACTTCTGAGGACATAAGAGAGTTTTTGAGAGCAGCAGTGAAACTCCTTGAAAACCATTGCCAATGTCTTATGGAGGAATAGAGTGAACTGGGCGAGGGGTTAGCTTGGCACATCCATCTATGGTGGTGGGTGGTGAGCTGGAGCCAGCTCATGTGAGCTGACAGGAACCAACCATGTGCACCTCTTCCCAACTCCACATTTAGTGAAATCAGCCATCGAGGGAGTATTTACACCAAGAAAATTGGCAAACACTACAGATTGGAGCTGGAACTGGTGCCTCGTTCATTGATTGAAAAAGCTGAAGACTAACACTAAAAGTGACATCCTGTAAGACTGATACCAAAAATCAAAGGTGGGGCTAGAGTCTGAGGAGAGCAGATCTAAGCAGATTTCTAAGCACGAAGTCTTCAGAAAAACAGAAACCAGGTACAGACAGAGCCAAAGGAGTATCTAGAAACGAGGAAATACAAGAATCAGGAATGATGGAGCAGGCAGGCGGGAAAGAACCAAAGAAATTTCAGAGATGGTAGGCAGTTGTCTTTGGCATATCTACATAAAACGGCCACAGCAGAAATTCCACTTCAGCCAGGCTCATCTCTGACTGTGATTCCATCCTTTTGGGGGCCCTCTTAGCAGGTCCCCGTCTTTGTCTCCATCAGGCTTGTCTTGCTGGAAGAAAATAACTATGCTCCAGTGACAAATCTCAAGTCATGACAGGCTTTGCTCCGTGTAGCTTTCTCAGCATTTTTCAGGGCAATGGGTTATTAGCCTGGAAAAAAAGTTACTAAAAAAATACGAACAGGCCAGGTGCAGTGTCTCACGCCTCTAATCCCAACACTTTGGGAAGCCAAGGTGGTAGGATTGCTTGAGCCCAGGAGTTCAAGACCAGCCTAGGCAACATAGCAGAACCCCATCTCCACACACACAAAATTTAAAATTAGCTGAGCATGGTGGTGTGTGCCTGTAGTTCCAGGTACTCGGGAAGCTGAGGTGGGAAAATGGCTTGAGCCCGGGAGGTCAAGGCTGCAGTGAGCCATGATCACACCACTGCACTCCAGCCTGGGTGGCAGAGCAAGACCTTGTCTCAAAAATAAATAAAATAAAACAACAGTCTTTTCAAAGTTAAAAATATCAGGAAATATCAATAGAGTTCTTGTGATATTGTAAATTAAATTGCAATTTTGTAACAACTGAATTACTGTGGTTATGCTATTGATTTCATGTATTATGTAATTATCACTATACTGATACCATGATTAATTAGCTAATCCCACATTTTCTGGGATTTTTTTTTTAATTTTAAGCCCAGAATGGGAGCAGAGAAGGTATTATGTATCTTGTAAAAGCTTATGAAAAACATTTAAATTATTAACGTATCCATCCTTGACTAAGAGAACATTATGTATTAGGGAGGGATTAATGGGTATGGGTATAACTTAGTGTGTTTTTGAGAGAAACATACAAACAGAATTAATACAGCACAAGTCCAGTGATCGATAAAGTAATCATAAGGGGATATTATGCAGCCTGCCGGTAATGTCGAACAGTGGAATGGCAAAGCCATAAAGCCATAGCAATGGAGTTGCAATAAGCTTTCAAGCCCAAGTAATACAATCAAGGACATTTGAACAGAAGTGGATATTTTATATGTTTGCCAAGACACTCACACGCACACACACGTGTACATTTATGCAGATGTACACATGTGGATAGCTAGGTAGATAGATAGATAGATAGATAGATAGATAGATAGATAGATAGATAGATAGATAGAAGATAGGTAGATAGATAGATGGATAGATAGATAGATAGATAGATGCTTTATTGAGCAGTCTCAATTCGGTAGGATATCTTAATAATGTCTTGGGCATATTCCCTAACCTTCTGGTCACTTGTATTTATAAGTAATCCAATCAGGTCTAATTTTTTATTCAGCTTACATCTCTTGTTTCTTGCCCCAGCCTCCTGCACCATCCACTACAGATCAGAATTGTGGTTTGAGGGTCTTGGAAATTGTCTTGGTTTATTTTCTGTTGCTATAATGGAATACTACAGACTGGGTAATTTCTAAATAAAAGAAGTTTATTCAGCTCACAGTTCTGGAAGCTGGGAAGTCCAGTAGCATGGCACTGGCATCTGGTGAGAACATAGTAGAAAGACAGAAGCAGAAGCAAGAGACAAGAGAAAGGAGAACCAGGCCAAAGTCATCCTTTTTATCAGGAACCCATTGATAATTAATGCCTTCAATAATGGCATTAATCCATTTATGAGGGCAGAGCCTTCATGACCTAATTACCTCTCAAAGGCCCCACCTCTAATACTGTTACAATGGCAGCTAAATTTCAACATGAGTTTTCGTAGGGATATTCAAGCCATCGCAGAGAAGAAAGAGGACATGTATTATTTTGTCCCTTTTTTCTACTCCAGCACCTTTGAGAGAAAACAGAGTCATGGAAAGGGATTTAGAGATCCCCCTCAACTTTTCTGTGCAAGGATTATGGCTGCATTGTTGGGACTGGGATGAGGAGAGACGGAGTCCAAATTTTCTTACTAACAAGCTGTCTGATGGGATGAGGAGGGTATCTGGCCCCAACTATTGACCAATCATGGGGCACTTAATGACCTGAGTTTTCCTGTGAGCACAAAAGTGCCAAATCTGAGGTCACAGAACATCCTTTTACATCCATGTTTATATATAGATACACTTTCAAATATTTGCATCCCTTCTAATACTGAAAACATACAAAATACATAGAACACAGCAAGATAAAATATATTTAAATATAGGTGAGAAACAGGAAACCAGGGAAATGTTTTAGTAAAAAGAAAGATGAAATAAAGTTAGTATAAAAGGTGAATGTCAAAAGTCTTGCACACCCTCCTGAATAACATTAGAAATGACCAAGGTGAAAGAGTCTCTTGATTTCAGAGGAGGGGTCATATGGATAACACTTGGCCTGGAAAACATATTTTAGTATTTTTCATACAAATACTGTTTTTTTTTGTTTGTTTGTTTTTGTTTTTGTTTTTTTTTTGAGACGGAGTCTCACTCTGTCACCCAGGCTGGAGTGCAGTGGCACAATCTCGGCTCACTGCAAGCTCCGCCTCCCAGGTTCACGCCATGCTCCTGCCTCAGCTGCCCCAGTAGCTGGGACTACAGGCGCCCGCCACCACACCCGGCTAATTTTTTGTATTTTTTAGTAGAGACAGGGTTTCACCATGTTAGCCAGGATGGCCTCGATCTGACCTCATGATCCGCCCTCCTCGGCCTCCCAAAGTGCTGGGATTACAAGCGTGAGCCACCGCGCCCTGCCACAAATACTGTTTTTGATTTGCAGCTAATTTTATTTAGGATTTTTGTAATTATCTATGTTAATAAAATGTCTTTCATTTCCTTTCTTAGGCTTGTTCAGTTTGTATCAAAGATGTCTTATCCTTAGAAAATGATTTGGGTAGATGTCCCTTTTTAAAAATTTTCTTGATTAGCTTATAAAAGACCGGGATTATCTGATCCAAGAAATTTTGGTAAAATGTATTAATAAGGTGTTCTGGTTACATGATGTTTGATTATCAATTCAATTATTTGTCATTTATTCAACTTTTCTATCTCCTCTTGAATTAATTTTAAAATGTTTGTTTTCTAGAAAATATTCATTATATATGTTTTCTATTTATTTTCAGAATGTTTTCATAGTAATATACCCAAAATATATGCAAAACGTGGAAGCTGTATCTCCAAAAATATAGAGAGAGAACAACCATGGTTTTTTTATATCTCTACTATATCTCTTTTTATTAATCTGATGCCTTGGTTTATTATTATAATCTATAAATTATAAGTTTGAAAAAAAGGCCCTGAAAGTTTGTGGTTGCTAAGCTAAGTCTTTGTATATTTGAAAATGTTTTTATTTTTACTTCACTCTCAAATGAGAGTTTTGTGGACATAGAACTCTAGGTTGACAGTTATTTTTCCCTCAGTACTTTCATGTGTAACTAGACACAAAATAACAGTTTCCCCAACTATGATCAACGTAACATCAGTCAACCATATACTACACACACACGCAGAGGGAGATGCCACAGTCAAATATGGAAGCACTGCATACTATCTTGCAAATTCACAATGCGCATTTGTATAATTAAAGCCTTTGAGACACCTAAGAGTAAAATTTCTTCACCCTTTTAACCTAGTACTTCTCTTCAGAGCTCTTTTTCTTAGAATTGTCAACATCACGTAGAAACAAGTTTCAGAGATCCTACAGCACACTGATGTAAACATTAACTGTCAACAAATAACTGCATATTTGTTCAAAATATATCTCTATTATGCTGTTACTTGCCCTAATTTAGACTACTGCATTCGGTTTCTATCAGTACATAACAAATTGCCACAAATTTAGCACTTAGAAGAGCAGCCATTTATTATCTCACAATTCTGTATGTCAGAAGTCTGGGCATAACCTGAGTTCTCTGCTCAGGATCTCAGATGCTGAAACTACTTGTGTTCTCATCTAGGGCCTTGTCTGGTGAAAACATTGTTTCCAAGATCATTCAGGTTGTTGGCAGAATTGAGATCCTTGCTAGTTATTGGCCAGAGCAGTCCTTGACACCTGACCCTCTCCGTCATCAAAGCCATTGATGGAGAATGTCTCTTGCATTGAATCCTTCTCACATTTTGTCCCTCTGACTTCAGACAGGGCCCAATCTTTTTGTTTTTAAGGGCTGATCTAATTAGGTCAGGCTCACCCAAATAATCTCCCCGTCCACTGATTAATTCAAGGTCAGTTGCTTGGTAATCTAATCATGGCTTGGCATCCAACACATTCACAGGCCCCACCTGCACCCAGTGGAAGGGGATTCTACAGAGTGTGTACACAGGGGGCAGAAATCTTGAGGACCATCTCAGAATTCTCTCTACCACATTTATTATCCTTCAGTGCCAACCTGTGTAGGTGGCCACACCCCACACCAGATGAAAAGTTTCACTTTGCTTCCTCTTCAGAGAAGTCCATCACTATAATGTAATCCTTAGATTTTCTGCCAGAACAAAAACTGGTGTGAGTTGGGCTTTGAGTGTGCATTATAGCATGCATAAAGGAGTATATTTAAGCTAACCCACAAACTTGGATTGTATTCCATTTTTGCAGTATCATTATCCAGTTACCACAGGAAGTTGCCATTCATTCATTTTCTCATATATCAGTGTGCTCAGTTCACGTCACATGTGGTTTCTGTGTACCAAGCTTTTCTGCGTTTCAGAGACATAACTTCATTGACAATTGTAAGAGAGAAGCTGAAGACAGGGAGACCAGTTAGGAAGTAATTATAAGGACAAGGAATGACAAGAGCCATACATAGACTAGCGGAAGTAAAGCGAAAGAATGGACTCTAGAGTGAGGAAGAAAATTTAGACTCACTGACTGATTGGATATGGGCTCCTGAAGGTTCACCAAGGGTTGATCAAGGTTGACCAAGATATGCAGATGAGGAGCATCACTGAAGATGACAATTTACTGACAAAGCATGTGTGGAAGGCAAAGTTAGAATAATAGCTCTTTTCTTCCTTCTGTGTTCTGGGCACTCTAAAGTAGGCACAAGAAGGTCAGTTACATTGCTTATGATCACACAGCAGATTTTGTTCTTAGTTTCCAGTCTGTTCATCCAATCCTATGCTTTCTCTATAGGTGTTTAAGTGAATCATCTCCAGAAGTAAAAGATTGGAGATATACATATGGATATAAATATAAATATGGATACAGATATAGACAGAATACATATATGTGTAATATATGTATGTATACAAATATGTACAGATACATAATATACAAATATATAATATACAAATTTTACATATCATATACAATTATATGCATATTACATGTTTAGACACATACACAGAGACCTTGCTTCCCATTCTACCAAACCACAACTAAATATTGGCCTAATTTGCCATAGCAGTACCTATAAATAAAATCAGTATTATTCCATTTTGTGGCTGAGGATTCTCATATGGAGCGAGATGGTGAAGGCTTGATCAAAATCCAGTTTATTTGCTCTTATGCAAATATTTCAAGAAGAAATATAAACTTTCCATATATTATATGCATATATATATGTGTATATATATATATATATATATAAACATATATGCAGATTCCCTGCAGTTACAAGGCTTACTTCTCAGCAGCATGGTCTCTGGCACTTCCTTCCTAGGATAGAGTCAAACCACACACTACTGGGAGGGGCAGATCTTCTCCCATGACCAGACTCCAAGGGCACCACTTCTTAATGTAAAACGCCATTATGTTGCTAGCAAGAAGGGGGAAGAATGCTCCTGATTCAATTCCTACTCTACTAATGGAGTTGTCTATCATTGTCCTTGACTTTAGGCAGCACTATTTTTGAATGTCATTTTTAAACCTAATGACTAGTGCCACCTGAATTGAAAGTCACATACATTCCAAGGTTCTAAGGAAAAGTAGCTGTAGTTCACATGCTCCATTTGCTTCTTGCCTGCTCTTTCTTCTCCAGGGAGAACTTTTACACAGAAAGCACCAAGTCCAGTCCATTTAATTTCCATTAGTAATAAATCATGGCATTGGCTGAATGGTACCAGGCAGCCTTTTGTGAATGAAACCTGTGTTTCATTTCCCCCCTTTATATCTGGCTGCAAGAGAGGAGAGGCAAAGCCAGATGCCAGTCTAACTGATGTCATGACCTATGTCACACAGTTAAGACTACCCTTCCTCCACATCATGAGGTATCTAATCTCCACTTCTAGTTGGTATTCCTGCCTTACTCTTGAATATCCTCTACCCCTTCAAACTGAACACAACCCAAATCAAATTAACTTTCCTTACCAGTTTTCCATCCTTAACCTTTTCTGAATTTCATAAATTTGTGAGTGTGCATAAATGAATCACTATACCTCTGTTCTCACAGACTGGAGTCATTTTTTCTCATACCTCTCCGTAAATGAATATACTAAGTGAAAATACTTTCTAACTCATGTCTGAAATTTCCCAAAAAGTTTTCTCCTTTTTGATTGTAGCATCACCCTCACATCCATATCTTCATCATCTTAGCTACATTGAGGAAATAATGGGTCCTATTATTTACTCTGCCGTAGCTAGTAACTCTTTCTACCATGGCACAATCTTCCCTTTATAATATCAACAATAAAAGCAGATCAAGTTAGGAAAAATTGCAAAGTTCATTGTCACACAAAAAGTATAGATTACAATCTGGGAGACTTCAAACCAAGTGGTAAAAAGCTCCACTAAGCAGTTACAACAGAGTTTATAAAGCATAAAGGAGGAAGTATTTTGACTTTTTCCATGATTGGCTGTTATACATTATCGTTTTTCTTTTCAAGAAAAACAGAGCTGTTTAAGCCGATCTGTCTATAGCTGACTGGTTTAATTTCACTGAGTCATGTGGACAAGGATGTTAAAGCTTACATTTTATGTTTATAATTAGAAAAAGCCTTTCAGGGAAATTAGCATGACAAGTTTTGATTACATGGTTATGGGCAGTTGGCTTTGGGGTATATCTAGACTGTGGCCTCCATTTTTATTTTTCTCTGTTGTTATTATTATTATTATTATTATTATTATTATTATTATTATTATTGAGATGGAGTCTTGCTCTGTCCCCCAGGCTGGAGTGCAGTGGGATGATCTCGGCTCACTGCAACCTCCGCCTCCTGGGTTCAAGCGACTCTCCTGCCTCAGCCTCCCGAGTAGCTGGGATTACAGGCGCATGCCACTATGCCTGGCTAATTTTTGTATTTTTAGTAGAGAGGGAGTTTTACCATGTTGGCCAGGCTGGTCTCCATCTCCTGACCTCAAGCGTTCCTGCTGCCTTGGCCTCCCAAAGTGCTGGGATTACAGGCACGAGCCACTGTGCCCAGCCCCGTTTTTATTTTTCTTTAACAATGTCTTTAACATTTCTCCAGATGATCAAGGTCTACATGAATGACTCATAGTTTCCTTGACCACCCCAATCTCTTTGACCTTCAATTATATTCACCATGAGCCATCCATTCCTGCACTCACACCCTAGATCTTGTTGAAATAACACAAGCTCTCCAGCCCTGTACAGTCTTCTATCCTTCCATACCCAGGCCTCTATTTCCATCATTCTGTTCCTTCATTGCTTTGGCACACTCAGTCATTCAGCCCCTCTCTGCATTCCTAGCTATGTCCCTCCTCCCACATGCCCTCAATCTTGGGAATCCAGGCTCGGGAATTTGTGACCTCTTCCTCTCCCACGCCATAGCTCTCACTGACATTTAACCAGTCCACACTCTGCCACCCTTTTCTCCTTGCCTGCTAGTCTCCCCACCACTTTGCACTTATCTTACCTGATCTGCCTCCTCCAGGCCTGACCCATCTATGGGCCACCCGTCTGTGGGTCACCTCCAGGCCTGACACCACATCTATGTGTCATTTGCATGGTGCAGATCCTTCAGTTGCTCCCAGATGCCTTCAGGATAAGTCCAAGCTCTGGCCAGGAGGCTGTTCATGATCTGGATTCTACATATCTATTCAGTTTCATCCACAACAAGATCCTCCAGTATGACCCAGACGTAGTAAGCCACTTGCAGTTCCCCAAGGGACTCATGTACTCTGTGAACTTCAGCCCCTGCCCATGGCACCCCTCTACCTAGAATGTTCCTCCCACCCCCTTCTTCATCCCACCAATACTTGCTTTTTTTTTTTTTTTTTTTTTTTGAGACGGAGTCTCACTCTGTCACCCAGGCTGGAGTGCAGTGGTGCGATCTTGGCTCACTGCGACCTCCGCTGCCCAGGTTCAAGCAATTTTCCTGCCTCAGCCTCCCAAGTAGGTGGGATTACAGGCGCCTGCCACCATGCCTGGCTAATTTTTGTAGTTTTTAGTAGGGATGGGGTTTCACCATCTTGGCCAGGCTTGTCTTGAACTCTTGACCTCGTGATCCACCCACCTCAGCCTTCCAAAGTGCTGGGATTACAACCATGAGCCACTGCACCCAGCCAGTTGTCTATTTTTTAAGACTCAGTTAAAGCATTATGTTCTCTGGGAAATCACCTCTACCTGACCATCAGGCTGAGCCTTTGGGAAGCCTTACTATAGCAGTGCTTTGTCATTGTCTGCCTGCAATGTAAGACTCTGAGGTCTAAAGTTGAAGGCTGTGGCCCCAGCACTCCAGCACAGAAGGGTGTTAGGTGTGTCCCAGCATCCAGCTCACAGTCAGTGCCCAACAAGTGTTTATGAATGAATGAATACAACCTTCCCCTCCTTTATTTACCAACCCTCTCCTAATTTCTGCCTAAATTGCTCATTATGCAACTGCTACCACTTTACATAATTGCCAATTAAATATTTCCTTTAGTTAGTTACCCTGTTTTAATTTCATTAAGTTCAATCTATAAAAGTTCTGTTTAGAGGCGATCTACCTCAGATCGTTTCTGAAGCAAGATGGAATATAATAAGCATCTTAGTTCCATAAATGGCCTATTGAGTAAACAACACAAACAAGATAAATAACATCCTCCTATATTGCAGCACCAGTCCTAATATCTCTCTGGAAGACTGAAGATGATAGGAGCACATCAGTGGTTTTCAACAAGGGTGATTTTGTCTCCCCAAAGGACATGAGGCAATGTCTGGAGACATTTTTGGCTACCATATCTAGGGGAGTGTCACTGGCATCTGATGGGTAGAGATCCACTTCCATCCACTGCCATTAATAAGAATACCAACAAAAAATAAGCTATTAAACTCAGGTTTGAAGAATGCTTTACAGATCATTGGACTAAATATTTAGGCCACAGAGGAAGATTTAGATCTGGTGTAAGAAATACTTTCCTAACTGTAACATTATTTGATATTAAAATAGATTATTACTGAGAGAACAGTGGTTCTCCACCCGGTTGCACAGTGGAGTCACCTGGGAAGCTTTAAACACTACCAGTGCCCCACTCTCTCAAGGGAGTCTAATATAGTCAAGAATGGGACCCAGTAATGGGTACTATTGTGGAAGCTTCCAGATTATTCTGAGAACCAAGGCTAAGACCCACTGGTCAAAGCAAAAGTAAGAATCCCAACACCTGTGCTTAAACAAAAGAAAGTTTACTTTTAGCCAGAAGGGTGCTTGATCCTGTAGGAATACTATATGTATGCATCATTCTTGCTCATAGTGGCCCCAGCGGTGGGCGTTGTATAGCTGTCTTCCTGCTGCTGCTGCTCAGTTGAAAAGGCCTGACAGTTGAGTCCTAAAATGAAGCCAATAAAGAGAATTCAGACTCTGATGCTCTGATGAAGAAATGACCTATGGAACTTTCTTTTCTGACCCGAGTGCCAATAGTCTTTTGTTTAGGACAGTTTCACGGCTTGTGAGGAGGTGAGGAGCCATTTATTCATTGGTTGGCCCAAGCATGTGTTACAGTTACTCTGAAAAGCTCAGATCAAAAGGTAAAGGACAAAGATGGAAAATAGCCAGACATCAGACCCCCAAGGATGCCCAGGATTGGCTTTGTCATTTCCACACTGGTTTTCTTTCACTGCTGAAGTAAGAGGCAAGGAGATAAAATTCCCAAACCAGCAGAGGGCTTAGGCAACAATACATCCTTTTTAAAAAAAGAAAAACAAAAAAAACCTTTTGCAGATATAGTTCACAAATTTATCTTTTAACCAAGAAGTGGCCATTTCTCTGGAAACAAAGAGTGGGCCTTAGTAATAGGTCAATCATAGCTTTTGTCTGCATACTAAGCATTTGAAATAGGCCTACAGATTACTACAAACAGCTGTATAGGATTATTGGCCATTAAGGGCCAGCTGAAATGAGTTAGTAAACTTAAGAAAGTTCAATAACCAGAGAGTCAAAAGGAGAAGGTAATAGTAAATCATGAGGCAGGTGGGGTCTGGATAGAATAGGAATGGAGAGGGAAGAAACTTGGTCTAACATGGCATGGGCCTTCTTTTCCCATTCTATAGGTGAAGATGCTGAAGTTTGGAGAGGTTGTGAATAACAGAGTCCAGAACTTGGATGTGTAGAGCTAGGAATAAAGCCAAGTTTATCTCACTCCAAAGGTTCTTCAGAGGCTTGAAGTAAAGGCCAAGTCAGGGTAGCCAGGTGAAATCCATGATACTGGCTTGAGGCTCATGGGTGCAAGTAGCTTGTCCACAAACAGACAGACTTTTACATTTTCAGGACTACTCACTAGTTCTTAACAGAGCCTGACCTAGCTGGGGGGTCTACATGGACTCCAGTAACCATGGCATGGAGACGAGGGCCTGGTGGGGAGAGAGGTTGATGTCTGGGATGAAGGGGTGGGTGTGTGAAGAGAGTTTAAGAAGAAAGTTCTTGTGGAGGGAGGAAAGAACCCAGAAGCTCTCGCTAAGTTTCATAATATATTTTGATAAGCTAACTTCAGTGCCTCATGTAGGCTACTGTAGGTAGAAATAGTCTCATTTTAATAAAGGTGATTATATTTTTCCTTGTGCAAATAATAGTTGTTCGTTATAGAAAGCATGGAAAATACAGAAAAAGGAAATGGGGGAACATATATTCTTACTTGGTAAAACAACTGTTATAAAATCTGTTGTAATTTTTTCCAGTCTTTTTCTATTCCTATAATTCATATTATTGTGATCATGAATTGTATTTGTCCTGCTTTTGTTACTTAATACTGCAAAACAAGCATTTTCCATCTTATTAGCATTTAGTGTTACATGTAATTATATATATTTATATATAAATTATTATAATTTAGAAAAGTATGAACTATTCTATTATATGTGCATATCACAATGTACCTAACCTATTGTTGGGCATTTGGATTAGAAGATATATTATAATACACTCCAGAATGGAATAACTGGATCAAAAACATAGAATTTTTAAGGACCTGAGACAATCAGCAGGGCGGGATTCTCACTTAGGAAGGCCTTTTTAGAGTAGTACCTATTCCTGGGTTTGATCCTCAAACTTGACATGCCCATAATTCAGTTTTCTCAGTACTGGGAATGATTAATTCTTGGGAGTTATATAGGAGTTAACTAAAACTAATTTGTAATAGCAATCAGGTGTACCACATGGTCACTGTGGAACTCATTAGTTCTGTTTGTCAAATATTTCTGTGGTCCATCTCCCAGGCACCCTATAGGATTATACTTCCTGCTCCCTGAGGGTGGCTAGGGCCTGTGTCTAGTTCTGAGGAGCTATGTTTGGAAGTGAACACTTATTTACAGGGGGAGTTCTTTTTGCCTCTGTCACTGTAACTGGCAATGCTTGAGAGGGTGGCTGCTCCATCAGCCCACAGTGAGAATGTGAGCAAGAAATACAACTTGAAGCCCCTGAGACTTGGAAGTTGGCTGTTAGTGCAGCATGCCCTAGCTCATCCTGACTGCCACAAAGAAGATACTCACATTAGCATGCCCAACATATTTAATCTCTGTAAATAGAAATCAACTAAAGTTAAAAGATTGCTAGGCCGGGCGTGGTGGCTCACGCCTATAATCTCAGCACTTTGGGAGGCTGAGGCAGGTGGATCACGAGGTCAGGAGATCGAGACCATCCTGGCTAATACGGTGAAACCCTGTCTCTACTAAAAATACAAAAAATTAGGCGGACGTGGTGGCGGGCGCCTATAGTCCCAGCTACTCGGGAGGCTGAGGCAGGAGAATGGTGTGAACCTGGGAGGCAGAGCTTGCAGTGAGCCGAGATTGTGCCACTGCACTCCAGCCTGGGCAAGAGAACTAGACTTTGTCTCAAAAAAAAAAAAAAAAAAAAAGATTGCTGTTAGGATTCATCAGAATAAAAGAAAATATGTATTTATTTCAGATGTTTCATAGCCCTTGATTAAGGGGACTGTAACATTCAATGTTAATTAAGACTTCCTCCTCCTAGGTAGTTTGGGCTGGGCAATGCTAACATTTACCTTCCCGAGTCTCCTTTTTACACTTTTAATTTTCACGCGCGTTCATGTGAAGAAACCACCAAACAGGCTTTGTGTGAGCAATAAAGCTTTTTAATCACCTGGGTGCAGGCGGGCTGAGTCCAAAACTGGAGTCAGCAAAGGGAGATAGGGGTGGGGCCGTTTTATAGGATTTGGGTAGACAGTGGAAAATTATAGTCAAAGGAGGTTGTTCTCTGGCAGGCAGGTGTGGGGGTCACAAGGTGCTCAGTGGGGAACTGCTGAGCCAAGAGAAGGAATTTCATAAGGTAATGTCATCAGTTAAGGCAGGAACAGGCCATTTTCACTTCTTTTGTGATTTTTCAGTTACTTCAGGCCATCTGGATGTATACGTGCAGGTCACAGGGGATATGATGGCTTAGCTTGGGCTTTGAGGCCTGACATTCATGTTGACCAAGCCAACTTCTGATGGTCACGGTCTTCCTTTAATTGTTATTGTTTTATTTTAAAAGTCACACCATACACTATTTAACAAATACTTTTTTAAATTTTTGTGTATATTGTTTTGAGATGGAGTCTCACTCTGTCGCCCAGGCTGGAGTCCAGTAGTGCAGTCTCAGCTCACTGCAACCTCCACCTCCCAGGTTCAAGCAATTCTCCTGCCTCAGTCTCCCAAAGTAGGTGGGATTACAGGTGCCCACCATCACAACCGGCTAACAAATGAATACTTTAGAATCAAATGAAGTAAAATGTAAAAGACCTGCTTTCTCCCTCCCCTACCAGCCCACTTCCTGGAGTTCAGTTTGGAGCATCCCCCTCTAGACATTTTCTCTGCAGTTCAAAGTACAAATGGAATCCTACTCTTCGTATTCTTCTGTGCTTTGCTTTTTCACTTAGTTTCTTGGGTGTCTTTTCACGTCGGTGCATGTTGATTCACCCCTTTCTTTTTAACGATGGCAGAGTTCTCACTTTCAAAGATTTATCAGCCTTCACTTAACCAGTTTCCTCTTTGTAAAGAGTTTTGGGTTTTTTCCCCAGTCTTTTGCTATTGTTAGTAATGCTCCAATAAACATCCCTGTTAAATGTATCTTTTGCACATTTGTGCAAGTTAATCCAGAAGGAAAATCTCTAAAAATATAATTCTAGGTTGAAGGGATTTGCAGTTTAAATGCCAGTAAATATTGCCAGTTCCCTTCCCAAAGGTCAAATCAATTTACGTTCCCACCAAAACAGTGCGAGAATTCTTGTCTCTTCCCCCTCTCAAGGATGCAGGGTATTACCAAACTTCTAGAAATCTCTTCCATCATAATCATGAAAAACTATACTGCATTGTTGATTTAGAGTACATTTTCTTAATTACAGGTGAGTTTGTGCTTGTTCTTTCTTTAAGTATGATAATACCTTCAATCAAGTATGGTGAGGCTTTGGTGGCATTCTTTCTCTTTAAAATGTGCTGATTTTACTGTTTGAATCTCAAAGAATAAGCCTATTTTTAAGCCCTGTGGAAGCGTCTTGTCGCTGCCCCTCATTTACTGAATAAACAGGGTTCACAGCATTTCTGAGACCCTTTATATATGTATGTATATTATAGCTAGGATGTTTTACAGTGGCAGCATCAAGGCAGATGGACTGGGAATTGGCCAGCCCTCCAACCTCTCAGTTAATTGATGTGACATATTCTTTCATTGCAGCAATTCAGTTTTGTGTCCTTGCCCACTGACGTGCTGGAAATTGAGGTGAAGGACAAGTTTGCCAAGAGCCGCCCCATCATCAAGCGCTTCTTGGGAAAGCTGTCGATGCCCGTTCAAAGACTCCTGGAGAGACACGCCATAGGGTAAACCTCTGACTGAGATCTTACTATCGCTAGGTTCCCGCCAATAGGCTGTGCCCAAAGGTGGCCTGTAGGCTGCAATAGTATAGTCTCACAGAGAGTCAAAATGTTATCATTATATTTCCTTGGCTTTTCCTACTAATTATGTTGCCTGAGCCAACATAAGTGTTTGTTAGATTAAACAAACCCATCCCTTTTCACTTGATTGTGCAACACTGGTTACTTACCCAAGAGAGTAAAAAATCCTATTAAAAGTATTAAACAGTATTAAAAGAAGCCCTCAATGGGGCATTTTTCTGTACAGGTAGAAACTAAAGTTTGTTTTACTATGAAGAATATTATTTCATTCATATGCCGGTCTGGTATGTAAGATTTAATCATATGTGACATTTCCATAACAAGATGAAATACTGAGTAACTACTGTACAGTGTCTTACTTAGAAGACACTAGTATCTGCAGATGCTAGATAACATAGATGAGAATTTGAAAGCATGATTCCCATGGAATGACAGCAGTTAATATGCTCACAGAATTCAATTGTATATGAGAATGGGTTTCTGTTTTGTCTCTTTTACATTTATGTCCACTCACGGTTCTCATTAAAGTGGACTATGACCAGATAACAGCCTTATGTATAATATGTATTTCTTTAGGTAACAGGGACTACATTTGAAAACACTAAATAAAGCTTTCTATTGATCAACATATACTTATATAAAATGTAACCCTTACAAAGATAGCAAAAGAATGAGAAAAAATATGCAGAATTTCCAAGTGTCTTAATTTAAAGTTCTTTGGATTATCAGAAGGACTTTGGAATCACTGATAATTATCATAAAGACATTTATTAATAATTGGAACCTTATGGTGTGTATGCAGCAGGGTGCACGGAGACCTGCCACTAACTCTCCAGCCAAAGGGAGCTGAGTTTATGGAGCTGCAGTCACGTGTCACACGCAGTGTTTGCACTTGCCGTTCATGGTTGTGAGGATTAAACAGACAAAAAGTGTGCATAAAGAACCTAGCACGGTCACTGGCACGTAGTAGGAACACAAAAGAAAATGGTATTCCTTGTGATCTTTTTTATTTCATTCAGTCCTCATAATGCTTCTGTGACAGCATTATCACCATTCCTCCACGAGGAAACAAGGCTTCAAAAGGATCAATAATTATGTAAACACAAGGCTTGTGGGTGGCAGAGATCCAGCCGGAGCTCAGACTCACACCTGTGTCTCTCCAAAGCCCAAGAGCCATCCCCGCACAACAGGCTTCTCTCAGGGTTCCTGGGACTGATTCTCTAGTTTATTGTGGGCCACGCTTTTCGCTTTTCATTTCTCTCCTTCTCTGCCCTACTGGCTGCTCTCACAGCTGTTAGCACCTCTGCCAGGGGGTGGGCTGGAGAACAAAAACAGGGGCTGTGTGGGATTCTTTCTTTTTTTTTTTTTGAGACGGAGTCTCGCTCTGTCACCCAGGCTGGAGTGCAGTGGCGCAATCTCGGCTCACTGCAAGCTCCGCCTCCCGGGTTCACGCCATTCTCCTGCCTCAGCCTCTCCGAGTAGCTGGGACTACAGGCGCCCGCCACCACGCTCGGCTAATTTTTTGTATTTTTAGTAGAGACGGGGTTTCACCGTGGTCTCGATCTCCTGACCTCGTGATCCGCCCGCCTCGGCCTCCCAAAGTGCTGGGATTACAAGCGTGAGCCACCGCGCCCGGCCGTGTGGGATTCTTTCTACCCCAGCACCCAGTGCACTGCCGCCCTGCATGCATCAGATAGATATCAATTCGTACGTATGGAACAGAACTTCTCTCTACAGCTTGCTGCAGCCGCAGAGCCCCTCTGCCCTCCCATGCTGAGTTCTCTCCTAAGTCCAAGCTGCCGGCTCCTATCTTCTTGGTACTGTCCCACTCTCCAAGCCTCCCACCGTGGAAAGGCACATCCCCAGCTGAAAGCAAGTAACTGAGGTGGAAAAGGGTGTCCCCGACCAGAAGAAGGTTAGCTATGGTTTTCCCAGTGTTCTTGCCACCCAGGGAAATGGAGAGCACAGATCGAGTGTGATGGAGCTTACACCTCTCCAAGAGGCAGCAACGGCAAGCCATGGAGGCGTTTTTCCTCCCACCCTCTTTGATGGGATGACAGACCGCCCCCTGGTGGCGGTGCCGAGCAGCTCCTCCTCCAAAGCCTTCTGCTTCCACAGCCCCTGGGGGCCGCTTCTGCAGTGCTGCCTCTTCCGGAGGTGTCCCACCGTAGTTAGGAGCAGAGTGTTGGGGAGATGGCCATGGAAGCAGTGGCCATGCAGCCTGAGCCATGGCAGAACCCCAGAGGGCACCCATAACAAAAGTGAATCCACTTTGCACTGCAGCTTCCCTCTGCCCTCAGCACATGCACTCCCCATAAAGCCCCCTGCATCCGTGGCTTCTGAAACGTTTGGCTCCACCTGTACTGGCTCCCTCCCTGCCCTGAGATATTTGCACCTTTCCCCCCTGGGCACACATGCACTCTCATTTCCAATCCTCCCTCGATTCCTTGGCTTGTAAAATCCCAGGCTTCAGTTGGCTCTCTGCCTCTAACTCTAACCATCTCACCTTCGCATTGAAGTGTCACTGGCTGTCTTGAACCATTATTTAGTGGTCCTATCTTATGCCCCCAGCGGGACATAAGCTATTTAAAGGCAGGGGCAATGTATGACATGCTTTGTATCAACTGCAGCACCTTTCACATGGCAGGGGCTCAAAAAATATTTGTTAAGTGGATGAAAAGCAAAAAAAAAGAAAAGCCCTGAAAGTAAATGCAAAGCATAATAAATGTAATTTTTGTTCCACTCTCTGATTGTCTTTAGGCCTCCCCTGATTTCAATTAAGTTTTGGGTTCAGGATGTCTTTGTTATGGTCGTAATAGACCTACTTTATAATATTGACCAAAGGCTCTTTCTAAATAGACAAAATATTGAAGCTCATCCTATTTTTTTCTGCACATAATGCTTTACTTAATGGACTTCTGAGGAACTCCAAACACTAAATCATGGCTTATCAAAGAACAATTTTTAAGTCAGGGGCTTGTTGGGATATAGGTTGTCTCATAATGCCAGTGTTTTCTAGAAAGAAACATTAAAACACTATCAGCGAGTGATTCATCTTTTTATTTTCGTGTCACAAACTAATAAATGGAATAAATACAGAGTCATTTGAGTAACAACTGGTTTGGGGCTATGTTTTTGTTATTACTGGGTACCCTGGGTTTGTTAACTCCTGAATATCCTAAGGTGGTCACTCTTCCTATTTAGGCCAAGGTAAGGGGCCATTTACTCTGCTGAAGCTGTATTGTTAGTGAAAATATAATAGCAAAGTTTCAGGTTGATTGCCTCTAGAAAGTTTTCTTTTTATAATTAAGAAATTGCTTTGAGGGGGTGGAGGGGATGGCACGAAAGTCGAGGGTGGAGACTTGGGATCCCTAAATGCGGAGCCCTGCAATTGGTGTTAAGTGGAAGTCACAAGCCAGAGAACTCAGCCCACGAGTCTTGCTCTGCTCCATCTTGGAGCAGGTGCCATTCTGTAGCGCCCACAGACTCTCCAGTAACCATGACAGCATCCTTTCTTAGACATTACATATACACCACAAGATATGCATCTGCTGGCACTGTCCATCGTTGATGACATATTTGGAAAATGGCAATCTGCACAGGAAAAGCAGGCCAAGGACATCCGTGTCTTTTTTTATTCTCTCTATTTTAGAACACAGGTTGGCAAACTTTTTTGAACAGGGCCAGGTAGTAAATATTTTAGGCTTTGCAAGGCCCACAGTCCCTGTCCAAATTACTCAACTCTACCATTATAGCATGAAAGTTGCCACAGATAATACGTAAGCTAACAAGCATGGCCGTGCTCCAATAAAACTTTATTTATGGACACTGAAATTTGAATTTCATATGATTTTCACATGCTACAAAATGTTACTCTTCTTTTGTTTCTTTTTCCAACCATTTAAAATGTAAAAAGCTCACAACCGCATAAAAACAGGTGGTGGGCCACATTTAGCCCACAGGCTGTAGTTTGCCTACCACTGCTTTAGAATACAGACAGTCTGTTCAACTTAACCATTTTTTACTTTACAATGAATTCAACAGAAACCATATATCGAATTTTGAATTTTGAATTTTGATCTTTTCCTGGGCTAGCGATACACAACATGATACTTTTGTGAAGCTGGCAGCAGCAGCAAGCCATAGCTCCCAGTCAGCCACGTGATCACAGGGTAAACGAGTGATACTATACTCTACAGTAGACTGTATTCAATAAATTACATGAGATATCCAATACTTTATTATAAAATAGTTTTGTTTTTGTGTTATGTGATTTTGCATACTTGTAGGCTAATGTAAGTGTTTCGAGCACTTTTAAGGTAGGCTAGGCTAAACTATGATGTTTGGTAGGCTAAATGTATTAAATGCATTTTTGACTTGCCAGTATTTTCAACTTTTGATGAGTTTATCAAGTCGTACTCCATGGTAGGTCAAGGGGCATCTGTATGCGATAAGGACTTCCTTACAGTTTTGTACTGTTGTTAAGCACATCAGGACTTACCTGGGCTTGCCTGCCTCACCCACTTTTATAGAAAGCACCCTGCATGGTCATTAGGAAGAGAGGTATTGACCAGAACTGTGATGGTGCTTATTTCCTTCTAGGGATAGGGTGGTCAGCTACACACTTGGCCGCAGGCTTCCGACAGATCATGTGAGTGGACAGCTGCAATTCCGATTTGAGATCACTTCCTCCATCCACCCAGGTATTTTCAGCATGAACTTCATGTCTTGTCCTAGGCTAGTGTCATAAGTGTGATTCCTTTCTCTAAAATACAATAACCATGGTTCTCTCCAGACATATCCTAGGTTTTGTGGTTATCTTCTCCATTTGAGGCCCAGAAGCCAGTGATCTATTCTGGAAGCCAGGTTGCTGTCCCCCTGATGGAGAAGCTCCTCTTCATTCTAGTGACCCAAAGGTAGAGAGTAGACAGTGGACTGAAGGTTAACAATGAGGCCAACATGGATAGGGAGCTCTGTCTTATTTATCATCCTACCCCCAGCACCCACATAGGTGGTTAATCATCGCATACATGAATGAATGAATGAATGAATGAACGTGAAACATCTTTCTACCTAGTAACTAGATATAGACTAGCCAGTTGCTAGAGAATGTCATGTTGAAGAACTATAATTGTACAATGAATTTTTATAATGTCACAGAAAAACAAGAAAAGTATAAATAGGACAGAAAACTCCAGAATCATCCAGTGTTCCATTTAATGCTAAAACAGATTTCAAAATATGAATGATAAGATGCCTCATAATTCTATTTTTGCTCTTCTTCTGCAGCCCCCATATATCTCAATATAGATCACATTGAGAACTGTTAGGACCTCCTGGACCATTTACAAGTTGCTGTTAAGTCTAATGAAGCTCTTGAGAACTTAGAGCCTGGAGTTTATCACTACCCACTCATTAAACTCCAGGTGTACTTTCCTATGCCAATATACAACTTTGATTGTAAGAAAACACCTTGACTGTTTTGTCTTTTCAAATTCAGTCGATTTCTATATCCTGAGAATACAACTGACTCTTCCTTTGGTGTAGCCATAAGGACAGCTTTACAGCTCACCAGAGGGACTGATTTTCTTTAGTGAATTGCACTAATGCATTTGAAATGGGGAATTTCACATCCGGCAGGAATCCAGGAGAACAGCTGCGGGAAGGTAGAGTTAAACACTGGCTGCTACCTCATGAATGGCTGCTTGAGGTGAAGACCTTGTTTTTTTTTTAAAATTGGAATAAACTCTAAATGTTGGGAACCTTCCAGCCTGAGATATTGAATGACTGTGATTGTTCCCATTCTTCATCCAGCCTTTTTCTGCTCTCTGGTTGCCTGAGAATCCTGCTTACCCCTTATGCCACCCTGCAGGACCTAAGCATAGGAAACATTCTGAGCAAATGCAATTAACTAAATATAATCATCAAGGAGCTATAAATAACACCACTACTACCCTCATCCCTGGAAGTCATTCCATGTGGCAAACACTATTGAGCACCTACTATGTGCCCAGAACTGGGTTAGTGCTAGGCTTCGGGCATTTTAACCAAAAGATGAATTCCCTTGAAACATATTTCGGAAATATATCCAGGACTGCAAGTTGTTGTTAACATAGCAAGAACTCATTCTTACAGAATTTTTCACTAGAGCTCTGGCCAGTGAGAAACCCTCATCAACCTACATTCAATATCCTAATGTAGAAATCCCTTACTGATGGCTTACATGTCCCACAGGGTATCCTAACACCACAATGCTCTCTTCTGGGAGAAATGACATATTTTTCTTCTTACCAGCAGATGATGAGGAGATTTCCCTGAGTACCGAGCCTGAGTCAGCCCAAATTCAGGACAGCCCCATGAACAACCTGATGGAAAGTGGCAGTGGGGAACCTCGGTCTGAGGCAGCAGAGTCCTCTGAGAGCTGGAAGCCAGAGCAGCTGGGTGAGGGCAGTGTCCCCGATGGTCCAGGGAACCAAAGCATGGAGCTTTCCAGACCAGCTGAGGAAGCAGCAGTCATCACCGAGGCAGGAGACCAGGGCATGGTCTCTGTGGGACCTGAAGGAGCTGGGGAGCTCCTGGCCCAGGTGCAAAAGGACATCCAGCCTGCCCCCAGTGCAGAAGAGCTGGCCGAGCAGCTGGACCTGGGTGAGGAGGCGTCAGCACTGCTGCTGGAAGACAGTGAAGCCCCAGCCAGCACCGGGGAGGAGCCCTTGGAGGAGGAAGCAACGACACAGAGCCGGGCAGGAAGGGAAGAAGAGGAGAAGGAGCAGGAGGAGGAGGAGGGAGATGTGTCTACCCTGGAGCAGGGAGAGGGCAGGCTGCAGCTGCGGGCCTCGGTGAAGAGAAAAAGCAGGCCCTGCTCCTTGCCTGTGTCCGAGCTGGAGACGGTGATCGCGTCAGCCTGCGGGGACCCCGAGACCCCGCGGACACACTACATCCGCATCCACACCCTGCTGCACAGCATGCCCTCGGCCCAGGGCGTTAGCGCGGCAGAGGAGGAGGACGGCGCGGAGGAGGAGTCCACCCTCAAGGACTCCTCGGAGAAGGATGGGCTCAGCGAGGTGGACACGGTGACCGCTGACCCATCTGCCCTGGAACAGGACAGAGAAGAGCCCGAGGGGGCTACTCTAGGCACGGCGCACCCTGGCCACTCCGGGGGCCACTTCCCCAGCCTGGCCAATGGCACGGCCCAGGATGGCGACACGCACCCCAGCACCGGGAGTGAGAGCGACTCCAGCCCCAGGCAAGGCGGGGACCACAGCTGCGAGGGCTGTGACGCGTCCTGCTGCAGCCCCTCGTGCTACAGCTCCTCGTGCTACAGCACGTCCTGCTACAGCAGCTCGTGCTACAGCGCCTCCTGCTACAGCCCCTCCTGCTACAATGGAAACAGGTTCGCCAGCCATACGCGCTTCTCCTCCGTGGACAGCGCCAAGATCTCTGAGAGCACGGTCTTCTCCTCGCAAGACGATGAGGAGGAGGAGAACAGCGCGTTCGAGTCGGTGCCCGACTCCATGCAGAGCCCTGAGCTGGACCCGGAGTCCACGAACGGCGCTGGGCCGTGGCAAGACGAGCTGGCCGCCCCTAGCGGGCACGTGGAAAGAACCCCGGAAGGTCTGGAATCCCCCGTGGCAGGTCCAAGCAATCGGAGAGAAGGTTAGACCTCAAACCTGATCAGAGTGAGAATAGGACCATCAGGGGGACAAAAGTGTCACCAACAGTTTAAAAACAAGACAGGCGGGGGATCGGTGTCAAACGGGGTTGCTGGGGCAATGTATGCCTGTCTTGTACATATATGTGTGCATGTGTATCTGTGTATGCGTATAGATGACTGTGAGTAGCTGACACCCCACAATGTCTCAGATACACACCAGGAATTACGACTGGTTGGATGTGAGCGTGCACTTGTATGTGTGCTTCTATGTTTGTTTTAACTAATCACCAGAACTGGTTAGTGTACATGTTATCCTAGTCTTGACAGCAGCCAGAGCCCCGAGACTAGTATCAAATGATATACATGGAAAATAATCTATCTACATTAAATGGATAATGTGTAAATATCTGCTGACTTTCAGAGCACGTGGAAGATTAGCAATAGATGTTAATATTAGTTGAAGAACAGATTTTACCTCTGTTTTAGAATTCAACTAGCCCATGTACGTACATATAGATATGTCTAGCCTACATATATTTGTCATTATTTATGTCCACTCAATTCTTGTTATTACTGTTGGTTTTGTTTTGTTGTTGTCGTTGTTGTTGATGTTGTTGTTGGCTATTTTGGCTAATGGAAGGGAAAAATAACATGATTGTGTATAAATCACTTTGTTTCTAATAAGAATCAAATCCAAAAGCTGCCACCATTAGTTTTAAAACATATTCTGTGTTTTAACCAAAGATGTTCTTTCTTAGCCATGCCTGTGGAATTATATGTGAAATTAATTTGCATTTTCTTATCCAGGAGTGGGAACTGTCTTCCAGTCAAGTGACAGTGGTATGACTGGGGAAAAAAAATTGAAAAGTCACATAATAATATGAAATAATTCAGTTGTTTTAAAAGAGAAAAACATAGTCTCTGCTATTTTGCTGTTCTGCTGTTGAAATTAGCCTCCAACAAAAGGCGAGGATATTTTCTCTAGATTGTAAGCTCATCAAGGGCCAGAGTTGTGTTTCTTTATGTTTGAATTCTTAGCACCTAAACAAACCCCTGGTGCCTACAAGTTTTTTTTTTAACAGGAGCTAAAGTGAGCATTAAAAAAATAATTTTAAGTATTCAATAATGCCCGCTTCTACATTTCAGAAAAAGAATGAGAGAAGGTGGCACATGCGATAATGAGAAACGCAAGGAAATTGGTAGAGAAAAAGAAACACAGGCAGAAAGGTAAAACAGACAGCATGGAAAGGCACCCACAAGGAGCAGGATGGAAAATCCCTCCTGTGAGAAGAAGGGAATGGGAAATGCCTTTCTTTCACAAGGATGTTTCGAGGACTTCCTTTATTCTAGGCCAGATGTAATGCACTGGGCACAGGAAGATGGAGTGGCATCAGGTGATGTATGGACATTACTCGATAATTACAGCATAATTAAAAATAATACAACAAAAGGAGATTGGGGGATTCCACATAAAAGGCACACGTAGGAGCTAGCAGGGATGTTGGGTTACAGAGGTCTGCAAATTTTTTCTATGAAGAGCCAGATAGTAAATACTTTAGGCTTTGTGGGTCAAGAGGTAAAAAATTAAATAACTGTTCTCACTAAAAAGCTTTTTTTTTTAGTATTGAAAAGTGTACTGACACTTTTCTTAGCTCAGAGCCATACAACCCTGTTTTAGTGCACAGTCTTTTGGCCCCCATGTTGGGAGATAGTCTACACATGGTCAGTTGAAACTTGGCTCAGTGTAAATTTATGTAAGAATGTTTTACAAACAAAAAAGTCACATCCTTGCCCTTTAGAGGCCAACAGTCTAGCAGGTGGAAGAGCAGGAAGTGTTTCAGGGTCACAGTGGACATCTCTGCATTGGCATTGGCAGTTTCTATAGAAATGTCTAAGTTCGTGAACTCTGCAGAGCGTAAACTCAGAAAAGGTTAAGAAGCACCTGCATGCTTCACTATGGTGATCACAAGGGGAAATACAAAGATTCCTGAGGGGTCTCTTGATCTCCTGAAGGCCATGCACACGCTGGCATGTGACTTCTTCCCAGCCAGCCTTCCCCGCCTCAGCAGTGAGTCCCCAGGCTAACCGTGTCTGCATTGTGGGACTGTCCTTCACTTGCCACCAGGCTTCACAACAGCAGATGCTTCAAGAATGCAGGGGTTTAACATGACCTGCCTGATATGTGATTGTGTGGGTGTCTTCTGCTTCCATAAAAATCCCTATTGCTCCTTCGCCTTGACTTCTAAGATTGCAAATTCCTTTACTGTAGAAACTGCATTAGATGGCCGGGTGTGTGGGCTCACACCTGTAATCCCAGCACTTTGGGAGGCCGAGGTGGGTGGACTGCCTGAGGTCAGGAGTTCAAGACCAGCCTGGCCAACAGGGTGAAACCCCATCTCTACTAAAAAAAAAAAATACAAAATATTAGCTGGGCACAGTGGTGGGCACCTGTAATCTCAGCTACTTGGGAGGTTGAGGCAGGAGAATCACTTGAACCCAGGAGGCAGAGGTTGCAGTGAGCCGAGATCATGCCATTGCACTCCCGAATGGGCAACAAGAGCAGAACTCCATCTCAAAAAAAAAGACAGAGAGAGAGAGAAACTGCATTAGATTAACCCAGGTGGATTTGTTGTCCACGTGCCCACATAGATGAGGCTGCCAACAATTTATAGAGGAACACTGTTCTCAGTCTGAACTGACAACTATACAGGCTAGTATTCTTTTCATACTTTTTGCTTTATTTCCCTCTATAAATACCTCCTTTTTAAAAGTTCAATTTAAAATAGTTTTTGAAAGACCTTCTGCAGATGAATGAAAAGAGTAACATAATGTCATGGTTATGAGCTCAGGCCCTGGAGTCAGGCCTCCTGGATTTATATTCACTCCTCCCACTTCCTCGCCAAGTTACCTAGCTGTTCTGTGCCTCAGTTTCCTCATGTGCAAAATGGGTATAATTATAGAATCTCCCTCGAAGTGTTGTTGGGAAAATTAAATGATGATACTACAAAAGCACTCTGCCTCCCACCAAGTGAGGGTTCTTCCAGGCAGACAAGCAGTGAGGGTAACTGTTTATATTATGTTGTATAAAGCATCTAAGACAATCCTTTGAATTTGCATTTCCTGTACTTCATAATTGAAGGGAAATTTTCACATTATTAGGTATAAATCACTTTGCTTCAAATAATATGTGAGGCAACCTATCTTTCTCTACAATTAGGTTATATTATTTATAAATAGAAGGGAATTTATAAATTCCCTTTAGCTGCTTTAGCAGAAGATCTCCTTCTGGGAGGTTCTGGTGGGTTTCAACACTTGCTTTGTGTTTGAGGCAAGGGTGATGATGTGGAGCCCTGTCCTTGTGCAGAATAGAACTGCTTGCTTCTTCAGTGCCTCCATCCATTCAGTCGGCTGAGACATGTCGGTCACATCATTGCATTTGCTTGGGGTTCACAAGCAGGTGGGATCAGCTCCATTAACCCCAGGCAGTCGACAATATTGTATTTCCACTAGCTTGGAGGAGTAATTAACCTGATTGGTTGCATTAATTTCAAGAGGTAAGTCTATTGTTGTTTTTAAAGAAACTAAGTTAAAAATGCAGCAGCTGATGACATAACAACTATACCATGGTTTTGTTTAATTTCTGACACTAAACATGTATACAAACAAACATGAGTGCAGTATCCACTTAAACACAGAGCCCATCTTTGAAACAGCAGTCTGTCCACAATGAACTGGGTGCCAGCATGAGGGGAACCTTCCTTGTTTTCCATTAGCATCTCCAAGGACCCAGAGGATTTGAGTAACATAGCAGAATTTGCTCAACAAATAATGTTCTATATTTAACATTTAAAAGGACCCTTTGTTCCTGAATATATCTCTACTTCTGTTTGCCAGTTAGCTCTAGGAATTAAATCACAAAATTAAACCCACCTTTCTTCCTAATTAATTTATTTTTATTTTTGATCAGTTCCATAGAACTAGAGTGAGAAGAAATAATCATCCTTTCCATGTGTGGATATTCTAGGAAATATTCAGCATTTGAGATCCTACAACCATTTGACCACCATTTTTCAGTCTCTCTCCTTTTTGACCCAAGGGATAATGAACACTTGCTATTTGCATCAGCAGAGGACAGAAGAAGGAAAAGGCCTGACCTTTGCCCTCTGGCCCTTAAAGCCTTTTGCAAGAAAACCAGCACCGTGTGAGGCAGGAGGAACCATCTGAAAAAGGGCCATCCTTTGTCCTGGGCCCTTCTCACTCTGCAAAGATCAAGAGCACTGGCCTCTGATTATGTGACCCAAGCAGCTGGTGCTGCCGGCCTGCCTTCTGCATGGCTGCTCTACATGCCTGAGGACACCACTTCAGAACATTGTTCAGTTCATTATAAGTCCGAACTGAGAACAATATAAGCTATGTCTGTTGTAGGTTTCCTTTTAATAATCTGAGGCATGCATCCTGTGGATATAATGTTTATTTCTAGACTTTCTCCATGTCTGTCTTTCTTCCTCCTTCTTTCCCATTTCTGTGTTTTGAGCTTTCCTGTCGCCGTCTTTCTGCTTTTTATCTACTTCCTTTGTCTCTTGTCCTTTCCTCTTTCCGGCGCACCCTTGCTTGTCTGATTTCTCTCAAAATAATCTGGACAGTCCTGAGATCCCTCAGCACCTTGTCTCCTCTCCCCAGCCCCCCAGCCTCCAGCTTTCCACTACAGGAATTTACATTCTTGGCTCGCCAGCCCCTTGACCTGTCTTGGTACCATCTAAGAGTTCATTCCCCTCAAAAATCTGAAAAACAGCCTTTCGGCAGCCCTGTGATGAAACCTATCCAAGTGAGAAGGTGTCATTTTGCACAAGCCCAAGGAAGTTTTATGGAAACTTATAAAACATTGCATTTCCCTCAAACAGGCCTATTTCCTCCACTGGGCTAAAATCAGGCTCTGCTAATTTTCTCTCGTGTTCCTTTCTGGTGCCACTTTCTGATTCAGGAAATTCGGGTCATTACAGAATCAGACTCAAATCCTACATATTGGACTGTGTGGCACAGATCGTTAGTTATGAAGTGTTTGGATTTTCTTCTTTTAAAAAAAATATTTCCCACTCTCACAAATGACTGTGAATGTAGCAAACTGACACACACACACAAATGGATTTCCCACTCTTTGGGGTTGTTTCTTGTAGTGCTTAGTTTTACAGTCATGCTTTTTTGATGATGTTGCCACGGCAGTGAATGAATCTGAATGTATTGACTATCTTGTCCGTAGGTGAATGTCCTATACTCCATAATTCCCAGCCAGTAAGCCAGCTTCCTTCCCTGAGGCCTGAACATCATCACTACCCAACAATCGATGAGCCTCTTCCACCAAGTAAGCTTTAGTTTTTAAAATCTGTCTTAACTCTTCCTATCAAGTCTAAGCAGGTCAGTATGAATTTGTGTGTAAACATCTAAAGTCTTTCCCAACTCCGTGCCTTACAGTGTTAACAAAGACCAATATGACACCTACTCTAAAAACTGGTGGTTTTGGGGGGTTTTTTAGTTTGTTTTTTTGACTAGTGGTTGCACCATGTGATCTTGAAGAGGTAACACAGTGTTTTCAGTGCCTCTCAACTTCTGAAATGGAGAGCATTTCTTTATTAGACTTGACTAGTCTTTGCAAACTGTTCATGACTTTTAAGTCCCAAATTTTACATTTTATATTTAAAATTTGCAGTTCAAGATAGAGTAATCCTATTGTTCTCCATTGGATCCATTACATCACAAGCATCTCCATATGTTAAAACAACTTCAACCCATCTGGGCACATGAACTTGTACTTTCCTTACTATAACTTGCATCCATAGGTAATAGCTTCAAATTTCTTCTGCAGTTCTTAGGGGTTGCCAGGCAAAATATCATCTTTAAGACAGAATTCAATGTCAGTTTCTCCTGGTAACTGTAGCATGTAATTAATAATTATCTAACTAGTCATCTGAACTTGGGAAAATCGTTTAATCTCTCAGAGACTTAGTTTTCTCATTTGTAAAATTTAAAAAATAAAGTTTAAAGGTCTTCATCTGCTAAAAGAAAGGTTTGACCTAGATAGTCTCTAGATACCATTCTAGCTTTAACTTCATAATACTCCATTTAATAAATTTATAGGAAGAAATTGATAGCCCAGACATTATATATTCACTTAGCATCACATATGTTCATGAATTCTAGAACATCTCTGTTTTGGTTTTGCTTATTTTTCAAGCAAAGATAATATTTAAGATTTGATAGATTTTACAACTACAAAATCTTGCCAGAATGCAAGGAACCAGTGTTTCTTTACATTCTTTTGCCTGTGCTTATGTGAAGCAGTTACAGTTTTCAAAAGGAGAAGTGCTTATTTCTTAGTTCATCTGTTCTCAGTAATGTACTGTACTTTACAGGAACACCACTCCTCTCCCTATTCAATTATAATTTATTGGTGAGAAATCAAAGAACACCTTTTATATGTGGACTAACTTAAAGAAACACAATATTTGTTTTTCAAGGGCCAAGCCAAACATCATGTCCTTGAACTTTTGATGCCTGATTTCTTTCTTTCTTTATACACTGATTTATGGACATTCCGTAAATGAATAGTAACATTTTAGCATCACTACAAATACTTCCTAGGTAACATTTATTTGAAAAATACATATAACATGTTATCTCCAGGAAAGGGATGCTTTCCCTGTAACAAATAACCTTTCTATGCATGAATCTACTTCGAATCTGTGCAGTGCAGATAACTAGTTATACATGCAAATATTATAAATGATTGCATGTAAACCCATTGTAAAATAATTACTTTATATAAGCCACTTTCAATAATGAGAACAAATTTCTCCAGATAGCTTTCAATTTTCTGTCCATATAACAGTGAAAGACCTTAGAAAAGTTGGTAATGAATCCTACCAACTGAATATTGTTAAATAATCTCAAATAGTACAAGAATTACCTTATTGCTGATAGTCATTTATTCAACAAATATTTATTGAATGTTTACCCTGTGCTGGGTACTATTGTGGGTAAGCAAAACAAACAAAGATTCCTGCCCTCATGGAGCTTACAGTCTAGTCTGGAAGACAGATTAGCAAACCATAAAATAATTAAAAAGGGACTGGCCTAGCATAGGAGATGCTATGGAAAAGCAAAAATAGACCAGGGTGAGGGATCTCTGAGTTCCGTGTGGTGGTGGCTGGTTTGCAATTTTAAAACAAGTGGTGAGAATAGGATTCATTGAGAAGACAACACCTGAGGGTTAAGAGAGTTATCCCTGCAAGTGTTGGGCAGGAAGAGCTTTGCAGGCACAGGGAATGGCCACTGCCAGTCTGGAGGTGGAAACACCCTGGTGGGTTTAAGGAACAGGAGACCAGTACGTCTGGAGCAAACTGAGGAAGGGAGAAGGCAGCAAGTGATGTGGTTAGTGAACTAGCAAGGCCCAGCTCACGCAGGGCCTTGTAAACCACCTAAGGGCTTTGGCTTTTACTCTGAATGAAAGGAGGACATTGTAGAGTTTTCAGCAGAGAAGTGACATTGTCTGCCTCAGGTTTTGAAAAGTTTGCCCAGGTTGCTGTGTAGGGAATAAATTGGGAAGAGGAAGGATAGAAGCATGAGATTCAACATAAGATTATGTCTTTATGCAGTAACCCAGGTGACAAACAATAGTAGCTTGGGCCAGGGTGGGAGCAGTGGAGGTGATGAGGGGTGGTCTGATTCTGGACATATATTTTAAAGGTAGATGTGATGACAGATTGGATATGGATGAGAGAAATATAGGTATCAGAAATGACCTAAGAGTTTCAACCTACAAAGATGGAGTTGTCTTCAACTGAGATGGGTAGGAAAGGCTGCAGGCAGAGCAGGTTTTGATGGGAAGGATCCGACACTTAGTTTCGATCATCTTATATTTGAGATGTCATCCAGGTAGTAATGTCAAGAAGGAAATTGGATGTGTGACTCTGAAGTTCAAGAGAAAGGTCTAGACTATGCAATAGTATTGCATTTGTTAAAATTGTTCAAAATATACAGTTGTATAGGTTTTTGTTAATATAATAACTAAATATGATACATTATCAGGTTCTACATTGTTCTTAGACTTTGTGGAGAACATATAATTTAGTGTGCAATAGCTCCTTCGATCACAAATGAATTGACCTGACCTGCACTGCTATAACTTGCCCCAGAATTATGAAGGTACTGTTTTCAGGTGGCTCTTTAGATAAACCCATGGCATCAGAGTGCTGAGCCCTTCAAGTCATGCTGATGCCTGAAGTTCCATTTGGAATTTATTTCCTTTGGTTATAAAATATATGAAAGTAAATTCTTTACAAAGCAACCCAGAAAACATGTTCATAATTTCTGATTACACTTAGCTATTATTTTCTGAATATGTATGAGTATATAATTAGCACAATACATTCCAGATATTTAATGTATTGACAAAAGAGCCCAGCTGTTGGGCTTACCATGCTTTTCCATGAGGAATTGAAACATGTGGTGATAAATTATCATTATTGCAGCTTCATTTTCTAGCTTTTTCCCTTAATTTATAAAACCCAACCTTTGTCTGCGAAGGACCCCTTTCTTTACTGTAGGTTCCTGGAGGGCAGTGTCATGTGTCACTCAGCTCTGTGTCCTCAGGACCTGGCACAGTCTCTAGTTCAGAGTGAGTGCTACACAGTTTGTTCAGTCGAACTAAGTTCCACAATGCTCTTCAAAGACTAATGCTCATTTTTTGTTGGATGACAGTCATGTTGGATTCAAGAAAAATAGTTGTCCTATTGCTTTTACTAATATTAGTTTGGGATCCATTAAAATTTTTAAGTTTCTAGATCAAGATTAATTACCTGGTAATCCTATGTATATACAATTTCATCCATAAGCTAATTACCATTTACACCTAACACTTGACAGCTGGATTATCATTAGATAATCATTAGATCAATTTTAATCAAAATCTCCTAGGACATATGTATACAATCTGCCTACATTTTTCCTTCAATTTCTCTCATAAGTTAAGTTTGGTGTTTGGGGGTACTTTGGTTTTTACTGGGCATTATTTGACAATCCATCAGGTCAGGCATAAGCCATAATGCCACAAACAGATATACTATGTACATATAAAACCATAAATATGCCAAATATATTTTTTCCCTTAAAAAATGAGAGTTGCTATGTCATTACCTGAATGATAAGTTTTCAACAGAACTGTTAGTTTCTGACCTACTCCCAAAAGCTATGGCTTTTCTCACTGAAAAGGCTGGTTTTCCTCCTTTTGCAGTCATTTTTGCTTTTTCTTCTTCTTTAGTCTTGTGCATTTTCAGCATAACTTTATCACACTGCTGCTATTTCCACAATGTGATGTGTGTACTCTATAAGCTTTGCCCATCTCTGTACAGCAGTGTATGCATTGCTCTTCTATGTTTCGCTCAGATGTGAACACATTGCTTCCAGCTCTTTCCCACCCACCTCACCCCAGCTCAGCCCCTGCCTGTATTATGTAGTGAATCATCCATGCTTCCACCTTTTTGTTTTCTTTTGTTTTTAATTTGGGAAGCAAGGGAAATTTTCTTTATCTCGGGCTCCCTCTACTGTTTGTGATGGTTATTTATCAACAAAAGGGTTCTTCCTAGTTACTGGTTTGGTTTGGTGGCCAGAGATATTTGACAGCTGCGTGTTGAATATACACTGTTAATTAACAACTTATCAAAAGGCTGTTTTGAAACCCTAACAATCATTTCCTTCAATTCACCCACTCAAAAGGAAAGGCAATCTATTAAGTTTGCTAAGTATAAGACAGGGGTCATCTAAATTCACACATCCAAGATTTTAGAACAGTAGTTAAAACTGGTTTTAATCTGAGGGCCATTCTTCTCTCCACTGAACCTAATCGCCCTCTATTAGACTTAGCAAAGAAAGGGTTCTCCAGCATCACAGTGTCAGCTCGCACTGGAGGATAATCCAATCTTCCACAGCTGTCATTTGAGTAGCCAACAAGAGCGACAGCGGGGATGGACATTTCTAAAGAAATAAATTCATTAAATGGTAGATTTTCTCTTTATAAATTATTAGAATTTTGGACAGGTGTGATGACTCATGCCTGTAATCTCAGCACTTTGGGAGGCTGAGGCGGGCAGATCACCTGAGGTCGGGAGTTTGAGACCAGCCTGACCAACCATGGCCAACATGGTGAAACCCAGTCTCTACTAAAAAATACAAAAATTAGCCGGACCTGGTGGCGGGCACCTGTAATCCCAGCTACTTGGAAGGCTGAGTCGGGAGAATTGCTTGAACCCAGGAGGTGGAGGTTGCAGTGAGCCAAGATCGCACCACTGCACTCCAGCCTGGGTGACACAGCAAGACTCTGTCTCAAAAAGAAAAAAAAAAAAGAAAGTATTAGAATTTTAACATAGGTCTTGACCAAGGAACCACAATTACTGTTTAATATGGCCCAGTAGAAAGTCTAAGTTCATTAAATTGTTTTCTGAGCTCCCAAGTTCATGCCAGTGCCCCAGAAGTCGTGGCAGGTGCTGTGGGCAGGGTCTGGCCTGCAGCCATGAACCAATGGTGAGTTCTACCTGCAGAAGACCTGGAAGTTGTATGCGTTTCACATGGGTCAGTAGTTTGTCCTTGATTTTTCTTTTTGCCTTTTTATTAAACACTAGACTGGGAAGCTCGAATTGACAGCCACGGGCGGGTCTTTTATGTGGACCACGTGAACCGCACAACCACCTGGCAGCGTCCGACGGCAGCAGCCACCCCGGATGGCATGCGGAGATCGGGGTCCATCCAGCAGATGGAGCAACTCAACAGGCGGTTGGTGATCAGTATGCAATGAGCTCCCCTAAACCACAGTGAAAGGAGAATGGCAGCTAGAGAAGCTCCCCTTACACTTTTCTGTTCAGACTGTAGGAGGAGACTGGAAAGTAATTAAGTATCTTAAGAAACCTGTTCCTAGTAGGTATTTGGAAAGCTAGATTTAGAATTTGGTAGCAAGAGACAAGTTAAGCTTGAGTGTCATTTAAGGATGGGAAATCGTCTAAACTTCTTAATAGCCTAGGCTCAAAAACAGGAGCTCTTAACCAAGGGCCAGTGTATCCCCCTCTCCTGGGAGGTTCACCAAGGATGTCAGTGTTCCTTGAACTTTCCAGGCACTGTACCCAAATTATACATAGATACACATTTTTCTGGCAGACTGGTCCACACTCATCATACAGTTCTCAAAAGGATACAGACCTCAGTGAAACACATTCCAAGGACAGTTTCCGTAAGAAGACTAAAAGCTGCCGGAGAATAAACTGTCTCATAAATCACTGTATGCATTCCTACCCTGATCCCATAATTGATATATGCCCATCAATAATAATTCTTGAAAAGCCTTCATCTTAGAAAAAGAAATGTTTAAAAGCATTTTTTGAGAATTATTTTGTTGAAAAACTAGGCCCTCTCCATTGAACTTGTAAAGATGTCATTTTGTTTTTAACTTGCAAACAAAGCCTTAAACAGTATCAGGCTTAAACAGTGGTCCATTCATGTTAGAGATAATGCAGTAAGCCAGTATAAAGCGTCGTCTCTGACATCTTGCTCTTTAAGACTAGAGTGGCAGCTTCAGGATACTTTTAATTACCGAGAATGCCAACTGAGGCTTCCTTCAGTTGAAATTGCACCCACATGCTGTCTTGCTTTCATGTCAAGTATGAAAAGTATGAAGGTGAAGGAAAAGTTGAGAAAGACTAAAAAGAATGAAGAACTGGGTTTGTGGAACACACCTACTGATAGCAAATGCCTTTGAGACTTAACTGTTATCTGCCAGAAAAAAAGGAGGAGAAACAATTTAGCCCTATTAAAAACACATGGGGCCGGGCGCAGTGGCTCACGCCTGTAATCCCAGCACTTTGGGAGGCTGAGGCGGGTGGATCATTTGAAGTCAGGAGTTCGAGACCAGCCTGGCCAACATGGTAAAACCCTGTCTCTACTAAGAATGCAAAAAAATTAGCCAAGTGTGGTGGCAGGCACCTGTAATCTCAGCTACTCAGGAAGCTGAGGCAGGAGAATCGCTTGAACCCAGGAGGCAGAGGTTGCAGTGAGCTGAGATCGCACCACTGCACTCCAGCCTGGGAGACAGAGTAAGACTCCGTCTCAAAACAAACAAACAAACAAACAAAAAACATGGAAACAAAAAAATAAAAATGAACTTCTGGTTACTGTTGTACACAGAGGAGCATGCTTTAGGTGAAAATCACCAGAACATTTTGTCATTGCCTGAGCATTTGGAAGACATTTGCTTTCCACTTTTCCCCATCAGCAGCCGAGTATTTAAGTCATTAATGAAAACCATAAGAGACTTGCATTGGCAGCACGCTTTACAATCATTCTCACCCCAACAAAGCATGTTACAGAGAGGAAGTCCTGATAACCCAGTTTTACTGACATGAATGGACCAAAAATCCATGGGAGAGTCCTTTCATGGTGATTGCAACAAGATTCATGTAACTAAAAATGTAGAAGACACAATAAGCTCGTCTTACATAGAGACCCTGTTGTGATTCCGTAGGCAGAGGTTAGCCTCTAGGTCTGTCTTGCCAAAATTGATAAGCTCCAATTGTTTAGCAGAGAAATAGGTGAAGGCATCTTCAGGCTGTATTCATAAGAGGTGCTGTTTTGAACACTAACCAAAGCTGGACAATGAATCTGAAGCAGAAGGAAGCACCTTGACCTATGGCATAAACATCCATGAAAGTTTATCAGGGTGATCCGCTTGCATAATATAAAAATTAGGCCAAATCCATCCTGAACCAGGTCTCCAAATAAGTTTTATAGCCTTTGATATATAAATTCCTGTGCCCTCCAGTGGAGATGAACATGCTGGGAGAGGCAGCTGGGCTTTGCCGAATAGGAAGTTGCATTTGCTACATCCATCTGGACAGATAAAAAGAAAAGGAATTTAGCACTTTGAGAAGGTACTTATTTCTTGTGAAAATGCCTGCCTAGGGAAGATCAGATAACCTTCAGATAAATATCCAGACTTTTCCATACTTAACCTATTGCTTTGAAGCATTTAAAATTTTCTGTATTTGGCATGATAACAGGCAGCCCCAGGAAGTACATTTCCAGTCTTCTATCCATCTCACATGCGACCACACACAAGGGTCATTTTTTTGATAACCCACAGTTATCTGGAGAAATTTACAATGATTACTGGCTCACAGCCATGTGGAAGTATTACTCAGTGTTGCAAGGAGTTTCCCTTGAACCTAACCAGATGATTGTGAAAATCAAATTTGTTTGTGCAAGGAGACATAACACTAGGAAGTGCAGAGTACACAATAGTAATCAACGTGTAAGCTTGTGTGGTAGGTTGCAGTGACCATGTTCCAACTCAGCCATTCCCCAGACGCGGCACACTCTTCCAGGCCTTTATGGCTTGGCCACTTGCTCCCACTGCAGGAAAATGCCTCACACCTGCCTCCAACCTGAAGCACATCTCGTCCTACAGACCTGACTCAATGTCATGTGCCCCAGGACGCCGTCCCAGAATCCCCCACACAGAGCCAGTGACTTCCTCCCCTATAGCCTCTGGAATGTGCCTGCCTCTGTGCCTGTTCTTACCTTTTTGCCTTATTCTTCTTTCTACCCTTTTCTGCTCCCAGCACCCAGTGTGGTGCCAGAAGTTTAATAGTACCCAGTACAAGATCATTTTCTGAGTTAATTCCCATGCTTTGAGAATATCCAGAATTAATTAATTCTACTTTCACAATATTTACTGGAAAGCGGAAAATATAAATATGTATTCTTATTTTAAATAATCAACTAAAGTTTGATTTTTTAAATTATTTGTATAAAATTATGATAATTTAAGGGAAATAGAAGTTTTAAATAGAAAAAAGTGATCTACACTCTACCTCAAGGATGATTTCGCTTTTTTTTGAGATGGAGTCTCACTCTGTCGCCCAGGCTGGAGTGCAGTGGCATGATCTCAGCTCACTGCAACCTCTGCCTCCCGGGTTCAAGTGATTCTCCTGCCTCAGCCTCCCGAGTAGCTGGGACTACAAGCATGCACCACTGCACTCAGCTAATTTTTGCATTTTTAGTAGAGAGAAGGTCTCACCATGTTGGCCAGTCTTGTCTTGAACCCCTGGCCTCAGGTGATCCCCCCACCTTGGCCTCCCAAAGTGCTGGAATTACAGACATGAGCCACTGTGCCTAGCCAATTTAGCTTTTTAAAAACATGTATCCATCTTCAATTTCCACATGCGTGCACAATTCTTACGTGGTTACGATGGTGATATGTAGTTAGTTTCATATTCTCTTTTCACTTACTACGCTATAAGCATTTAATATTGCCACACTGTCTTCAGATTAACATGTAATTGCTTGTATAGTATTCCACTGAATGGCTGCAGTTTAGTTAACCTAATTTCATATTGTTGAATGTTTTGCTTATTGCTTTTGTCACTGTTTTTTGTCACAAGGGCCTGCTAAATATTAAGATTGCCTTACAGTGGAGGGTTTCCTTAAGGGTTCTATTCCCAAAAGATTAGGCCAAGGGAGATAAATGTGGATTTGGCATTTGGTATCAATGCCTAACTGCTTTCTACATTAGACATTGTGGTTCTAGGGGTTTACTCTGCCAACAGCTACAGCTTCACTTCTGTCTTATCTTTTGGTTTGTTTTTGTTGATATAAGAGGTGCTCCTGGTATTTTGGTGCCACTTACATTTCACTTGTTGGAGCAAGGGTCGATTTGTTTTCCATAAGCTTTTCTTTAATGAGGAGTAGTTTCTCTCAGGTGAATTGTCTGTTCTTGGGCTTTTTTAAAGGGGGGAGGTTGCTTAGTTGGCTGACTGGTTTGGCTTGGTTTTGGAGGGCTTTTTTTTTTCTTGTTTGGCTTTGTACGTGTGTGTGTGTGCGTGTGTGTGTGCGTGTGTGTGTGTGTCCATTTACAAATTATGTATTTCAGCTGACTTTCTAGCTAATTTTCATTAGCCCTCTATCTATTATAAATATTTAATCTTTTGCTACAAAAAAATGGAGGAGGATATTGATGGATAATTCCTAACGAAATAGAAGAGAGCTGCCTCTCTCTCCTGTTTAAAGCTTGGGAGCCTCTGAGGCTGCAGTCCTGCGCTGAGAGACCGAGAGACCCTCCTCAAGCCACTGAGTGACCTGCTTCCCTAAACTGCCTCTGTGCTTCGGCAGAGGTCGGACATAAGGTCAAATGCAGAATTTGAGGCTGTTGACTCAGTAAGGCCTGCAATAACCAAAGTCCAGCTGAGGACATGTGAAGTAGGTTGTGACGCTGCTGACATTATCCTCATCAAATAAGATCGTACTTACTCATAATGCTCTGCTGTGTTTACTGCACATTGGGAAGGAAAGGAGAGGCTACAACTTGACATTTGTCTAAGCCCTATTCCAGGCATCTGTTGCTGAGTAAAACTACACCAAACGTAGCGGCATAAAACAACCACAAACATTTCTTCTTACCATTATTTCTCATGGTTCTGGTTTGACTGAGCCCAGCTAGGCAGTTCTCTCCTGGAATATCTCCTGGTTGCAGTAAGAGGGTGGCCGGGGCTGGAGACTCACATATTAGGAGCTTGATGCTGGCTGTCGGCTGGGCCTCTCAGCCAGGACACCTGCACAGAGACTTCCCATGAGGCCTGGGCTGCCTCAGAGCATGGCTGCTAAGTTCCATCACGAACTGTTACAAACTCTATTAGTCAAGGTAGTTGAAGGGGACATGGATTCTGTCTTTTAAAAGGAGAGATACAGTTCTGGAAGAGCATGTGGGTCTAAAAATATCGTTGAACCATTTTGAGAAATGCAGTCTGCCATAAGGCATTTAGGGAATCCTCCCAGTAGCAGCTGCCTTAGTCTTTGGCAGGCCCCGTTCCCCGCCTTGGTCAAGGTCACACACTTAGGCAGCTTCTTGCTGGCACCCCCTGCTTTCCCGCCACGGCTACGTTCCCTGAGTCCCCAGCAGGGAGAAGATCACAGAGTGCCATCCTTCACCATCCATCACTCTTCATAACCTCCCACCACAGATGTACGGGGTGGTGAATTACCACAAATGTTTCTCTCTGTAATTCCGCCACCGCTCAGCTCATTGCCCCCTTCTACATTTTGTTCTAAGAGGCCAGCTCAGGAAATGCCTTGCAGTAACCACTACAGGCAAAGGTGGCTTCTGAAAGGTGTCAGAAGTGAGTGGGAGTCTCTCCAGATAAAACAAAACTGAAAGAAAGCCCTTAGACCAGTAGTTCTCAAACCTAGATATAAATAATACTTCCTAAAGAACTCGTTAGAAATGCAGATTTTTATTTTGCTTCAATTTCTGTAACTTTAACAATCACTCAGATGATGATCTTGCAAATGGCTGGAGACTACAGTAAGAAAGCTTTCCTCTGTAAGGTCAAGGAAAGAGTGGGGCACTGGTCTGCAGAAATCCTGCCGTAGTGGAGCCTCATCTGTGCAGCGAGCATCCCCATGCTTTCCCACCTGGGATTTCACTTGGAGACTGGCTATTCCCTGCTACCTTGTCTCTCATCCTCGTCCTCCTCTTCACCCTCTCCCTCCACCCCCTCATTGCTTTCCTGGAGACAAAAAGTCTCCAGGAAAGTCTCCAGCCTAGGCTGTTGCAGGAGCCCCCAGCTGCTCTCCACAGCTCCAGGCTCCTCTCCTCCAATGTATTCTCCACTCCGACACTGGATGATCAATCTCCGTGTACATCTGGCCCTGCCTGGATTTTTTTTAGCAGCCACCCATCACCAACAGCAATGGTTCATTCTCAAGATTGATCCCTGGGCCAGCAGCATCAGGATCACCTGGGAACTCATCAGAAATGCACATTCTAAAAAAAAAAAGAAAAGGAAAAGAAAAAAGAAATGCGCATTCTTGGGCCCTACACCAAACCTACTGAATCAGAGACTTGGGGGGTGGGGATGGGACCGGCAGTCTGTGTTTTAAGTCCTGCTTGTGATTCTGCGTGGCTCAGGTTGGGGAACCTGTGGCCTAGAGAATAACACCCATCCTACTGCAGGGTGCCCTCTGGGGCTCCCTCCTCCCTCTCCACTGGTCTCCTGGCCCTGCCCGGTGCCCACACATCCTGAGGCCACTGCCAGGCATCTCAGAGCTCCCCAAGGGTGGCCTGCTTTTGTACATGTTGTTTCTCTTCTGAAATGCCCTTTCCCAACTAGCTCCCCAACAAATTCATACTCCAGCTTCACAATTTACAAACCTTGGGAGTCTCCTCATCTGTGTCCCACACACCTCTTGCCTGTCTGTGACAGCCTTTCACCTGGCTGGAGTTATGGCTTCCGTCCCATTTCCCTTTTGTTACATCTCGACTGTGTGTGTTTAAAGGGAAATGTCATATTCTAATCCTCTCTTCCATCTGAAAGTCCAGCACAGAGCCTGCACACGTTGGAAGGGTTAGGAAATATTTAGTACTTGGCAAGGTGGCCAGCTGGCTGGCCAAATGACTAAATCCCCAACTTGGGAAGAAAAACAAAATGAGCCTTTGAATAAGCAGAAAACATTTATTTATTTGCCAGCATGCTATTAGATGTAATATTTCCACAACCTCTGCCCAATTATATCAATTACCCAACAAATAAAACTAAGTGAGTAGAACTGCTAGCCCAGTTTGTATACTTATTGCAATAATGTTGAGGTAATTTGATATCTTAGTTGTAGCGTTTTAATTTACTTCCCACACTCTTATTTTAGACTTAGCCTGATTTTGTTTAATGCAGGGCACAGGCTGTTTTGCATGATTAGTTATTATTTGTGTTGATTTTTTAAAAGTCACCATACTTGAAACTCATCATAGCTTACAAAACAAAAAGAACTCGAATCATCTTAGAGATACTTGTCTTGCTAATTAATCATTCTGGCTATCTTGTGGGAATTTTAAGCATTTCTTTCCTGACATTCAAGACAATTCTTTACAGATTTCTCCAATTATCTGATTCAGAGTATTGGCCCCCAAGGAGCAAACCAAAGTTAACTCCTGTCTTTCCATTTTCTAATGCAAAGGTATCAAAACATTCAGCGAACCATTGCAACAGAGAGGTCCGAAGAAGATTCTGGCAGCCAAAGCTGCGAGCAAGCCCCAGCAGGAGGAGGCGGAGGTGGAGGGAGTGACTCAGAAGCCGAATCTTCCCAGTCCAGCTTAGGTATTGGAGGAGGGGTCCCCACAACTTGTGATGGCTTCCAGGGGCTGTGTGACAGAGGGCTACAAGCCTCTCACCCTGCCTCATGGGGAGCAATATGCCCCAGGGTGAAGAGAGTGGAAGGCCAGGGTGGAGGAAAGAGGCATGCCTGGTGCCCACAAGGGAAAGCAGACAGAATGAGCTTCCCACCAGGAAACTTAGGAGTGATCACAGTGAAGGAAACACCACCACCCTGGCATGGGGATCTGGAGACAGAAAAGCAGATGAATTCTGGGGATGGAGCTGAGTTTGCTACAGTGCTTGTGGAGCAAGGCAACTTTGTCAGTGGCTCAATCATTTATTGTTAAGTAAATGTTTTATTTATTTATTTATAAGTTATTGTTAAGTAAACTTATTGTGTTTGTTGGTGTCCTAAGGATTTTTTCACTTATAAATAAAACATGCAATAAAAATTCACAGTCTATTGCAAAGGAGCCATGTGACAACACTAGGAATAATCACTTGTTTGTAGAATAAAATTCAATTCCCCCAAGAGAGGAACCTGGGAGTGAAGAGGTTTTCCAGCATGCCACAGGAGGGAATTTTTTCCCACTACAGTAGGCATTCACCTTGGGCCTGATTTTCATTTCTTTGAATTTGCCCAAGTGGAACTCAGACAAGGATAATCAAAAGGCATGAGACTGGCTTCCACTTTTTTTTTTTTTTAACCTGTAATGAGATAAGATTATCACAGTGACATCCTAATAATCCACTTTCTTTTTAAGTTAGGTAAATGATGGCAGATTTATTTGCCAAAAGAAGGCTTAGAGAAGAGTCTGGGCAGGCAGCACTGGGATTCCAATCCTGCCAGGTCTCAGCCGTCTACGGCAATGCAGAATATTGGACATTTTCATGTGATTTTTCAAAATGCACATCCACAGTTCCACCACCAATTTTAATTTCCCCCTTTCTATTCATTTTACCAGATATGCTAACTAAACTGACTAGTTTAGGTTTTTCTGTTATTATTATTATTATTGAAGACAGAGTCTCTCTTTGTCACCCAGGCTGGAGCGCATGGTGCGATCATAGCTCACTGCAGCCTCAAACTCCTGGGCTCAAACAGTCCTCCCAACTCAGCCTTCTGAGTAGCTGGGACCTCAGGCATGCACCACCATGCCTGGCTAATTTTTTCATTTTTTGTAGAGACAGGGTCTTGCTATGTTGCCCAGGCTGGTCTCAAATTCCTGGCCTCAAGTGATCCTCCCACCTCAGCCTCCCGAAGTGCTAGGATTACAGGCATGAGACACCACACTTGGCCTGTTATTAATTTCTTTGTTCAAACTTCTGAGACAGACATGGTACAATAGCCAAGTAACTAGAAACATGAGGAAAAAGCAGCAGAAAGTTTATTTCTGAGTTTGATATTAAATCAGTTGGCATTTACTGTATAGAAAAAAATCCCACAATTAGTGGCTGAAACTCACAGCCATGCATCTACCCCACAGTTCTACAGGTTGGCAATTTGAGCTGAGCTCAGCTGGGTGGCTCCTCAGGATGCTGCTGGGCTCACCTGTCCATCTTGGGTCAGCTGCAGAGTCGGCCACAGGCTGACCTGAGACGGCTGCCACTAGGGTGGCTTGTTCCTGCTCCCATGGCCTTGTGGCCTCTCATCTTGCAGCAGGCTTGCCCAAGCTCGTTCTCATGGCAGTGGCAGGGTTACCAGAGAGTGGAGACACACAGGTCTCTTGAAACCCTGATGCAGAACTGACCCGTTGTCACTTCTGACATGTTCTATTGGTTGAAACAAGGCACAAGGCCAGCCCCAATTCACCAAGGGGGAAGAGCAACAAAGTCCCAATACAACTGGGTGTGGCTACAAGGAGGAGAGGAATTGTGGTCCTTTCTGCAAACAATCTATCACAGCTATGGTTAGCAACTTGTAAAGGAAATAAGAAAAAAATAGCCAGGCATGGTGCTGCATGCCTGTAGTCACAGCTACTCAGCAGGCTGAGTATCTGGGAGGATGGCTTGAGCCCAGGAGTTAAAGGCTGTGATGAGCTGTGATTGCACGGCTGCACTCCAGCCTGGATGACAGAGCAAGGCGCTGTCTCAAGAAAGACAAAGAGAGAGAGAGAGAGAAGAAAGAAAGAAGAAAGGAAGAAAAGAAAGAAAGAGAAAGACAGAAAGACAGAAAGAAAGACAGAAAGAAAGAAAAGGAAAGAAAGAAAGGGAGAGAGGGAGGGAGGGGAGGAAGGAAGGAAGGAAGGGGGAAGGAGGGAGGGAGGGAAGGGAGGGAGAGAAGGAAGGAAGGGGGAAGAAGGGAAGGAGGGAAGGAAGGAAGGAGAAGAAAGAAAAAGAAAGAAAGAAAGAATAGAAAGAGAAAAGAAAGAAAGGGAAAGAGAGAGAAAGAAAGGGAGAGAGAAAGAAAGAAAGGGAAAGAGAGAGAAAGAGAAGGAAGGAAGGAAGGAAGGAAGGAAGGAAGGAAGGAAGGAAGGAAGGAAGGAAGGGAGGGAGGGAAAAAGAAAAGAAAGAAAATCACTGTGATAAAAGGGAAGAGATGTTGGAGGACTTGGGCCTTACTAAAGTTATGCAGAAACACTACTAGGAAATGATGATTCTTAACTGACATCTTAACTGACACACATAAAGTAATGACACTTGGCCTAAATCCAACAGTCTGCTGTGTGGGTGAAGGTTTGTGTGCCGCTGCCGTCAGGAGTGAAGTACAGAGGTTGAAATGCCTTTTTCCCAATGCATTCTGTTGCTTTGCTTCACTTTTTTCAGATCTAAGGAGAGAAGGGTCACTTTCTCCAGTGAACTCACAAAAAATCACCTTGCTGCTGCAGTCCCCAGCGGTCAAGTTCATCACCAACCCCGAGTTCTTCACTGTGCTGCACGCCAATTATGTGAGTGCCCTAAAATGCAGAGAGGGCGGCCTGGCTCGGCAAGACCCAAAACACAGCTTTGTAAAGTCATCTGATAGATCTAAAAGGGTAGAATTTTAACATAAGCAAGAAAAAAACAAAGAAAACAGCTCAGTCCACTGTTTTGACTATCCGTGAGTCTCCCAAAAAGGAAAAAGGCTGGATTTGGAAATGCTGTTGCCTCTTTGGATTTTTTTTAGGCTCAAATGTGTTAATGTCAGTGCAAGTGCTTTGGAAACAAACCTGTTTTTATTATTATTAAAATTTTAAAGGAGCAAGATTATGAATTGGCCAGATTTCCTTCAGCCTAATTATTTTATAAAATCATTTTCACTGATACAATTTTAAAGCAGAGTTCTTCTAGGTAAATAACTAGGTTTCTTTTTGATATGGTTTTTTCAAATATCGTGCTGAAGTTAAATTTCATATGATTTTACATATGTAGTTTTTTCATTGCTTTTTTGGTATTTTCAAGAAAGCAATGGCATGATATCACTATATTCATTAATTTTTCCATTCAACAAACATTTTCTGCGGTTCAGGCTCAGATCTAGGTGCTGGAGTCACAAAGACAGATTAAGGTGACAGCTAAACAGTAGGAGCTCCCATTTTGAGGAGCAAGGACGTGAAAAAGATCAGCCCAGTGTGACAGGACCAGGCCGAACTGTGGGAGGACAGAGTGCTCTGGGGGCGCCAGGGAGCATTCTTGGGGAAGCGGCTGAATTGAGTCCTGAAGGTCGAAAGTGGACAGGAAGAAGTCCAGGCAGAGGGACATCTGTAGAAAGGATGCACCCGTGAGGAGGCCTGGGGGATAAGTCCAGGGTGGTGAGTGTGGGTGGCTGGCAGGAGGGAGAGGGGAGGAGGGGCTGGAGATTGGGCAGCAGAACGCCTGATAACTCATGCAAAGGAGCCTGGATCTACTGCAGCAGGCCAAAGGAACCAACAGTAGCACTCAGGCTGCCTGACCAGGGGGGTTGATGATGCATTTTCTCTGGCAGAGTGTTGGGGAGAGACTGAGCTGAAGGGGTTAAGACACAGGCTGATTCAACCACTGAGTGAGAGATGACCTGGCTCTGACCTAAGGAAGGGGTGGGAGCATGGCAAGGAATGGCTCCATTCAGGGACATTTCTCATGGACTCAGCAGCACTTAGGTCCACCGTGATCACGAGTGGGTGCAAGATGAGAACTCAAGAAAGACAGTGTAGTTTCTGCTTTGGGCGCCTGGGTGAGGCAGCGACCCCACTAAGCTGGAGCTGGAGTTTGACTGGGTGATGGAGGGCATGGCTGCGGAGGGGGGGATCAGTTTTTAGCAGGTTATTTCTGGGAAGCCTGTGGGATGCCCAGGGCTCGACTCCAAGCAGCTCCCCAGAGGTGTTGTGGGGACCACAGGGAGAACGCGTGTGGCACATGGCCATGCCCCAGCCCTGGGTGCAGGTGGCACTGGGCCAGTAGGTGCCACTGGCCCAACCCCCCGTCTACACACGGTCTGTCCTTTCACCACCCACCCCCACCACACACACACACACACACACACACACCAGCCCTGTGTACCGTCACATTGTCATTTCTTTCTTCATCTCTTCCCATCCTCCAACCCCCCTACACATACACACACACACAAGTTTTTACATAGGGTTCAAAGAAATGACAGACCTCTCATGTCCAGCCTTCAATCCCCAGAGGCCCTAAATTAATGCTCCCCATTTTAGACAGGTAGGAGGACCACAGGCAGACCTCAATAGTCAGAGAAGGGACCATGGAGGAGAGGGAGGAGTGAGGCTCAGGCAGGCCTCACTGAGGGAGGGAGGCCAAGGAGAGCCAAGCATGGCTGAGACAGTGAGAAAACCGTGTGGAGTCGCACAGAGAGGTGGGCCGTGTCCCAAGCTGCACGGCACTCGGGTGGAAAGGATGTCACAGATAGTCCATGTGGGCCAAGGGGGCGTGATTCAATGCACATTCACTTTTTTTTTTTTTTTTTTTGAGACAAGGCGTTGCTCTGTTGTCCAGGCTGGAGTGCAACGGTGCAATCATAGCTCACTGCAGCCTCTATTCTCGGACTCAGGTGACCCTCCCACCTCAGCCTCCCAAGTAGCTGGGATCACAAGCACGTGCCATCATGCCCAGCTAATTTTTAAAATTTTTTGTAGAGACAGGGTCTCGCTATGTAGCCCAGGCTAGTCTCAAATTCCTGGGTGTTTACTCCTTGAGCAAGAGCTCATTTTCTGAGGCCTCTACCTCACACTCACAATAAACTGCTGTGTCACAATCACACTTAGCAGTGTTAGGGTGCTCACAGTGTGCTTGCTCTATGTTTTTCCTAATTCCCCACTCCTTACCCCATCTGCCCTGACCCGTCTCAGAGTGCCTACCGAGTCTTCACCAGTAGCACCTGCTTAAAGCACATGATTCTGAAAGTCCGACGGGATGCTCGCAATTTTGAACGCTACCAGCACAACCGGGACTTGGTGAATTTCATCAACATGTTCGCAGACACTCGGCTGGAACTGCCCCGGGGCTGGGAGATCAAAACGGATCAGCAGGGAAAGGTGAGTGTGACCCACGTGCGGGGCTTTCAACAAACAGGCTCCTTCCCCAAGGCGAAGACTAGCAAGGATGTGAGGAGAGTGTGGGGAGGAGTTATGTCTGAGAGATGTGATATCAGCCGCCAGCAGTAAAGGGGGTGATAACCATCCACATCTGGGTTTCTCAACCTCAGCACTACTGTGGGGAATACCTTGTGCCTTACGGGACATTAGCAGCACTCCTAGCCCTCACGCCACTAGATGCCAACTGTTGTGACATTGCTATGTGTTCCCTGTAATTAAGAACCACTGTCTACATTTTTGTTTAATTTAGGTTTGGAACGTGGAACTAAATTCTGTCCAATGACCTTTCAGTTGTTTGCCTCCTTAGACAGCTAACTCTCAGGGGATAAAGTCATTGGTTAAATGCAGTGACACTGTTAGATTATTTGTTGTGATTTCCCTAATACACCTTAAGTTTTCTGTAAAACAGCCTAAGAAGCAGGGTGGGGTGTGCTAGGCCCGTGTGATTTTCCTGGCTTACATTTTGCTTCTGTGTAACCTTAACCCAAACCGGGCCTTCCTGGCCATGCTTTAGAAGACCAGCTGAGTCTGAAAACAAGAAGGTTTTTTCCTATTCTTCATCAGCCATCTCGATGTATTCAAAGGACAGGCCAAGTAATTTACTAGAACTGAACCTGCGTAACCTTCTATGAACGTTACCAGAGAGAATCCCTCCCTCTTTATGGTCCAAGGAACCAGAAGCTTTGCTTGCAGTCATGTCTGTGATGTGTCCTTTCCTCTGTGAACGTGAGCCTGCAAAGCCACGTTCCCCAAAGGGAGCTGATGGGGCATCAATGTCCCCTCGAAGCCATGAGTCTCTCTCCTATAAACCCCTTAGTATGCCTCAGAACCTGGACTCTCTGGAGTGTGTGGGGAAAGAATGGGGGACTCATTACAAGTCCATTCATAAAATGAATCTCTAGGACCAGCTCCTTTGCAACCAGGGATGAATTAGGGGAGGGGAAAGGACATGCCTTGTGTAGTAGAAAAGCCACTGTAGCCAGGATCTGCTCCCTGGGACCTTCTCATTGACTGGACGTGGCCTCTGTTGGGAGAGTGACAATGATTTGTATGTGGGGACTTGGTGATAGGTATTAGGGTGGGAAAATAAAGCCAAGCCAGAACAAAAAGTAAAGGAGTGGCTTATCAGAGCTGGGTTTTGGGTAGCCACGTTTACATTTATTGCTTAACCAGGATGCCAAGATGACACCACCATGTTCATCATGCAAACAGCACACACCAATGTGAACAGCTTGCCGAGCCTTGGATTTCCATGACTGCAGCTTTTGCACCAAGATAAGGATGACAGGGAGCACAGTGGAATGACAAGGAGGCTTCCCAATGCAATAAGCCCTGGTTCTCCATGGTACACATGCAGATGATGTGACATCTCCTGGTCATCACACCAGCAGGGAAGCACAGAGATGCACTCTGAGAGTTTTGTTCCACTTGGGAATGCATATGAGGGAATTTCTGGCAAGAGCTCTTCCCCCTAATTCTCTTTAGCAAGAAGATATCATACATGAGAAAGAAAAAATCTGAATTTGAAATGAGAAGACCTTCAGTTATGACACAAACTAGCTGTGTGCCTACACACACATGCACACACACACACAAATGGTCTCAGAAATTTCTTATTAATTGAACACACACATATACACACACTCATAGTTACAGAATGTCTAAGAGGCATACCATGCAGTGAATTGCTGGGGAAAGTAGCCTTAGACTTGCAATGTATTACCACAGTCCATAGGGTGGTCAGAGAGGAACAAAGGAGGATAGTGGGAAAAATACATGGACCAATCCATCTCAGTCTAAATACATGACCCTGTGCAAGTCACTCCACCTTTCTGAGCCTTAAAATAGCAACAGTAATGCCTACGTTGCCTTCATGATTTTACAACCAGATAAATAAGTTAATAAGTTAATGAAGGAATGATTGTTAATATCATGACAGATTAGTAGTATCTACCACTTTCTCTTAATGTCGCCCAAACCAAGATCAAGATTGTGAAGTGGGGGAAATAAAAGAATATCTCATTGCCAAAGCCCACTGATGAGGGGAATAGATTGAGAAAAACATGTCTGGACTGTGTCTTACAGGTTTCACCCTCTAACTTGGAAAGGATATGCTGCACAGGAGGCCGAGAGTTAGGAATACAACTCACTGAACAATGGCGTAGCCATAGCTCACTATGCAAAAGCCACCTTCATAGCTGGCCAGAGCAGGTCCTTGCCCCTCACCCTGGACAATCTGCTTCTTGCTTTATCTACACATTCAAAGATGGCAATCTTTGCTTTTATTATCCACCATGGTAGGAAGTAGAAGGGATGGGCAGAGCTGTTTGGTGTCTTTGAATGCATGGTCATCTCTACAAACGGGACAGAGGTAAGGAGCTCAGAGCTCTGCTGCTTCAGGAGGACTGGGGCAAAGAACACGCTGGCATCTGACTCGTCTGCCATCTTCAGAGTCTGAGAAAGAAGGACAGAGCCTTCTGTCCAATTTAATAGAGATTGTATGTGTGCCTCAAACCTCATTCCAAGTCTAAGCTTATGGAGGCAGTTACCATCAGAGAGGTATGGTGATGGGCCCCATGGGTCCTGTCTTGTGGCAGACGTGAGACTAAGGCAGCCTCTGCTAAGGAATGAATAAATAAAATGAGAAGGGGCCTAGGAAGAGACACTACTGCAAGAAGCGAACAGAATCTTGGTCTGACAAAAAGCATATCCTTTTTTCAAAAAGTATATTTTTTCTCAGAAAGTATAATTTTCTTTGGAAAATAGAACTATTTAAAAGACATCTATTCATCATCCATGAAATAGTACAGGAGCACATGACTTCTGTTATTAACTAAGAGGAAAAAGCCACAAACAGAAAACAAGCTGAGAGGAAACAGACATAAGTAGTCCGAAAATAGCGGTTTTAAGATTGCAGAGAAAAGCAAAAGGTAATAATAGCATAGGGATAAAACAGAGCAGCACTGATGCTATGTGAAATCTCATCACCAATATGGCGTATGAACATGGAAACAGCCCCTAAAGCAGAAGGAAGGGACTAGATTTCAATCAGTGGAGGAGATAGTAAAAAAAAAAAAAAATGCAAAAACTGAAAAAAGAAAAAACTTGTCTTCTCTATGCCTATCCTAACCATCCAAGTTAATACCACAACCTCCCCTGACTCCTAGGCCATGTGCCTTCCCATGTCACTTACACATTTATGAGGTTTATTGCTTATTGTCTGTTTCTTGTGGCAGGATTTTAGGCTTTTTGAGAACAGAAATCTTTGTTTTGCTCATAAATAAAACATCAAGGGCCAAGAATAATGCCTAGTATATAGTTGGCATTCAATAAATCTCTGTTGCACCAATGACTTATAGAGTTACCTGAGGGAAGAAACCAGAATACTAGGTACAGCAGGAATAATTAAATATTAATACTAATTATATTAAATAAATATTAATTAAATATTAAAATTAAAACGATGATTTAAAATAAATTAGGTGAGCAGATTAGTTGGGCTTGCTGAATTACAGTAAAGGTAATTAAAATGCATATATATCTCCACATGTTCTGGAATGTCTTTAAATAGAAATTCTTTAAAAATCATATCAATATGCAGCCATGATAATATAAAAGTTACCTACGAAAGAATAAAAATCAGACAAGCTTCAGATTTCCCATCCTAAAAATGAAACTAGAGAAATCCACAGAGCAATGACTCCAAGATATTGATGAGAAAAGATTGTAGCCCGGTAGTCCTAAATACAGACAATGATTGTCATTCATGGGTGAAGACAGAAAAACAACCTCATGTGCAAAATCAGAGCTTACCCTACTCTTTTACCCATCCTGATTGTTACAGTTTGATAGTTTGGATATGATTTGTTTGACACCTTCAAATCTCACACTGGAATTTAATCCCTACTGTGGCAGTGTTGGAGGTGGGGCCTAGTGGAAGGTGTTTGGGTCACAGGGACAGATCCCTCAGGAAGGACTGGTGCCATCTTTGCAGCAGTGAGTGAGTTCTCACCTTATTAGTTCCCTCTAGAGCTGGTTGTTAAAAACAGCCTGGCACCCACCCCCTACACCCACTCTCTCTGGCTTCCTCTCTTACCATGAAATCTCTGCACATGCTCCCCTTCAGCCTCCACCATGAGTGGAAGGAAGCAGCCTGGGGTTTTCCCCAGACGCCCAGTCTTCCAATCAGCAGGATCATGAGCCAAATAAACCTTTTTTCTTTAGAAATTTCCTGGTCTCAGGTATTCCTGTATAGCAACACAAACACACTAAGACACTGATGAAACTCCAAAAGCCATTCTCCAGATGGATCACTAACGAATCAAAGCACGACATTAATAGTGAGAAAATGATAGTATAAAAAGGACTAGTGGTGAGTATTTAAATCAATCAAATACATAAGTATAAATAAAAGTAATTGTTAAAATGCTTTAAAACATATTGGAAAAGTCTAAATAAAATATGGGAAAAGTTGTATAATAGAAATGGAATAGTTGTATAATAACAGTCTGGATCAATATCACCAGACTGGAATTAAAAAAAAAAAAAAAAGTAAGGAAGTGAGAAGAGGGAAGATGAGCAAGGGAAGGAAAGTTAAGCTGAGTTACTAGTTGGGCTCAAGGGGAGTAAAACTGGATCATTTAAAAAACAAAGGCTAAATATGGTAATCTGACAAGCTTAAAAGGCAACTGTTTGTACCATTTAAAATAGAATTTTTCTCTTCCAAATCCCTTCAAAAGATAAAATCAAACAAAACAGAGTTTGTATGACAAAGCACACAAAAAATTGCAAAGAAGATGGAAATAATAAAAGTAAGGTAACGAGTAAGTAAGTAAAGTAAAAAAGTAAGTGAAGCCAAGCATAACAGTTATGGCAATAGGTGGAAACATGATAAACTTAGGTACCAAAAGGAAAACACTCTCGGCTTTGGTAACAAACAGATCCAGTTTGCAAAAAGACATACCTAAGAGGTGATTTAGAAAGTTTAGAAATAAAAGAATAAATATTAATATAGTGTGAAGACAATAACAGAAAAACCAGTGGTGATGTATTAATATAATACAAAGGGGAGTTTCAATCATAATCCTTAAATGGGCCGGGCACGGTGGCTCACACCTGTAATCCCAGCTCTTTGGGAGGCCGAGGCAGGCGGATCACGAGGTCAGTAGATCGAGACCATCCTGGCTAACATGGTGAAACTCCGTCTCTACTAAAAATACAAAAAATTAGCCAGGCGTGGTGGCGGGCACCTGTAGTCCCAGCTACTCGGGAGGCTGAGGCAGGAGCATGGCTTGAACCCGGGAGGCAGAGCTTGCAGTGAGCCGAGATCGCACCACTGCACTCCAGCCTGAGCAACAGAGTGAGACTCCGTCTCAAAATAAAAAATAACTAACTAAATAAAAATCCTTAAATGGGGGTCAAAGAAATATTTTATATTAATCAATGGCAAAATTAAGATAAAGATATAATAATCATGTACCTTATGAGCCAAATAATAACATATTATATTAAATAAAGAAAAATCAAGGAGAAATGAAAGGAGATGAAAGACATACAGTTGTAGTAGGAAAATGTGTTTTATATCCATCAGTTTGACAGATTAAATAGACAAAATAATTTGAGATTTAAATAATATAACTTTATGTGAATGAAACATTAATTCTTTTATTAGAAACAGAGTTTACATGAATGGATAAACAAAATGTGGTATATACCTGCAATGAAATGTTTGTCCTTACAAAGAAATGAAATTCTGACACACGCTACAACATGAATGAACCTTGATGACATTGTGCTAAGTGAAATAAGCAAGACACAGAAGGACAAGAATTATGATTCCACTCATATGAAGAACCTAGAATAGATTTATAGAGATAGAAAGTAGATCAGAGGTTACCAGGGGCTTCAAGGAGTAGAAAATGAGGAGTTATTGTTTTGTGGATACAGTGTTTCAATTTGGGAAGGTGAAAAGGTGCTGGGGGAAAGAGAGTGGCGATGGTTGCACAACCGTGAGAATTTATTATACTTAATGCCACTGAACTGTACACTTAAACATGGTTATTGTTTTACGTATATTTTGCCACAACAACAAAAAAGAAAAAGGGCCCCAAAAATAAAGATGACAACTTTTCATGATTATTTTTTTAACTGGTGATAGTCTACACTGCAAAGAAAACAAAAAAGCAGAATATAGCCAGGTCACATCCTATGGCCATATAGCAATAAAACTGAATTGTAAGTAAATTTAAGCACAATCATAAAAACAAAATCTTTGCCACCTGGAAAGTAAAAGCAATGTTCTAGATGACTCTTGGGTTTAAAATAAAATAAAGACTTAGAAACCATTGAGAAATTGTTGAAAATACATGTGAACAATACTTCATAAAATATAGAAAGGATATACTCAAAGACTTAGTAGCATTAGGGAATTTCAGTTGATTAAGAAGTGTTTTTTAAAAATTACTTGATAAAAATTAAATATTTGTTTATTTATTTATTTAGTGAGACTGGGTCTCGCTCTGTCTCCTAGGCTGAAGTGCAGTGGCATGATCACAGCTCACTGCAGCCTCGACTTCCTGTGCTCCAGCAATCTTCCCACCTCAGTCTCCCAAGTAGCTGGGACCACAGATGCAAAACCACTACGCCTAGCTTTTTTGGTATATTTTTGTATTTTTTTGGTAGAGACAGGTTTTCGCCATGTTGCCCAGGCTATTCTCAAACTCCCAAGCTCAAGAGATCCACCTGCTTTGGCCTCCCAAAGTGCTGGGATTACAGGTGTGATGAATACACGTTTATATTTTAAAAACAAATACTCTTGGTAAACTAAGAATGTAAATATGTTTTCGTGACCTAATAAAGCCTCCTTTAAAACAGTGGACATCTTATTGTACAATCGGGCCTAGCAGTTTTCCCTTAAAAATCAAGAATAAGAAGATTTCAACCACCACTTCTTATTTAACGTTGTTCTAGAAGTACTCACCAATATTACAAAAAAGGAGATAAAAATAAAAGAGCCCTCCTAAAGAAGGAGACAAAAATAACATGATTTGCAATTAAAAATCAAAGAGGATATACTTAAAAGAGTCATTTATTTGATGGAAGCATTTAATATGATAAGCAGACAAAAAGTAAATACACAAATAACAACTTTCCTGAGTACCAGCAATGAAGGGTTATAAAATATTACAGGAAAAGATACACTCAGAATAGCAACAGACAATATTAAATACCTATAAATCATCTTAACCAGAAATATGTGTCCTTCAGTAAAACAACTACAAAACTGTACTAAGAAAAAAATTCTTTAATAGACATGTTCAGAAATGGGAAATGGTTACACCAACTATCATAAGGAAAGAATTCTCTCCAAAATCATTTGCAGTCTCGAAGTGATTCTAAACAAAATCCCAATAGAACTATTTTTGGAACTTAATAAAATTAATATTAGTTCCTCCAGAAAAATGAAAACAGACAAGAATATGTAAGAAAATATTGGAAAAGAAAGAGGAAACTTGCCCTACAGACATTAATAATTGGAATAGTGCAGTACCAGTGAAAAGCCTCAGGCCAGTGGAACAAATAAAATATCCTGAAACAGACAGTAGTATTTATAACAAATTTATTTATAATAAAACAATAGGAAATGAAGGATTTGGAAAAATGAGCTCTCTGAGAAAAATATCAAACTACAACTTAATATTATACCAAAATAAGTTTCAGAAAGGTAAAGATTTAGTGTTAATGATTAACTCACCGAAACTAAAGCTAGAAAAATATAGTTAAACACTTAATTGACCCCTGGAAAGGAATGATTGAGAGATTTGAATACATAGGAATATTAAAAATTCAGTGTATTCGAAAATAAAGCAAACAAAAGTCAAAAGCAAATTTGAAGGCAGATGTATAACTTAGCACTTGGATAATAAATAAGAAAACTTTAACATCCCAACAACAATAACAAAAAAGGGAACAGACATCACAGGCAATACACTAAGGAAGGAATTGACTAATTAGCCTATAAGAAAATGTTTTTCTTTTGTAAATTCCCTGGGAAATTGTAATTCATCATTATTTACCATTCAACATTTCTAAGAGTTCTTTCAAAATTAGTATTTGTGAGAGCATTATAAAGAGGAAGATTCATGAACTAATGGTAACATGATAAATCTGGACAACTATTGTGAAGATAGTTTATTAGTATGGATCAATAATCATAAATATTTTTCTAACTTTAACCAAGTAATTAATTGAACTTTTAGAAATGCATACTAAACAATTGCCACAGATACACAAATATAAGGAACCTATTTAATTTAATTTATAAACATCTCAGCATGTATTTGAATAATGAAGTCTATTTTTAATATTTATTAGTTTAGCTTACACTTGTGTGTTTAAAATGCATGTTGATGCATTTTGTTTTTTCCCATTCGCACTTAAGTCTCATTCCATTTCCCTGTATTTTTGATGTCACTAGTGTCATTTTTTGAGTCGTCTACCAATTTTTCAAGGGTATATCATCTTCAGTTCCAATTGAACATATAGCCCTTTTTGAATCTGTGTGGGATGCTATCTTGGGGAATTTTACTGCAAGTCACAAATATTGATTCGCATGATATTAGTAGTGTTGTTATTTACCTTTTTCCTGGGGGGTGTATTTTTATCTCAATTATGAAACCACTTCCTGTATGAGTTTTCATAAAGCTCTTTAAACTGCTTGTTTACAGTGACATCCAATACTTGAAATTATAAGCTCATACCTTCCAAGAATAATTTCTCAATCTGTATAAAATTTCTTTAACTACTGTTGTCAGGTAAACCTAAAAATATCTAAAATTACCATTGATTGAGGTCATTTAAAGCTGATATGACTTCACCAAATGTTACTGTTCGTTGAAAAGAGAGTAATTAAAAAGTTGTCTTATGGTACAAAGCGTTTTGTTTAAAAAAAAGTAATAACTTTCTCTTTTATGAGAGATAATTTTAAATTTAAAGAACAATGTTGCCATATATTGGAATATATATGGTACTCAGACATGGCACAAGGATTTATATTCGAGAGTATTCGGCCAGGCTCAGGCTTGGTGGCTCACGCCTGTAACCCCAGTACTTTGGGAGGGTGAGGCGGGCAGATCACCTGAGGTCAGGAGCTCGAGACCAGCCTGACCAACATGGAGAAACCCCTCTCTACTAAAAATACAAAATTAGCTGGGCGTGGGGGTGTGCACCTGTAATCCCAGCTACTCAGGAGGCTGAGGCAGGAGAATCACTTGAACCCAGGAGGCAGAGGTTGCAGTGAGCTGAGATCGCGCCACTGCACTCCAGCCTGGGTGACAGGCAACAAGAGTGAAACTCCGTCTCAAAAAAAAAGTGTTCATTGAAGCATCATTTTAAAATAGTAAAAAAGTCAAATGTCTAACAATTAAGGGTACTAAAATTAATTGTTATACTTCCATCAAACAATATCATGTAGTCATTAAAATTCTCTGTTAAAAGAGTATTTAATAATTTAGGGAAATACTTATAAAATAATAAGTGAAAAACCTCATAAATTTATAGATCTTGATGTGAAGAAAATATGTATATATTTGTATGTATAGAAAAGAAAATACTAAGGAGGAAAAAATGAAAATTTTTTTTGATTTGGGGTAATTTTTATCATCTTCTTTCTACTTTTTTATCTTTTTAAAGTTTTTTCTCAGTGAAAATATACACATTCTATAATAAAAAAGAGCACTTATCTTAAATGTAAATAAAATACTCTACAGATTATTAATTACTAGTATTATCTTAACCCAGTAAAGGCTCTATTGCTCTTACTTTCCGTGTTGAATAAAGTATTATAGTCACTACTTAGAAACTCCATGTTTTATCCATGACTGATACTGCTTCATTCAGTTACTGAGCAAAAAGGCACAGTGTCCTGTTCCCCATTTAGATCAGTGGTCTCCAACCTTTCTGACACCAGGGACCAGTTTTGTGGAAGACAATTTTTCCACGGACGGGAGGGTAGGGGATAGTTTTAGGAAGACTCAAGCACATTACATTTATTATGCACTTTATTTGTATTATTATTACATTTTATTATATAATGAAATAATCCTATAGCTCACCGTGATGTACAATCAGTGGGAGCCCTGAGCTGGTTTTCTGTGATTAGATGCTGCCATCTGGGGGTAATGAGAGACTGTGACGGATCCTCAGGCATTAGATTCTCATAAGGAGTGTGCAACCTAGATTCCCACACATACGCAGTTCACAATGGGGTTTGCGCTCCTGTGAGAATCTAATGGCACCACTGATCTGACAGGAGGTGGAGCTCAGGTGGTAATGCTCACTCGCCTGTGGCTCACCTCCTGCTGTGCAGCCAAGTTTTTAACCTGAACTAGATAGATGAGTTTTGAGTAGATTAAAAAAGGAAGTAGGGGTAGGGGAGGCTGGGCAGAAATAAACCTGAGGCCCAGGCCCTGTAGCACTCCTGTGTATTACTGACTCCATTTTGGCCTATTCTCACACGCGGTGCTTTTTTCACTGGTCTGTTTGCAGTCTTTTTTCGTGGACCACAACAGTCGAGCTACCACTTTCATTGACCCCCGAATCCCTCTTCAGAACGGTCGTCTTCCCAATCATCTAACTCACCGACAGCACCTCCAGAGGCTCAGAAGTTACAGCGCTGGAGAGGTAACCCTCCCTACACCCCGCCCTACTGTTCACGGGTCACAGTCTCTGCCTCTTCCATGGGAGCAGAACAGTTCTTTAGTGGCTAGGATCTAGGGTTGCCTGCGCTGGAAGAGATTAAGCAATATGCACCCTGATTTGTAGAAGAATGATGACCGGGACACCCACTTAACACCCCAGACCTGTCTTCAGTTACCTTTTCTGCCTTGCCTTTTGTCCCACACAATCACCACTACTAAAAACCTGTCTGGTTGAAATGAAACTGAAAATGCACTGTCAGGAGATCCCTACACTTATGGCTGGAGCTGTGCCTCCTGAGGCCTGTCATGTGTGAATACATGGAACTGCTATGTTATGTCTGACTAACTTTAAACTTCTACCTCTCCATAACATCCTAGAAAATACTTCAATATAATGTATCCATGGACTAGAAACTAGGGGGAATTAACCAGGCCACAGGAAATGGTGCTCTATTCCCACTCTACCATGTGCTCTTTCCTTGGCAGCCCTTTGTGGCTACCATGATCCATGCTAAGGATCACTTCATTGCTTTTCTGGATTAGTATCTATATCCCATACTCTTCCTGCCCTTCTTTCTCTAGCCAAAACTCAAAACATAGCTCTTTTTTTGCTCCTGATCAGTTCCTGACAATATCATGAGCAAATTTCTTTTTATGTCCTAACTGACATTTCCCAAGTATCTGTGCCTTCTTTTTGTGGAAAAAAACCAGGACCTCAAGAGATGTGGCCTCTGAGAACTACTTCCCATAAAACAGCTTATAGAATTGGATTATAATAAGTTTAAAAAATGAAATATGGAGTAGGAAGGAAAGGAATATATGTGTATGTAGGTGAGTGAGTTTGTGTGTGTGTGCGTGTGTGTGTGTACATATGTGTGTGTGTACATATATATCTATATGTACACACACACATATATATATAGATACATATATGCCACAGTGAGTCATTCTAGGGAGAGCCAGGGAGTTTCTCTCCAGAGAAAATGGGAAGATAACAATTCACCCTGCAGCCACCTCCTCTAGATAGCAAACTTAAGTCTCAAGGGAAGAGCCTATTGTTGATGTATCGGCACCAGTTATTTACCACTTTTTCGGAAGGAGTCCTATGTATACTCTGAGAAACATAACTATTTCCAACCAGTGGCACTCATGGCTTAATGCCAGTGTGATAAAATGAATTTTTTTTCATGGAGTCATCGTAAGTATCATCGTTTCAGAAGACTGCCGAAAGCATGCTAAGTCTTTCTTTCTTCATATACATAAGGTGTATGTGACCAGGCAGAGAGGGAGTACTACACATCCCTGAGCATTACATGGGTGTCAGGATTTGCTAGATGCAGACGTGTTCACAGACTACAGAAAGCAATGCCCCAGCTTCCCAGTTCAACATGCATAGTCTCCCTCCCTGGTGGCATTCCTGTAACACTTCACAAAGTACAAGGTGGGTTGTCTTGAGATTATAGGGAATAAATTCAAAATTCTTCATGAACTTGAATATGCCTTTTAAATTTACTTAAAAAGTTCAAGCTCTTTAATCTCATTAAGACAATTTCAGACACATAGGGTAACTACATGTGATAAAGTAGCTAAGTACTGCAGACAGATTCACTGTCAATAAAACAAAAACTTCAGTTGTGCAAGATGAATTCCCTAAAATACAGATCTCTTATAATTACAAGAAATTAATCTGAAATGTAAATATTTAAAACCTTTCTAACTGAAAGAACAAGACTGAAACCATGGACACCACTTGCATTACCTGTTTTAAAACATGTGTTTGATGTGATCGAATAGCCCAAATGAGTTAATTTAATATCATTTAAATCATTAATATCATTTGCCATAACATGTATGACAATGTGCCATCTGTATCAGTTAAGAACTAGCTGGGGCCGGGCGCAGTGGCTCACGCCTGTAATCCCAGCACTTTGGGAGGCCGAGGCGGGCAGATCACGAGGTCAGGAGATTGAGACCATCCTGGCTAACACGGTGAAACCCTGTCTCTACTAAAATAATACAAAAAATTAGCCAGGCGTGGTGGCGGGTGCCTGTAGTCCCAGCTACTCCAGAGGCTGAGGCAGGAGAATGGCGTGAACCCAGGAGGCAGAGCTTGCAGTGAGCTGAGATGGTGCCACTGCACTCCAGCCTGAGCGACAGAGCGAGACTCCATCTCAAAAAAAAATAAAAGAACTAGCTGGAAGACTCTAACACACACGATGAAAGGGCGTTGCTGTGAACCAGCCATCTGTCTGTTTCCTAATGCATCCACCCTGACTGTTCGTCACATTTCCAAACCTCACGAATCCCTGTGCCCATCCTCTCTCTTCTGGTAGCTTTTGGCTGACACAAGGGGACGCCAAGAAAAGCAACAGAGAGAGAAGCCAAGAGGCAGAGGGTATCTGATCCAGAGGCAGTGCACCAGAGAAAACAAAGACTCGGCCTCTAAGAAAATAAATATGTGGTTCCTCCCACTGCAAGAGCCCTCAGCCTAGGGATAAGGAGACAGAGGGACTCTGGTATCAAAATAGAGGGGAGTGGGTGGTAGGAAATGTTGACTGCATTTGCTGTGATGTGATTTTGCTCAGCAAAAATTGATTCCATGCATGGCTTGCTATGAGCACTGTGGAATGCAAAGTATGAGACAATCCCTGCCTTAGAGAAGTTTGTATTCCACTTTTGAAGCCAGGCCAAAAATACATACAGAGTTAAGTAACAAGAGAAATCAGAATATGGTTGAGTGGCAAGAGAGATGTTAGGATAAGTGCCACAAAAGTTCAAAAGAAGCCAAGGAAAAGTATCTTTTAAAATAAGGTGCCTGGCCAGGCACAGTGACTCGCGCCTGTAATGCAAACACTTTGGGAAGCTGAGATGGGAGGGTCGCTTGAGCCTAGGAGTTTGCGACCAGCCTGGGCAGCATGGCGGGACCCTTTCTCTACAAAAAAATTAAAAATTAGTCAGGTGTGGTGGCGTGCACGTGTGCTCCCAGCTTCTCGGGAGGCTGCAGTGGGAGGATGGCTTGAGCCTGGGAGGTAGAGGCTGAAGCAAAATGTGTTTACACCACTGCACTCCAGCCTAGGCAACAGTGCAAGACTCTGTCTCAACAAAACAAAACAAATAATAAAATAAAATAAAGTACCTGACTAGAACTTGAAAACTGGTAGAATAGGTACAAAGGATGGGGAAGGGAAGCCTTATAGAGTGCAGCCTAAGCAAAGGTGCAGAGGTCAGATTGAGAAAGGCTCACAGAGAGACAGTGACTAGTTCAGTCTGAGCCGAGCAGCAGGTTCCCACTTGCTGTGCCTTGGTTTCAGAAAACTTTAGTGCTGCATGGAAGAGTTGGAACTTTTTTAAGGGACCACTGAATGAATTTGAGGAAAGTAATTGATTCACCCATTGTTTCAGGGTGAAATCATTTCTAAAACACATTTTGAGAGATGGGGAAAGACTCTTGGCATTTGGGGCAGGACAATTCTCTGATGTGTGGAATCGTCCCATTACATTGCAGGACCTTTTTTTCCTGACCCCATCCATTAAATGTCAGGAGTGCCCCCACTTCCCCTAGTCTATCACAAAACAAAACAGAACAGCCCCCCCAGCATTTCCCACACCCATAGACGGTAGTATTACCCCAGTGAAGAACCATTATTTTACAGTCCAGTAAACTGAAATACCAAGAGCTCACTTCACATAGGGAGTTCAGGACCACAGCTCAGGTTTCCTAACAGCCATCCGTGCAAACTTTTTTTTTTTTTTTTTTTTTGAGCTAGAGTCTCACTCTGTCACCCAGGCTGGAGTACAGTGGCACGATCTCGGCTCACTGCAACCTCTGCCTCCTGGATTCAAGCGATTCTCCTGCCTCAGCCTCCCAAGTAGTTGGGATTACAGGCATGCACCACCACACCTGGCTAATTTTTTGTATTTTTAGTAGAGACGGGGTTTCACCATGTTGGCCAGACTGGTCTCCAACTCTTGACCTCAAGTGATCTGCCTGCCTCAGCCTCCCAAAGTGCTGGGATTACAGACGTAAGCCACCACGCCCAGCCACAAACTTATATTTTTAAAAGAAGACCATGAAAGCCAAGAAGAGGAAGGGCTGTGGCAAAGAGGGATTAAAGAGAGGCCTGCTGGAGACCACTGCCACAATCAGATGGAAGGGGATGAGGCCGAGTTGAGGTGACAAAGAGAAAACAAAGGGCAGCCCATGGGGAGAAGCCTCAAGAAAGTCGGGGGGTATGGAGGAAAAAGTCACTGGGACTTAAGTCTGCAGACAGGCGTTCCAGCTCCGGCATGTCCACAGAGGAGCTGGATATCAATCATTGTTCATTCCTCCTCTGCTAGGGACCCCAGCTTCCTCTGCAAATGGGTGACCACTAATGTGTGTTCCAGCTCTGTGATTCTCAGTCTGTGGGGCTTGATTGCACGTCTTCAGGACCGCATAACTAAGAGTCCCATTAACAACACAGAGCTAAGAGGAGCAGGAAAGGCAGGATGGGAGGATGGCAGGTTTGTCTTTAGGCAAGTTGATAATGTGTGTGAAAATAGCAGGATATCTGATTAGATATGACAGTTAAACAGATGGAAATATGAGACTCAGGAATCATCGATGGGTTACTTCCATAATCCATTATTTTTCTGTGTCCTGTATCACAGGCAATAGGGAATTAAGCTATAGATATTTCTTAGACTACAACTTACAAGTGTGGGTATTTTCTATTCACCTACATGAGCCATTCTCTTGAGTGTTATTCAGCAGTTGATTTTTTATAAATTGCATGTAAGGAAAGAATTAAAATGAGTTTCTTTATTAAGGATCCTAAGTGGTAAAATGTTTTTCTCCAAACCCCAATGGCAGATTATTAATAGAAACATTGTTAAAAATCTTTTGGATTGTCCTTTACCTCACCTGGAAAATTTTCAGACAGATTCCTGAAAGCAGTTATTACGAATAAAGGATTTATACATAAAAAGATCGTTATTTGACACTTTCACTTGCATTTTAAGGTGGAGGCACATCTGTCTGCAATATATTCAAGCACCAGCAAAGTAGGCCTTATCTCTCCTCAGAATGTGTGACCAGAATAGGTCACAGATAAGTGGAGTGCTATGAATACTGGATCCCATCTTAGCAACGAAATCACGAAAGAGTAACACATTTGCCTTATTTACACTGCAATTCCCAATATAAGTTGACATCAATAAGGAAGGATAAGCAGAGCACATAATTTTCATTTCTTTTGCCATCTTATCTTGGTCAAGTTAGAAAATTGTTAGTCATAGAAAATTTCTGGAACATACACACCCAAGAAAAAGCTTGATGGTGACTGCCTCAGGAAAGGGCAAGAGTCTGACAGGGAAGAGAAACTTGCTTCTCACTTTAGAAGCAGAAGTCACTCTTAGTCATTCTTTGCAGCAAGCTTCTTTGATGGCAAAAGTCACCTCATTGGCTCTGGTGACATAGAGGAATCTTCATTCAGGAAGCTTGCTTTTGGGGAGAGTAATTGCTGCATTGCTTCTTAAAATTGGTCATTTTCCTCTTGGTTCAACGTAACCTGCACTTGATCACAGGTTTGGCTGGAAGTTTGTAAAATTCAGACACCTTTGAAAATAAACTTTTTAATTACAGTCATACATAACTTAACATCAGGGATACATTCTGAAAATGTTGTTGTTAGGCAATCTTGTCACTGTGGACATCCTAGAGTGCGCTTACACAAACCTAGATGGTATAGCCTACCACACACCTCGGCTGTACGGTATGGCTATGGCTCCCAGGCTACAAACCTGTACAGCATATTAACTGTACAGAATCCTGTAGGCAGTTGTAACACAATGGTATTTGTGCCTCTAAACGTATCTAAACATAGAAAAGGTAAAGTAAAAATACAATATAAAAGATTTAAAAAATAGTACACCTGTATAGGATACTTACAGTGAATGGAGCTTGAAGGACTGGAAGTTGCTCTGGGTGAGTCAGTGAGTGAGTGACTGTGAGGCCTAGTACATTACTGTACACTACTGTAGAATAGAAACACTGCGCACTTAGGCTACACTAGTTTTTTTTTTTTATTATTATACTTTAAGTTCTGGGGTACATGTTTACAATGCGCAGGTTTGTTACATTTGTATACATACGTGTGCCATGTGGGTTTGCTGCACCCATTAACTTGTCATTTACATTAGGTATTTCTCCTAATGCTCTTCCTCCCCCAGCCCCCAACCCCACTACAGGCCCCTGTGTGTCATGTTCGCCTCCCTGTGTCCATGTGTTCTCATTGTTCAACTCCCACTTATGAGTGAGAACATGAGGTGTTTGGTTTTCTCTTCTTGTGTTACTTTGCTGAGAATGGTGGTTTCCAGTTTCATCCATTTCATCCATGTCCCTGCAAAGGACAGGAACTCATCCTTTATTATGGCTGTGTAGTATTCCATGGTGTATATATGCCACATTTTCTTTATCCAGTCTGTCATTGATGGGCATTTGGGTTGGTTCGATTTTTTTTTTTTTTTGAGATGGAGTCTCACCCTGTCTCCCAGGCTGGAGTGCAATGACACGGAGTGCAATGGCACCATCTCGGCTCACTGCAAACTCCTCCTCCTGGGTTCAAGTGATTCTTCTGCCTCAGCCTCCTGAGTAGCTGAGGCTACAGGCATGCACCACTACACCCGGCTAATTTTTTGTATTTTTAGTAGAGACGGGGTTTCACCATGTTGGCCAGGCTGGTCTCAAACTCCTGACCTCATGATCCACCTGCCTCAGCCTCCCAAAGTGCTGGGATTACAGGCGTCAGCCACCGTGCCTGGCCTAAATTTACTTTTTTAAAGCAATTACACCATGACATTATGACAGCTATGACATGACCAGGTGATAGGACTTTTTCAGCTCTATTATAAGCTTATGGGAACACCATTGCCTATGCATCCATTGTTGACTGAAACATCGCTATGTGGCGCATCACTGTATGAACAATATGTAATGAATGCAGAATACAGACACAGATGGAAAAGCATAATTCCCCATCTGGAGACACAGGTACACATAAAAATAAAGACACTAGATTGTGTTGTCTATGGTTCTATATCCTAGTGCCTCGTAGACAGTTTCCACGCCAGTAACATTTTTCTATAATATTTAATCATATGGATCTACCATCATTTAACACAAGCCTTTCTTGAACATGATGTTTATTGCCCGCTTTTTATTATAAAAATATTGAACAACTCAAATTCCTTAAGATAATTCTGACAACTTTGTTAATGATCTATTTTCAGAACACAGAAGGAATCTAGAGATGAATGTAAATTCGTCCTTTGAGCCCTTCCTGTGAACTTGCTACATTTTTTTTTTATCATCAAGTCTCCAGTGTTTGCAGAGAGAGGATTAGCTGATTATTAACCCAAATTCAGTCTAAAACATGCAATTTTCAATCACAGCTTTAAGGAAACCCACAAGAGTACATTCCCAAATTGCAAGGCTGAAGAGCAGCTTGTTTACCAGTTGCCGAAAATTATTTTCTGAGGATATCTATTTTGTTTTGTCTGGAGAGCTAAATGTTTGAAGTTTTCACATTTACAATTATGATGAAAGCTATCGATATCAAAAGAAAAAGAAATCCTAAAAGTAGTCCCTACTACAAACTGGGTTTTACCCAATTATGGAAGAGTTGTTGAAGCATGTCTGGGGAGAAGCAGGCCACCAGGGGCTCTCTCTCCCCTCGCTCGCCCCTTACCACATGTGCCCACACACGCACACACACCCCTGAGAAACTTAATACGACCAAAGGGGTCAAATGCCAGGAAATTAGAGTCATATCGTTTTGGTTTTAAATGGAAAATCAGTCCTGTAGTTATTTTCTGACCTTAGGAAAACAAAGCAGGCCGGGGATGGTGGCTCACACTTGTAATCTCAGCACTTTGGGAGGCCAGGGCAGGAGGATCTCTTGAAGCCAGGAGTTCAAGACCAGCCTGGGCAACATAGCAAGAACCCATCTCTACAAAAACATTTTTAAAATTAGCTGGGCACATTGGCATGTGCCTATAGTCCCTGCTACTCAGGAGGCCGAGGCAGGAAGATTGCTTGGGCCCAGGAGTTTGAGCTTGTAGTGAGCTATGATTGCACCACTACACTCCAGCCTGGATAACAGACTTTGTCTCAAAAAAAAAGAAAGAGAGAGAGACAGAGAGAGAAAAGAAAGAAGGAAAGCCAGCCAGCCAGGCAGGCAGGCAGGCACAGTGGCTAAAGCCTGTAATCCCAGCACTTTGGGAGGCCGAGGCGGGCAGATCATCTGAGGTCAGGAGTTCAAAACCAGCCTGGCCAACATGGCAAAACCCCATCTCTACTAAAAACAGAAAAATTAGCCAGGCATGGTGGTGCATGCCTGTAATCCCAACTACTCGGGAGGCTAAGGCATGAGAATCTCTTGAACCCGGGAGGCAGAAGTTGCAGCGAGCCAAGATCACGCCAGTTTTCTCCAGCCTAGGCAACAGAGCAAGACTCCATCTCAAAAAAAAAAAAAAAAGAAAGAAAGAAAGAAAAAAAACAAAGCCATGTTGGCATCATGTTTGCAGTGAGATTCAAATCAGTCACTCAGTTGCTTTCAGACGTCCCTTGAGATGGATTGTTTAGTACCACTACAGGGCTTCAAGGACCCTAGCACATACTAAATCCTAGTTCAAACTTAGACCCTCAGAATTTCCTACAGCCCTGCCTGAAACTGTCTTCATCGCTGTCCATTCCTGGGCCCCTTGTTGGAGAAGGGCGTTTCTATCCAACTCTCCTGTCCTCCAGGCTCTGGTCTATGAGCCATCCAGTACCAACCAACCCTTTGCAGACATTTCTGTGTCTCAGGGACGCAACAAGCCGTATCTCCCCCTGTGTTATTTCCTGTATCACACTCATATCAGGCCTGAAGAATGTTTGTCAGTCAGTCCTCTGCCTTTGGGCTAGCTGGACTTCAGCTGGTTTCTGAAGTTTTTCAATCTGGCTCAGTTTTACCCATGAGTGGGTGACCTCAGAAGTAGGCACCATTAATGAATTTCCTGTGAGGGCCAGGAATAGAAGTGAGCCTCTTTCTGTTTCAAAGCCTTATTCATTTCTGGGTGATGCCCTGACAGTTAGACACTTTCACTCAGGGCAAAACAACAAATGTCTCCTGAGTTCAGTGCACAGCCAAGCCTTCCCGAGCTCAGCCAGATCTGGCTGTTTCCCCAGTTTCCCTCTGTAATTTACCACTTATATAACCTTCAGCTGGTGGGTCTCTGAGAATCCTGTCTTTACAAGATCAATAATATTTTAAATACACATTAAGGCAAACTGACATTATTCCCTCCAAGAAAAAGAGGCTTATAATTTCAGTCCCAGAAAGCCTTTACATATTTATTTATTTATTTATTCATGGAGAAAAAAGAGAAGTATGAGGATTCAATACTGCATAGTTTATTGATCAGCAAACTTTTCTTTCATCTTTTGCTTTGTAAACATTTGAGACTGGAATGTGCTGCTGCAGAAATACCAGCTTCTAAACCCTGGTGTCTGGCTTTGCCAGCTGAGCAGAGCTGAGATCTGATGACATCAAAGCGAGAAGTCCACCAAAGTGGCACAGAATCTATTCCCTTGTCCTTCAAGTAGGCCGTGGGCAATAAGAAGGACCAGAAGAGAAAACAGATGCATCTGCATCTCTACCCAACTTCCAGAAAAGCAGCAAAGACTACCACATACAGAGAGTGAACTGGTGGCCCTATCTGCATACAAAGGATGTTATCCTTGGGTGTGGAGTATGGAAGTGGGAACCAAAGGAAAATCAGCAATGCCTGTGTTTGTCATTAGGGATCGTTAAGTAATTTGCCCTACATTACGATCTGCAATATCACACATGGGCTATTCTTAAGTGGCCGTTTGGAACTGACTTGTCTAGACTTTGTAGCACTGGTCCTCATCACCTTCCTGAATTCTGTGTGAGTGAGTTTTATGCTGGTCTCAGAGGGAGAATTGTCTTTCCTTTTTTTAAAATCCGGATGTTTGAACTCTTTTTAAGTGTCTTACAAAATTATCATCTGTTACATTAAATTAAACTTGGCTTGAGGATGCCTTCATACTTTTGAGTTGTTACGTAATGGATTGCCACCTCGCTTGGGACATGAATTAACTGAAAGCCTAATTTGGGAGTATACTTTGGCAACAAAGGGTTGAGTCTCAGCCAATCACAACAGCCAAGCTTCAGTCAATTGCAGGTGGCTAACTGATCAGACCATGTTCAAATAAGGCAAACACTGAGCTGTAACCAGTCAAGCTGCTTCTGTACCAGGCTCCCATTCCCCATCCATAAATGCTGCCTGCCCATGGTTGCAGAACAGAGCTCTTTCCTCCCTTTCTGGCTCTGGTTCTGAGTGAGGACCACCCCATTCTCACACTGTTCGTTGATCAATTAAACTCTGTAAATTTACTTTGTCTAAAGTCTTTAACACTTCAAAATTCTTAACTATTTTAAAGCCTATTTTAGCAGACTTTGCCAAATATCATAGGATGAGTTACACTCTACATTAAATCCCATATATCTGGTGAATGTACTGCAATGTGGAAAATCTATAGTGCCTCTATAGATTTTAACATCTTACTCTGCAAGTGTCTTAAAAAACAAAATGTATGTAGAATTACAGTTAGAATGTCCATTATCATGCTCTAGAACTGCATAGTTTATTGATCAGCAAACTTTTCTTTCACCTTTTACAAAGGTGATTTTTTTTAATTTACAAAATTTAAAATTGAGCTAAGTTAGTTTTTTTGTTTTGTTTTGTTTTTGAGATAGAGTCTTGCTGAGTCACGCAGGCTGGAGTGCAATGTCGCAATCTTGGTTCACTACAACCTCTGCCTCCTGGGTTCAAGGGATTCTCGTGCCTCAGCCTTCCGAGCAGCTAGGATCACAGGCATGCGCCACCATGCCTGGCTCATTTTTGGATTTTTAGTGGAAACGGGGTTTCACCATGTTGGCCAATCTCAAACTCCTATCCTCAAGTGATCCACCTGCCTCAGCCTCCCAAAGTGCTAGGATTACAGATGTGAGACACCGCACTGACAAAATTGAGCTAATTTAGTTTAAAGTTAATCATCACAAGTATCAAATGTAGGCTAAGCAAGTTATTTATCTCTGAAGTTTTGTCAAAATGCCTAAGCAGAACCAAGATATTGGAAGCAGGCAGGCAGCGTGGAAGGAGTAAAAAAGTGCTTTGCAGTCAAGTATTAGAATCCTGGTTATCCCCCTCTCTTACGGTTGTAAATCTGGGGAAACCTTACTTTTCCTGGATCCTCAGATTCTCTATTTGTAAATTTTGGTTAATAATGCTTATCTTGCAGAATTTGTTAGGATATATAAGATGCTATGTGAACAGAAGCCAGCACAGTGAATGCAATAACAGGCATTCAACAAAGAATGAATGTAATCAATACTATTTAAACAAGAAGTCCATTATACATTCGGTACTAAAGTTCAATGCTACCTCGGAAAGTTATAGGCCTACCTTACCAATAGTATTTATCTAGGATTTATCTCTCTTTAACAAATTTATGATGAGAAATGTTTCTTGGGCTATTCAATTCAGTGTATTAATTTGATTAATATTCATGAGTTTGACATGATCACTTCTTTTTTTTTTTGAAACGGAGCCTTGCTCTGTCGCCCAGCCAGAGTGATTTTGGCTCACAGCAACCTCTACCTCCCGGGTTCAAGCGATTCTTCTGCCTCAGCTTCCCAAGTAGCTGGGAACAGGTGCCTGCCACCACATCTGGCTAAGTTTTGTATTTTTAGTAGAGACGGAGTTTCACTATGTTGGCCAGGCTGGTCTCAAACTCCTGACCTTGTTATCTACCAGTCTCAGCCTCCCCAAGTGCTAGGATTACAGGCGTGCGCCAGATGGCTTTCTTAACCATAGTATAGCACATCATCAACTCTACTTAGACACTTTTGTAAGCTTTCTTTTCCATCACTTTATTACTTTTTCAACTTAGGTGACTTCAGAATCTTTTACCCCTTAGGTTGAAAAACTGATATCAAGAGACATCTGAAATTGATACAAATTTCTAATGCTTATGCTTTTATTCTAAAATTAGGCCTCAGAAGTTTCTAGAAACAGAGGAGCCTCTTTACTGGCCAGGCCAGGACACAGCTTAGTAGCTGCTATTCGAAGCCAACATCAAAATGAGTCATTGCCACTGGGTATGTATCATGCTTGTTTGAGCCCCTGGCTCAAAGAATAGCAACACCTAGCCTTGATTTTTTGTTTGTTTTTCTGGTTTTTGTCATGAACCTTTTACTATTCAACATTCTGTCTTTCCTTTCTCCTCTTTTAGGATATAGTGCACTCCCCAACCCCTGCTACCATCCTCCCCTCTGTCCTTTTCCCCTCTCCCTTCCTCCTCACCTATCTGTTCCCCTCCCTGTCTTTTCTATTCTTTCCCAAACTCTCAGGTCCTTTCTTCCTTACTCTATTCAGTGATTTGTTAACCCCACGCACAAGAGCATGGTTTAAATGAGGAGGTGAATTTTACTGTTGCTAGACAGTTTTTAATGTATACCTCTCTTTCCATGTATGTATGGCATAAAGTTTGCAGTCTCCATTCCTAACTTCAGCCACCTCTTTCCAAAACATATGCCATTTGTATCAAGGAAAATGAAATGAGAGCATCTAAACGGTATTTCCATTATCACTACTGGGAAATCAACACATGGATTTCTTTGCACTCATAAAGAATATTTTACCATAACTACGGCAAAATGACCAAGAAAAGTTAGAAGGAAGAGAGGAGAACTCCTCTAATGGGGGAGATATTTTGTTCTCCTTTACTTGTTCATGCAGAGATGCATTAATACCTAGTAAAGATCCTGAAACATTAAGGATGATTAACATAGATCTGGTTCACTGTTAGTTTGATCCCTTAAAAAATTATAATGTTATTATGTCACATTTTAAAAACTCTCAAGAGCTTGCATTTTTTTGATGAGTATGCTGCCTGCCCTTCAAACTCCTTCATTAATCCTGGTATCAAGCAGCCATTTTCCAATCATCAGAGTGATTATCTCTGGGCTGCAGACTCAACCACAACTCTGTGCTTTTGTCTGTTTCAGCATATAATGACAAGATTGTGGCATTTCTTCGCCAGCCAAACATTTTTGAAATGCTGCAAGAGCGTCAGCCAAGCTTAGCAAGAAACCACACACTCAGGTAAGCCTCGCCCCTCACTCCCTGGAACTCTAGGTCTTTCCAGCCATTTTTCCTGGTGGGAAAACACCTCTGTGGAGAAAGAGCAGAGGCTTATTATGCATTGTATTTGTGCATTTAAATGAGAACTTGAATCCTCAAGATGAAGGGCTCGGGGTTCCTGTATTCTGGGAAATGGCATAATCAGAGATGGTCATATTATCAGATTACATATCATTTATATGGTACTGAAATGATTTCCATTGATTTGGAGGGAAGGACAGGAAGGAAACAAAATAGCTTCCATTAAAAAATTATTTATGTACAGCACCATATAAATTACTTTTAGTTTTGAAATATAATTGTTGAATGATAAACCAAATATTGAGTGGCCGTGTTCAAAAATAAAAGAGCAAACAAAAAGTTTCCTGTGTGTTCTGACTACTTACATCTTATTCTTCATTAGGGTCATTTTTGAACAAGTGCTCCTGAAACTCTGAATCACTTCCTGTGGAAGGGTTAGCGATCTAAGATCTAAAATGATAAAAAGAGAAAATATTCCCTGAACTTAAATCCTGCTTTCTCACCAAACTATTCAAACATCTTTTTCCTTTGGTTTACTCTCGAACGTTCCAAAAGCTGGAGAGGCATAGGGTTAAAAGCACATCTCTTTGGCGTTTGAATTTTCACTCCAACAGGTAGGGACTATTGATGGAGGTATGTTATTCAACCCTCTGCCCTTAGTCTCCCAAATGGGGGTCACAAAGTGGGCATGGTTGCGATATTTACATGAGGATGTGTAAAGGTTAAGGCAGGGCAAGCGAGAATCCCAGCAATGGCTGCATTTCATTCTTCCCTGCCCATGTGGTGCAGTCTTGTGAATGGGGCTGATACCTGCAATACTCTACTCTGACTTCCTTGGGGAATCACTGACAGCTTCAAAGTAGTCTCTTTGCTTTTCAACCCTTGCCACTCCCACCAGAATGGATCATTCACTATTCTTTCCCCTCCAACACCCCCTCATTGACACCTCTTTTCCCTGTATTTTCACTCTGTAAATTAGAGCCACTACCCTCCCAGCTGTCCCTGATCTCCTCTCCTCCCTCTTCTTCCACCTCCACACCTAAACATACACCTCCTCATACTCTCTCCTCTGTCCTCATTTTCTCTTCTCCCTGTCATGGTTCAAGTTTAGGTGCTCATCATTTCTCTGCTGGACCATACCAGGGTTTCTCCTAAAATATTCCCTATCGCCCTATCATAACCAGAGTTACCTACTTAAAGCATAGATTAAATTATGTCCTCCCTACCCTTCAAAAAAGCTTTCATGATTTCCATCACATATGAAATAAAGTCAAGATTTTTTTTTTTTTTTGAGACAGAGTCTTGCTCTGTTGCCTGGGCTGAAGTGAGATGGTGCAATCTCAGCTCACTACAACCTCTGCCTCCCAGGTTCAAGCAATTCCTGAGCCTCAGCCTCCTGAGTAACTGGGACTACAGGCATGTGCCACCACACCCAGCAAAATTTTGCTAATTTTTGTATTTTTAGTAGAGATGGGGTTTCACCATATTGGTCAGACTGGTCTCAAACTCCTGACCTCAAGGGATCCACCCATCTCAGCCTCCCAAAGTACTGGGATTACAGGTGTTAGCCACCTCACCCAGCCTAAAGTCAAAATTTCTAAGCACAATGTCCATTGTCTCAAAGTCTGACCCTAACCTAACTCTCCATCCTGCGCTAAGCTTTTCCTTCCTGGGTATTCCACCTCCACCACACAGGCTGTGTATTCTCCTGCCTTTGTCTTTCCGGGAATGACTTCCCTGTTAAGGACATCTCATCCCATTTTAAAGGCTCATATCAAAAGCAAAAATTTGGTGATCTAGGCAGGCTTTAGTATTTCTTTTACTTTGGGGGGCGGGGGGTGGGAACTTCCTGATGTTGCCATGGCGTTTATTTTTCTGGTTTTTTGGTTTTTTGTTTGCTTGTTTTTAATTTTTTTATTATACTTTTAAGTTCAGGGATAAATGTGCAGAACGTGCAGGTTTGTTATGTAGGTATACATGTGCCATGGTGATTTGCTGCACCCATCAACCCATCATCTACATTAGGTATTTCTCCTAATGCTATCCCTCCCCTAGCCCCCCATCGCCCAACAGGCCCCAGTGTGTGATGTTCCCCTCCCTGTGTCCATGTGTTCTCGTTGTTCAGCTCCCACTTATGAGTGAGAACATGTAGTGTTTGGTTTTCTGTTCTTATGTTAGTTTGCTGAGAATGATGGTTTCCTAGTATTTCTTTTGTCTTGCTTTGATAGCATGCTTTTTGTGCCTCGAAGATATTTTTAGATCTCTCGTATTCTGTCATTTACTTGTGTCTCCCTACAGCACTCTAAGCTCTTTAGAGCAAGGCCTTTCTCTTCCTTGTCTTTCTGCCCACTCTGCCCCTTAGAACCTGGTCCTCTACTTTGAAAATAGGAAACACCAATTACTTTTGGAGTGAATGAAAGATCTTCAGCATGAACAAATGATCTTTAGCATGATGAATGGTCACTTTCATTTATGTTCGACTCTTTTAAGAATTCTCTCCCCAAGTTTCATTACTGCAGTGCTGCAGAAGGCAGAGTCATATTCAGCCACCCAGATCATTCATTCATGGACTGCTCTTTGACTCACCTAACAACCTAAGGGAATTTTCAAGGGATTTCCAGGGGAATTGTATTATCTTAAGGGTTTTTGATGCATGGTTGTTCCTGAACATTCTTTACATTACTGATCCTACCATTAAGTAGTGAGTTCACTGCTTGCTTTTTGGAAGAATTTCAACTCACCAAAGACACAAAAGTCTCATTTTAATCATTTGAGAAGTTTTTTTTTTAAGTAATTCCCTATATAAATGAGTGGAATGTATTTCCAAAGGGCAGTAGACTGTTTTCATCCCTATTATATATCACATTATAACAATCCAAGAAACTTTAAATGTTTTGTTGCAATATGGGATTGTACAATTATGATTTTGCAGAGCTGGGGGAACTTGAAATCAGGCCACGTTGGAATTGGAAAAAAAACTTGGAAATTATCTAGTATAGAAACTAATAACATATTTTAAGGTTGAGATGCTGATGGAAGCGCTTATGGACTCTCCTCCACATATAAATATAAACCTCTGAATATAATTTCAAATAGTTAATGGACCCCAAAGAAACTGTGGACCCAGGTTTAGAACCCAAATATTTCATCAAAAACAGAAGGCTCGCAATGACTGTCAGAAACTGGACTATGTGACGATAGAACTAAAACAGCAGAAAGCAAAGAGCAAGAACTTGTTCTTCAGGAGGTCAAGCTTAAGAGATGCAGGAAGCCAGGCCCTGCTCTCCATGATGAGGCCTCCACCTGCCCCTGAGTGCCATGTCAGGGTGAGTCAGATACACTTTGAAGGTTCAGGAGTTGAAGAGAATACCACTCTCCTCAGTACCCCACCCAGAATAACTCATGGCTTCCTCAGTGGTCCCCAAGAGCAGACGGTGACCCCTGTTCAGCCATTGCTATTCTCAGGGAGTCATGGAGTCTCTGTCTTGGGTCCACAAAGCCAGTTGCCGGGTTTGAGTATTTAGGAAACTGTCCAGTCGACAGCAGTGACTTGCGGTGAAAAGCAGGAAGCCACATGTAGAGAAGGGGATGGAGCCAGAAAACCCAGAGGTTAATGGCATCTGTTATCTTCAAGGGGCATGGAGGTGGTCCTTCAACTAGTGCTTTGATTGTGTCACTCATCTGAATCAGGATTGTCCCAGGGCTATGTATGCAGTAGCAAGCAAAACAGACCTGTAAATTCTCAACAAATTTACAATCTATTGAGGGAGACAGATAATAGACAAGCTTGGGGTTTGTTTTTTTAAGCCAAATATACAGCTGCATAATATGTTAAGTGCCATGAAGAACATGATTAGAATTCAGCAATAGTGGATAATATGCTGGTGCAGAGGAAGAGGACTTACATCCTAAACAGAACACAGGGAAGGCTTTTCCAAATAGGTGATGCTTAAGCTGAAACCTGAAGGATGGGAAGGCATTGTCCCTTGAGATGCAAAGTAGAGATCAGGGAGAAAGTATGCAATGGCCCTGAGGCAGGAAAAGCTTAGATGTAGGTGAAAAATGAAAGAAAGCTAGTGTGGCCAAGGAGTAGAATGGGAGGGTAGGCGAGACCTACCATGGTGAAGTTGGAGAGGGAGGCCCTATCACCAACCGGAAAGATTTTATTTGAATTGCGATTCTATTTGAGAAGTGATTGAGAAGTTTTCAGCTGGAAAGAAATATGATTGCATCTGTGTTTTTAATGACCACAGATGCAATGACATTTCATCTGTTTTTCATGACCACTGATGAAATATGATTGCAGCTGTGGTCGTTAAAAACACAGATGCAATGTTTGGGCAGCTCTGTGGGGAAAAGATAGGCTGGGGAGGGGCATAAGATGGAACAGGGGCTATGCAGGGGACTATTATATTCATCCACGTGAGAGATGATGGTTGTGTGGATAATGGGAAAATATGGATGAAGAGGAGGCAGCAGTTTGAGGTGATACTGTGGATGCAAAAACAACAGGAGCTGATGACACCTTGAACATGGTGGGTGAGGAGAAGAGAGTAATTAAGAATGACAGCCAAGTGTGGGGCTTGCGCAGGTGAGCAATGGTTAATGGTGTCACAGGATAATGGTGTCATTTACTGAGATGGGAAAGGGTGGAGGAGGAACTGGCTTGAGGAGAGGAAGAATGTCAAGGATTTCATTTTGGATATTGAGTTTTGAGGTCTTTGAAGCCACAAGTGGCTTCAAAAGTCAAGATGTCAAGGAGGCAGGCGCCTGTCCTGTCCTGAGCTCTAGGGAAAGTGTGCTCTGGAGTTCTCCCGATGGTCAAGGGGTATATGTAGGAGAGATAGCTGGCATTCCTGCCCTCAGATGTCTTCCCCAATTCTCAATGCACTTTGGGATGGAGTCCCAGGGGCAATCTGGAGGTCCCTCACACCACTGGCTCTGCATGAAATGTTGCTAGACATGACCGAGGATATAATGTCTGGTGGAGAGCCACCAAAACTGTCAGAAAATCATGCTGAGCATTCAGACACCTGGATGTGGTCCATATGGTGGTGCCACGATAGAACCATTGCGCTGGGTGGCACTTTCTAAACTGGGGACTGCACTTTGCTGCCCTAATGGAGATGGCCCTCTCTGGGCTTCTTTTTCCCCCAGGGAGGGAGGCCAGGGGCTTAACCAGATGTTGATCCCTTGGGGCAGGAGGATAACCTGCCCAAGGGGACATTATCATTGGGAAAGCATATAAATTTGAGGTCATTTATAAGGCCAAAGTCATTAAATGAGAGAAGATTCAAGAGCATCTTCCAAATAATGGGGCTGTGAGGTAGTGTCAGGATTTGGAGGAGAAAGCCCAGGGCTGGGGTTAAGGACATAGGCAGAGGGAGAAGAAGGTGACGAGAGGGGTGGGGATGTTCTGTTCTCTTGGCTGGGCTTCCACACGTTCTCTGCTGAATGACATGTGGACAGTACTGCTCTCTTTTTCAAACCCCAGTCAAAGAAGCCACTGTGAACACCCCCCGGGTTCTGGTGATGCCATTTCCTGCAACGGTGCTTCACTCGCACTGAAGTTGGACCAGAGTGCATTTCCCAGTTTACTCCCATTCTGTCTATCTTTGTAGAGGCTCAAAATCTTCCCTTGCCTTAAAAAAAGATCTCCATACCAAAAGGTCAAATTGATTATATTTTTTGCCTGAAAATCTCTAAGTTATGATGAAGATTTGGATTTATATTAATATAATCAAAAAGAGGAAAAAGTTGTATCTGCAGTATTTTGGAAAATATATATATTTTTAAATTATTCATCTTTTGGGCCAGGCTCAGTGGCTAATGCCTGTAATCCTAGCACTTTGGGAGGCTGAGGCAGGCGAATCTCTTGAGCCCAGGAGTTCAAGACCAGCCTGGGCAACATGGTGAAACCCTGTCTCTACTAAAAATACAAAAATTAGCCGAGCCTGGTGGTGTGCGTTTGTAGTCCCAGTTACATGGGGGGACTGAGGCAGGAGGATCACTGGAGCCTTGGGAGGTTGGGACTTCAGTGAGCTGTGATCAGGCCACTGCACTGCAGACTGAGTGACAGAGTGAGACCCTGTCTCAAAAAAATAAAAAAAATTTTAAAGAAAATACAAAAAACTAGCTGGGTGTGGTGGTGCACTCCTATAATCCCAGCTACTCAGGAGGCTGAGGCACAAGAATCATTTGAACCCAGGAGGCAGAGGTTGCAGTGAGCTGAGATTGCAGCACTGCCCTCCAGCCTGGGCAACAGAGCAAGACTCTGTCTCAAAAAAAAAAAAAAAAACAAAGAAAACTAAAGAAAAGAAAATCATCTATCTTTTACCACTGGGAGAAACTGAGTGAGGAGTATACAGGATCTGTCTGTTTATTTCTTATAATTACACATGACTCTAAAATTACCTCAAAGTGTAAAAATTAAACAAGAAAAAAAGTTAAAGACTAAAAAAAACAGATCCTTAATTTTCCCTGATTTCTGCTGCATCTCTTCAAAAAAGGCAAAAAATATTAACTCCTTTGAAGCATGCATACAATAGAAAGATTCTTGGATATGATGTTTGTAATATTTGAATAACATCAGGGAAGCAAAACAAAAAGTTAATTTGATCCAAAAAATCCTACTTATCCGTAGACTTACTTGAAATAATTTGCCGAGTTGGAGTTGGAGGTTGTCTAAAAGGATCAGAATAGATGAGTTGTAGCTAACAGAGACAAAATTGATGCCTGTGCCTTGACTGACTTGGGAGACTGTTCTTGGTTCTTGGGACTGGGCCCCCTCTATGCCGAATGTGACATTATAAGTTTTCCATCAGGCACAAGATTTCTCAAGAGACACCCACCCCCCAACTCACTCTTTCCTTCCATGGCTTCCAACACGACATGAGCCCAGAACAGTCTTTTTTTTTCTTTTTTTTTTTTTTTTTTTTTTTAAAGTCTCCCTCTGTCGCCCAGGCTGGAGTTCAGTGGCACGATCTCAGTTCACTGCAACCTCCGCCTCCTGGGTTCAAGCGATTCTCCTGCCTCAGCATCCTGAGTAGCTGGGATTACAGGCAGGCAACACCATGCCTGGCTAATTTTTGTATTGTTAGTAGAGATGAGGTTTCACCATGTCCCTCAGGCTGGTCTCAAACTCCTGACCTCATGATCCGCCCACCTCGGCCTCCCAAAGTCCTGGGATTACAAGTGTGAGCCACTGTGCCTGGCCCCAGAACAGTCTTTCAGGAGCAGTCTCTTACCCAGCTCCACTCCTGACTGTCTTAGCTACCTGAGTACCTAACTTTGCTGTGTTCCTCAGCTTCTGTACCTGCGCAAGTCTGTAGAAAAGCCATCCCTTATAGAGCATCCTGAGAGCCTGTGATACGAGCTTAGAATTCTGCAAAATACATAGGACGTTAGGACATTGCTATTCAGCAGTATTGGAAGAGGAAATAAGAGATCAGAAGAAGATCTATTCCTGAGCTTATGTGTTGGCGTCTAATTTTCCTCTTCTTTCTCGCATGATTCAGGGAGAAAATCCATTACATTCGGACTGAGGGTAATCACGGGCTTGAGAAGTTGTCCTGTGATGCGGATCTGGTCATTTTGCTGAGGTAAGGGGCTAGGCCTGAAATCCTTCTGGAAAAGCTTCCCTGGGCAGCTCTCCTCCATCACGGCCACCCTGAAAATGGCCTAGACTGAAACACTCACCACTTGTTCTAGAGGATTCTAGTAACTGCAACGCAAGTGGGACCCCACCCTTGTACCTGTGTCCATCACAGTCCTTAGATTTGCAACTGAGGTAACAAGAGCTGCGTAAAGTACTTGATGGAGACTTTGTTGTAGGATTAATCAGGGTTTAAAACAACACTGAGAATTTGCAAGCAGCATGTACCTATCTTTCTATACTACATTTAAATCTAATTGCTTTTGTTGCTTTGTGAGAACTGTAACTGCCGCTACCCCAATTCGTGAACACTTTCTCAGGGACGTAAAACTGACTTTTCTTTTTCTTTCTTTCTTTCTTTCTTTTTTTTTTTTTTTTTTTCATTTTCAGTCTCTTTGAAGAAGAGATTATGTCCTACGTCCCCCTGCAGGCTGCCTTCCACCCTGGGTATAGCTTCTCTCCCCGCTGTTCACCCTGTTCTTCACCTCAGAACTCCCCAGGTAACAGCAATCTGGCCTAATAGCTCCTGTTAAGTGGCCATGTGTGTTTCCTCCGGTGAAGGTGAATGAAAGGCAACTGTATGTGTGTGTTCTTTCTCTCGGCCTTCCCAGTTCCCTAATTGAAAACGCACTCTATCAGGTTTTGACAAACAGCTGCCTGTTTTTTGTAATACCCCCCAAGCTAGAATGGGGTTTACAGTTTGAAATGGTTGGGAAAAAAATGTTTTGCTGGGCAGGTGGCTCATGTTTGTAATCCCAGTGCTTTGGGAGGCCAAGCCAGAAGGATCACTTGAGTCCAGGAGTTCAAGACCAGCCTGGGCAACATAGCGAGATCCCCTTCTCTACAAAAAAATTAAAACTAAGCCAAGTGAGGTAGCATATGCCTGTAGTCCCAGCTACTAGGGAGGCTGAAGCAGGAGGGTTCCTTGAGCCCAGCAGGTTGAGGCTGCAGTGAGCTATGATTTCACCACTGCACTCCTGCCTATACAACAAGGAGAGTCCCTATCTAAAAAAAAAAAAAACAAAAAGAAGAAAGAAAGAAAGAAAGAAAAAAAAAAATTAAGACCGTATTTTATGACACGTGAAAACTATATGAAATTTAAATTGCAGTGTCCATAAATAAAGTGTAATTGGACCCCAGCCATGCCTGTTCTATGCTAGCTTTCACACCAGACATGAGTAATAGCAACAGAAACCTCATGGTCTGCAAATATTTACTCTCTGGTCCTTTGCAGAAAAAGGTTACTGTCCCTGCTCTAAATTACTATTGCATTCCAAAGTCACTCTCCAAGCGCTTCAAAGGGAAGAGCCCTTTCTGAAACATTCTGCCTTGTGACACTGAATCAATTGCACGCCATTTTTGGTGATACAGCTACTAGGAACCATTGTTATATCTCCACAAAGATTCCAAAGAATTTTCTTACACATTTCAAAATTATTCCCCGTTTTCTTTATGTATGAGAATGAACTTGTGGTACAAAAATTATTTGCAGGTATTTTCCATTCCAAGTGAGGGAATATATATGTTGAACTGTTTAGTGAATAAAAGATATTTTCGCCAGACACAGTGCCTCACCCATGTAATCCCAGCACTTTGGGAAGCTGAAGTGGGCGGATCACTTGAGCCCAAGAGTTCAAGACCAGCCTGGGCAATATAGTGAGACCTCATGTCTACCAAAAAAAAATTATTTTAATTAGCCAGGTGTGGTGGTGCACGCCTTTATTATCAGCTATTCAGGAGGCTAAGGCGGGATCTCTTGAACCTGGGAGACAGAGGTTGCAGTGAACCGAGATTGTGCCACTGCACTCCAAGCACTAGGCAACACAGCAAGACCCTGTCTCAAAAAACAAACAAACGAAAAAAAGATATTTTCTGGATTCATCAAGATAAAGAGCTTAGGTCAAATCCATACCTCCAGACTTGATCCAGATATTGGAGAATTTTTTCATTTGTATTTGACTTGCATTGTCACATCATTGTAGGTTTCATTTAAAGTAAAGGAGATTAGTTTGAAACATCTAGGAACATCCTATCTCACAAGCTCTAGGGCCAGGGTTGGAACGTGGTTTTTGAAGCCAGTGGTGAAATTCCCAAGAGAAACAGAACTTGGCAATAAGCTTTGTCTCTGAGAAGGGATGTCGCACTCAGAGTTAGTATCATTTAGTACTGCCATAGGTCTCCAGACTAGAGTATCTTTTAGTCTGGTTCCTCCCAGTTGTAGCATTCAAAACTCTCTCTTAGAGGTAGTTTTGCTAGTCGTTAAAATATGTTTTCAAGATAGTATCTCCCTGTTGTCACTTCCTCCAAACAAGTGTACCAACAGCGTTGTTAAGGAAATGTGCAATGCTTGCTACCTCTGACACACAACATAATTAAGATCCCATTGCCTAAGAAGACCAGGAGCTTTGCTAGAGCTGACATCAGTACAGTCACACACTTTCAGCACTCATAGGATGACCTACTTTTGGGGAGTGAAGACAAAAGTAAGGGGTTTGTGGGGAAAAGTTTGGAGAAGCTGTAGGACTGCATGATGGTCTGCCATGTTGTAGAGATTGTCCCAGCCTGATAATGTGCATATGCTTTGGTCTACAGACTTTGATACTAGACTATGATGTTAACATCATTATATGGGAGAGATATCATATTGCAAATAGAAAAATAAGAGTAAATGAAGAGTTATTTCCTATATGAGAATTATTTGGATATTCTTAAAGGAATAAACTTTCCCGATAGAGATATGACTGATGCCATGAATCTAAGTAATCATCCAATTCATTTTGTCAAAGTACTTCTTTATTCTCTAGCATTGCCCACAGGGTCCTAGAATATGTAATCCAAATATGTTGATTTTAAACTTTACAATCCCCATTCTCTTAGACCGGTATGAAATCTACCCAGGTGCTACAGAGATGGTGAATCATGAAGTTTATGCCAAAGTACTTTGTAAAGTATAAATTATTTGAAAAACGCACAGCAGTCATCATGGGGACAGGTGATAGTACCAGCGGTAGTGAAAATCATGATTAATAAAATATACTAAAATGTGCTGGACAGAAAATTATACTTGCACTTACAGACCTGTATTCTAGCTCTGTGTACATCCCAAAACCTGGTATTCCACCAAGACCACTTCTTTTCAAGTGGTGGCCATTGTTTCCCTCAGGCCCAGGTGGGTGGGGCCCCCACGCTTCCTTGCGTTTATCACTCAGCCATATCCCTCCCCTCCCTTTCTCCCAGTTACTGTCATCTACCAATCTTTTTCTCATTCTCAAGGCCTGTGGCCCCTGCCTTGTAGTCTTCCTCTCCTTTCCAAGCAGTTCTTTCCATCCTTCTGGATGACTTCAACATCGACAGGGACCCTCATTCTGTTCCCTGGCTTCCCAGTCTCTAGACTTTGTCTGCAATGACTTTCTCCTCCCCTGCCTCAACCACTTACTCCCAAAATCACATTCCTGACCTTGTGATCATCTCCACAATCACTAATTCAAACCTCCTCTTCCCTTCCAATGTGCTTGATCCACTACCCTTCCCAGCACCATCCTTTGGCCTCATCAAGGCCTCTGGTTCATGGACTTTTCTCCTTTCCTTTCTAACGTCTTTCCCTGATGCAGCGTAGATTCTGCAGTTCATCATTTCAGTAGCACCCTTGCCAATGCCCTGAACTTCCCTGGCCCTCTCCGTTTTGTTTGCACCCTCTGGCAGAGCTTCATCCCTAGATGAACCTTCCTGTCTGCTTCCCCCACTTCTGCAATCAGGCACTCTTGGGCAAATTCACCTCACAAGGCAGATTATTAATTCTAAATTAGTCATCTCTCATCTCACATGAACCTTGAACACCCAAAGGAAAATTCTAGCACATTTTTTCAATCTCCTCTACTATTATTTCAAACATTTCCCCTAAAGCCTCCAACCCTCAGCACCCCTGCTCTCTCCTAGCAAATGACATCCTATTTTACCTCACTACCTATATCCAATTCATTGCCTCTTAAATACATCTCTTCTCTGCCCACTTCACTTCATCTCCACTGACACCAGCCTAGTCCCATTTGAACTCTTTAGATCCACCTTGGTCCTCTGGGGTTTTGTTCTCTTCTGCAGAAGATAGATGTTTTTATGATTCAAGTGTCATTATGCCAGCCACTATGCAAGGGCTTCCTACTACACTTAGCATAAAACAAAATTGCTTAACAATGTACCTTGTCCTGTTTCGTGCAGCTCCTGCCCACCTCTCAGGCCTTGTTTTTGTACCACTTCGGTCCTTGGACCCTGTGCTCCAGACAAACTGGAGTACCACTTTCCATTCTGCCACAGGACCTTTGCACATGCTGATCTTCTACCTGGAATGCTCTTCTTCTGCCAGCTCATCTCCTCTATTAGTTAAAGCAAAGCTTTTCTTGACCCATGCAATCTAATTTGTGCCTATTTATTCTTCAGATTGTCCCCAGAGAAGCCTTCCCAGACTTAGCCAGCAGATTCTGTGATCTCAAAGAACTGGGTTTCTTTCCTTCATGGATAGCAATCATTGTAACTTGTATTATATACTCATTTCTGAGAGTTTACCAGTGCAAAGGGATATATATTAAAGTATTTACAAAGCACTCTAATGAGACAGAAGTTCTCCTCTATATAGAGTTAATGAGTTATTATTATTGTGAACTTTACTCTTATGATGCAAGGTCATCTAATACAAACTCTAATCTAATATAAACTCCTAGATGCTCTGAGCCTTTGTGTACAGGTATGTTTATTTGAGCATCAGTATCAATACAGGAGCATGATGGACACATATACTAAAGTCCTACTTACCTCATTATAGTTTCAATCACTTCTTGTAGCAACTTACAAGAAAAGTTTAGTCCAGTTCCGTTTATGTTAATTATTTTCGATTATGCAAGTACAATTAAAACTACGAAAAATGCTCATCCAGGTCCTTTTAAGAGAAATACAACTTGAAAGAATTAGAGAGGAAGACTTAAATATTTATTCTCATTAGAACTCATAAATGAATTTAGTATATTATTTTTATACTTTAGTATATTATTTCTATTTATTATAAAAGTCACTGAGAGAGTGATGGAAATGAAGGGACTTGTTGGAGAAGAAAAATATGGAGATGCCAGAATGCGCCTCTACTGAGCTCTTGCTCTACTGTCACTTTGCGTATTTGTTCTTCCACAGAAAGTAATGACCTCATGCCTGTAATCCCAGCACTTTGAGAGGCCTAGGTGGGCGGATCACTTGAGGTCAGGAGTTCCAGACCAGCCTGGCCAATGTAGTGAAAGCTCATCTCTACTAAAAATATAAAAATTAACAAAAATTGGTTGGGCGTGGTAGTGCACGCCTGTAATCCCAGCACTTTGGAAGGCCAAGGCGGGTGAATCACCTGAAGTCAGGAGTTTGAGACCAGCCTGGTCAACATGGTGAAACCCAGTCTGTACTAAAAATACAAAAAAATATCAGCCAGGTGTGGTGGCACACACCTATAATCCCAGCTACTCAGGAGGCTGAAGTAGGAGAATCGCTTGAACCCAGGAGGTGGAGGTTGCGGTGAGCCGAGATCACACCACTGCACTCCAGCCTGGGCAACAGAGCAAGACTCCTTCTCAAAAAAGAAAAAAAAAAAAAAGAAGAAGAAGAAAAAAGAAAGTGATGACCTCTATGTGCTTCTCTCTGCAGGTTTACAGAGAGCCAGTGCAAGAGCCCCTTCCCCCTACCGGAGAGACTTTGAGGCCAAGCTCCGCAATTTCTACAGAAAACTGGAAGCCAAAGGATTTGGTCAGGGTCCAGGGAAAATTAAGTGAGTGCTCCAGTGCTTGGCACTGAATTCAGACAGTGGATTTTTCAATCCCTTTCTCCCCTACACCCTTGTAATATTGTTTTTGAGATTGGCTACTCTGGTGGGGTAGTGGTTATGGTCTGAAGCGGGGGAAGAAGGAAGTTGGGAAGATGGAAGGAAAGAGGAAAGGACGTTAAGAAATTGGAAGGGAGGCAGGAAGAGAAGGTAAGAGAGAAAGAACAGAAGATTTTAGACAAAGGCATGTCGAAAATCACAGGGTAGACCTTTTCAGAAAACAAGGAATCTTGAACTAAATAAAAAATCTCATATTTCCCTTCACGTATTCTTGGGAAAAAAAAATTAACTCATTGGTCAAATTTAAACTCTTGGTAACTTTGTAACTGAAGTCTACATAAAATGTTGTTTATATTTTCCCTTCTGGGTTTATTATTTTCATCTCACAAAGCTGAACCCAAACTCAGGAATCTTAAGCAATATCCTATAAGTTGATCAAAGTGAATTATCTTAAAAGTAGTTCCATATGATGGAATGCACGAGAAGTGTACACATTTTCTTTGTGCTCCTGATGTTTTGAAGAGCGTATTCAGATAATCCCTCAACGAACTGATGGAACCTGCGTCCTGCTCTTTCCTCTCTCGTTGGAGAGGCTGGGGAGTGAGAACCTAAACCTGAGCACTCACAACTCACTTAGAACACTGTCCAGCATCCTGACTTCAGGGCCAACGCTCACCACCCCTTCTCCTTCTCAGGCTCATTATTCGCCGGGATCATTTGTTGGAGGGAACCTTCAATCAGGTGATGGCCTATTCGCGGAAAGAGCTCCAGCGAAACAAGCTCTACGTCACCTTCGTTGGAGAGGAGGGGTGAGGCACCAGGAGTTTTATGCAGACACTAAGCATGGGTGGGCCAGAGCCTCAGGATCAGGGGTGATTTTTCTCAAGAAGGAGCAGGGTCACTGTCAGCCTTCACCCCAATGCGATTCTGATCACATCCTCCCAGGCGGTCCTTCTTTTCAGGTATTGCCAAGCTTTAAAAAATGCCACATTCTTCAAAAACCTAAGATTATTGACATGCACAAGAGGATAAGCCAAAAATACAGTCCCAGGGCACTGGATCTTTCCTTTTTAGGTGGTATGTCCCTCTGAATATCTAATTTAAAAAAACTCTTTCTCTTAAAGTGCATGTATACAACTTCATGCCAAACTTTTCATATCATTTCAGTGATTTCATGGGAAACCACCTCGACCATGAAGGGCAAGCCATGTAGGAGGGCGTATCAAAATGAACTTGGAAGCCTTTTCAGTCCACCCACATACACACACACATGCATGCACACATTCACTGTTGCAGGAAATTCTTTTATGTGTCCCACAACAAAGGCCTTGTATTCAATGGGCCAGCTGCATGTTTTAGCTCAGAGGGGTTAGATGATCAAAAGAAAACACTAAGGAAAGCTGCCATAAGAGTTTATTCATGGACATCTGGTTAAGAAACATCTCCAAACCAATTACTGCATCCTCATTTTCTACAGCAAATTGATACTTCCATTGGTATTCACTCCAAAGAGCAGAGGCTGCTCTCTGCTTTCCCCAGCACCCAACTCTGAAAGGGCACACTAGAATCTGGGTGCAAACAGGTCCCCCCACCTCCGGGCACAGAATGAGCTTCCTAGACCTCTGCTTTCTTTGCAGCCTGGACTACAGTGGCCCCTCGCGGGAATTCTTCTTCCTTCTGTCTCAGGAGCTCTTCAACCCTTACTATGGACTCTTTGAGTACTCGGCAAATGATACTTACACGGTGCAGATCAGCCCCATGTCCGCATTTGTAGAAAACCATCTTGAGTGGTAAGCTCTGTAATGTTCACTTTCTTGTATTTGAAAGTTTTCCTCTTTCTTAGTCAGAATTCAACAGCATTTCTCAAAGGCCACTGTGTTTAGAGCAGTGGCCAGATGTTATGAGGGATGACAGTGAATGACAGAGCCCAAGAAGGAAGAATCTGTTAGTCTTCACCCAGAACACAAGATGAATTTACCAAGGATGCTGATAATATAGCAACTGCAAATTGATGTGAGAAAGAATAATTGCCTACTGAGAAGACACTAAGATCAGTAGATATAGGTCATGAATGTCGATAATTTTACTAAAATCATAAGGTCCTAGTGGAGGCTTCTTGGAGGTATTTATGGGTCTGAAATTCTTTGACCTTCGACCAATGGCTTTAGCACTGTGGACACTGGCTTCTGTATCTTACTGTAAAATATGGCTATTAGGTCAGATGATCTCTAAGCCTTCTTCTGACTTGAAAATCCAGTATGTCTTTGGTTCTTGGGTTGTCTGCTGTTGAGGCATTCTATTACCACTTACTGATATGTGTAAGAAGATTGGTATCGGTCAATGCTGTGCAGTTTTGTGGTGCAGATGCGGGTATTAGTGGTCTCCAGAAAGCTGCTGGGACACCTGGGATGCAGGCACTTTCCTGCTGCATCACCACATGCCTGATTTGAAAATTGCCGCTGCTCTGACTGCAGGAGCTCCTGCTGTTGAGAGGGAAATGAGTCCTGGAGATGGCTAATGTGGGTTCTTCTGACATGGCTTATTTATGCTGCTGTTGAAGGGACCCATTGGGGTGACACCTGGGCCTGCTGGCCTTAGAACCCAAGTTCCTATAATTTGGCTATAGAGCATCAGTGTAACCCACCTGTGCTAAGGCTTCCAGATATTGCACACACATGTCTTCTCTCCGAATGCACTCCCAGCCCTGAAGTTCTTGAGCTGAGGTAGAGTGAGTGAGTGCACATCGAGGGTTTGGCACAAGATGAAACAAAACGTGCCCTTTGTCACCCCAGAACTTGTGAATAAGTGGATGATGGAGCAGAGCAGGCAAGTCACCGTGGACGGGCCCAAGAATGGAATCTGCTTCTCACTGAGCTCACATTCAGGCAGGCTCCATTCTGATGGTAGAGAGTGCTGTGACCTGTAACACAGGAATATACACGTACACAGGTTATACCTAACACAATCCCTCAACTAGCTCTTAGTTTGTGAGCATGAAATTTAAGATAGTGTCTTAGAGATCATGAATTGGAATCAGCAATCAACAGAGAAATATTTTCATCAAGTATCTTACCACATAAGACTATGCTAGGTAGTGTCAGGAATACCTTCGCTAATTTAACAATTATAAATTAAGCACATAGTATGTGCTGGGAGGATACAAACATAAAATGAGCAAAGTCTCATGCCTCAAAGAGACTAATGTGAGGAACACATGAGCCAACCAACAATCACAATACAATAGCTTAAATGCTCACTTATACACACATATACATATGTGAGCATATGTTTGCCTGAGATACATAGATAAGCCTGAGAATTGTATTCAATCACAAGGGAAAAATATCTCGCTCTGTCCAAGGTAGGGGGTCAGGGAGTAGGGAGTGGAGTCTGTGAATCTTACAAAAAGAGAAGATGGTGGCATAGGACAACAGGGACAAGTACCACGGTGGGATGAATGGAAGCTGACGTTTGAAGAAAACCTTGGTGTCAAGCATATTTCAGTGCAGCCACAAAATAAGGCCACAGGTGAAGGCCTGATGGGAAGCACAGAAGATACTGTGGCCCACACTTGGCTGAACTGCCTGTTAAGAGTGGCCTCCGTCGCTTTCCACAATGACCATGGCTCGCCTGCTGCCCCGTCCCTGCAACCAACCTGGCTTTGTGGCCTTCTGCTCATCTATGCATTGCAGGGCTGAAGAGGCTCTGTAGATGTGTCCGTTACACTTTATCACATTAAGGAAGGAAATTGTGTGATACAGGGATTTTGCAAGAATTACCAAAGTTCTCTGGATGGATCCCTGATGAGGGCTTGACAGTGTCTGTCCTCGAAATTCAGGTTAACCGCTGAGTCCTTTGTTAGAGGACTTGGCCCCTCACTAAGCGTGCTGAGTTTCATCTGCTGATGTTCTCACTCATGTGGAGAGTATCTGTGATGCATCCTGGAAACACGATTGCAGGTAGCTTTCTAAGCCGACTAGCAATCTAAACTGAGCCCAAGGTAATGAGATTTTCTTCAGCACCCCTCTTTGGATGCTGCTGACTTGTGATGAAATGGGCAGGGAACTCCCTTCTGATTTAAAGCTCCAACTCTGAATGCCTCAGTCCCAAGAGTCCTCAGCCTGGCATGCAGAACAAGCCCCTTCACCTCCACGGGGTCAGAGATCAGATCGTATAATGACCCTCCATGTGGAGTCACACTTTTCTTCTCTTATCAGTGGCTCCAAATTTCTGAGTAAGGAAAACTGGTTTTCTTCGCACAGAGCCACAGCTGACTGAACGTAAGCCACCTAGGAAGAGTCTCATTTAGATTTTAACAGGAAGCCCTGATCAGCTTTGGGACATCTTAACAAAACCATGATGCCGCAGTTATTCCTTGTTTATTTTCATACCATAAACCATCTTGTGCCATGTGGCAAATAGTTTAACAAACAAAACATGCAGGTTTTCACCTATCTTGCGCCCCTGAGTGACTTGTTAAGCTCTTTGGCCAGCATTTTATCAAAGGGAGGCTAGGAGAGCCCAGATCTGGTGATGTGGCTTTGGGTATTTTGCACAAAATGCTGGCAGTGTGTGGGTGCTGTGGCACCTGCCTGAAGACCTATCGCTGTCATTCCTGCATCCCGCAGGTCCATGACACTCAGGAAACCAGAATCCTGAGTCTTCAAATCTGATCGCTCACAACTGGTACCACTGGCTGCCTCTTAACTGCCCACAGCATGGGCGTGGCTGCTGCTGAGCTCAGATCCATGTCAGGCGTTCCTTCCACCTTCTGAGGGAGTTCATCAGGAGATTCATGGAGGCTGTGAAGAGGATGACAATCATCAGATCCTGTGCATCACTCATGAGGAAACAGAGAAACCAAAAGATTACAAGGCTTTCTATGGGCACAGCCTTGACTTTGTAAAGCAGGACATTGTCCCTTGACATAGGACAAACCAGGGCAGGATTTGGCCTGCAGGGAGGACAGAGGTGCCTTCATGGACACCCACGCCCTGCCACCTCCCTTCACTCTGGAATCAGAGATAAGCATAACCACAGACCCGAAATAAACATGGCAAACACAGGTCAGCTTCAAAAGTTGTTGCTGGTTTTTTCCAAAAATAGAAATTTTATTCTCTAGTAAGGCATATCAGAAAATGCTGTGAAATTGGTATTCATATTTTATAAAATTTATAAATGTATAAAATGCTGATGAGCTAAATGGATCTATTTTGTACTGCTGAGCATAATTTTATATGTTATCATAATCATTAATAAAAAATAGATGAATTTAAAAGTCAGTTGCTCGTAGGCTAGTGAAATAGTGAAAGGACTGGAGTTTTCCTTTAACTGGAAGAATTATTACCACTTAGCATACACACATTTAATACTGATTGGTTTGCTATGGAGGAATAACTGAGAAACCAAATGCACTGAGTAGAGTTTATATTAATGTTTTAACACAGCTGCTCTTACATGATTATATTTTTTTAATCCCTAGCAAAAATCCATTATAAGGCTTCAAAGGATCAAACATCACTCAGGATTGACACGGTACCCAGCTGTGGCTGGAGGCAGCATCTTTGCAGTGGTCAATTTTATCTTTTTTTGTTGTTATTCTGCTTCTTTATCCTTCGATGACCTTCTTCTGTGTCCCAGCCTCTTACACGTTTTCGGAGTTCCCTCTGAAAAATAAGCTCTATTGGAACAGAGACACTTTTGTCTTATTTCACTCTAGCACACAACCTGGCACTTTCAGGTGTTCAGAACATCTCCCCGACCACTGGGTGCATAAATATTATTCCACAAGTCACACCAATCTCTTCCTTCTACCAGGGTTAAGATTAATAGAGTGCTCCCTCCTGCCATGTGCAATTAATTGCTCAAAGTTCACACTTTTCTGTATTATCTGTGGTTTTAAAGCCCTTGCAAAGTCAGCAATAAATGCACATGTCCCTTAAGAGCTTTACACTCTGGGAATCTGCTCTCCACGACGCATGAGTGCTGCTTGTTACTGAAGGAAGGCCTCCTCCTTCTTCTCACACTGCACGTGGTCCTGCAGCAGCCACTTCCAGGCGAGGCACTGCCAGAAGACATCAATGGAGAAACCCCTGACACTGTGTCCTTCCTCTGAAAGCTGCCCTTTGAGAGTAGATACTTGACATTCTGGGCTTCCTGCTCCCTGTGTGTGGGCTTTGTATCCATTGGAACAGAGCCAGCTTAATCAAAAGCCCTAGCAGGGCATTATGATTCCACCCACTTCCTTTCTTTCTAGTCCAGTGTTGAGACGTACCAATATGAATAAATATAGTGAAAATTCTGTGTTACACACGTTGAGTAAGCTGGGAAAAAAAAACTGTTTGTGGGTTTTGTTTTTTGTTTTTGGTTTTTGGTCAGGATTTTTGTTTTTTGTTTTGTTTTGTTGCCTTTGGCCTAAAGAGACTTTCTGCAATTGCTGTTTCATTACTTATTTGTACGACTGACTTCCAAACTGAAAGGACTATGTCAAAGTCAGCAGTCATAATATTCAGGCCAAGGAGAGAGAGGAGATAGAGTCAGCAGAGCTCTTTCAAAGCTGGAGCCTATAAGGGACCACCCATGGATACTGTGGTTACTCATGGACACAGCCCCTGCCAGACCTGGCCACAGCAGGGCAAAGCAGGGAAATAACACTCTCAATCAACACTCTTCTTCCACCCTCCAGTCCCAATGGCCAAACCCAACCATAAACCAGAGGACAGAGGCTCTCCAGATACTGCAACCTACAGTGGCCAGTCCCTAGGTCACAGAGCAGGGCAGAAAAAGATGGGAAATTAGTGGAAGACAGGAGAGCAGGGAATGAAAAATTACCATAAGAGCCTATACATTTCAGGACCTTCAACCCATCCACCAGAAATCTTATAATTTACAGAACAGTGTGTGTCTGTTGTGTCTTTGATGACAGAAGTCTTGGAATACTATTCCAAATTTCTTTTTTCTTTTCTTTTCTTTTTTTTTTTTTGAGATGGAGTTTCGCTCTTGTCCCCCAGGCCGAGTGCAATCTTGGCTCACTGCAACCTCCACTCCTGGGTTCAAGCGAGTCTCCTGCCTCAGCCTCCCAAGTAGCTGGGATTACAGGTGCATGCCACCACACCCAGCTAATTTTTGTATTTTTAGTAGAGACAGGGTTTCACCATGTTGGTCAGGCTGGTCTCGAACTCCTGACCTCAGGTGATCCACCCTCCTCGGCCTCCCAAAGTGCTGGGATTACAGGCGTGAGCCAAAGTGCCCAGCCTATTCCAAATTTCATATCTTCATTCTTTTATTATGATGATGTCATTTGCATATTGATGAGGCACTCCTATGCTACTTTTTTATCCTTTTCATATTTATTGTATCCCGATTTTCTATCTTTAGGGATACAGAATTTAATAATTAAGCTAAATAATGAAGGATCCATTGAGAACCTGCTAAATATACCAGGCACTGTCTAACAATATTATAACCCAGATATAATGTTATTATTACAACATTATAACCCAGATACTGAGTTATCTTACTTTTACAGATAAGAAAAATGAGGCGCAGATATAAATAAAGCCACGGAGATAGTCGAGGACCAGGTAGGAGTAGGAACCCCGGTATCATGGCTCTATCATCAGGATCTAGCCCCCATTCAAAGGCAAAATCAGATATATAATTGGTCAAATTAAAATACAATGTGACCAATACTGTGCATACCTCTATTATAGTGCTTATCACATTGTATTGTAATAATGAGGTACAAGGAACTTTGGAAAAATGAATGAGAAAAATTGGCTGGCAGAGAAGAGGAGTGGGGAATTCTAGATGGAGGGCCCAGCGTTCACAGCAGATGTCAGTTTGGTGTGGCCTCAGAGGAGAGAAAGAGGCTGGAAAGGCATCCTGGTGTCCGGTAGGGAAAAGCATTTGATGGCATTCCTGGGCGTTTGGGTTTTGTCATGAAGATGACAATGACAGGGAGCCAGGCATTTCATTAGTAAAGGAAGATCCTGATCAGATCTGTATTAAACTCAGAAAGTCAACTCTGGTTACAAGTGGAAGATGAACTGGAGTGGGCAATAGGGGTGTCATTTAAGAGGCTAGTGAAATAGTTGTTGGAAGAGAGATTAAAGAATCAAAATAGGGCAGAAGCAGTATAAATGGAAAGATTTTTCAGAAGGAGCATGAACAAGTGAATGAACAAAACTTGGTGATAGATTATAAATAGTGGGAGGTTAAGTATATGATAGGCTAAATAGCTTGAAATGACACTGGTGATCACCTAAAATTCTGCCAAATACTTATCAGTGCAAAGACACCTTTTTAAAAATCAACCTACCATTCCTTATGTAGTACCCTCTATTTTAAATGATACTTCTTTATAATCTGAATTAGCCAGATTATAGTTGCACACTCCCAGATGCTGTGAGATATGTTATTTCAACATTTTTAATATTTACCAAAACTTTGTGTCATTAGAAACTCTTCACTTACTTGCTACAAAATTATATATAAGAAACTACCAAGTTAAAATGCTCACATATTTTGAAAGGAGGCATAAAAAACAAAACTATAAATGAATTGTGAAAGGTCCAAATTTATTTTTATGTCTAATACAATGCATGAATATTGCAAATGCATATAGTTTCAAACTATTATGTTTATGTAGGATTCACATTTAAGTTCAAACATTCCCTTCTCTAAGGGTCTTTCCTGAGCACTCAATTTAAAATAGTGCATCCATTTGTAATTTTCCAACTTAACATCTTACTTTAATATATTGGCTGAATTTATCACTATATAAAGTATTAATATGTTTATATTCATTGTCGTTTCTTCCCAAAAATGTAAGCCCAGTGAGACCAGAGTCTTGCCTGTAGCTTTCCTAGTCACAAACTTGGCACTCAGTAAATATGTGTGGAAGGAAGGAAAAAAAGAAAGGAGGGAGGGAAGAAGAGAGGCTGGACAGATAGACGGATGGTTGAATGGAAGGATGGATGGATGGATGGAATACTTCTCAGGTAAAACTCCTTGGTTAATGAGAATTTTTATCTCATTTCAATTTTTAGTTCAGAATATTTAAACTAAAATAAAATAAATAAAAATGGTAAAGATAAATAAATAAATTTGGAGCTTCTCACTCATTGTTGAGTGTCATTTAAGCTCCTACCAACTATTCTCTCTGAAATCACCACTGGAAATTCTTTTTGTCCCAATCATTCTGAATGTCACTTTTCCTGGAGCAAATCTAAGATGCCCTAAAAGTCTGAACAATTGAAATAGGTGGGTTCCTTCTCTATTCCTAGGAAGAGTACCAGAGCCTCAGACACATTTTCTTTGTCTTAAGTACAGTCATGTGTCAGTTAACGACAGGGATACTTCTGAAAAATGCATCACTAAGCAATTTCATCATTGCGTGAACATCATAGAGTGGAATTACACAAACCTAGATGGCAGAGCCTACCTCACACCTATGCTCTATGGTATAGCTTATTGCTCCTGGGCAACAAACCTACACAACATATTACTATACTGAATACCTTAGGCAACTGTAACACAATAGCAAGTATTTGTGTATCTCAACATAGCTAAACATAGAAAAAGTACAGTAAAATTATTGCATAGAAGATAAGAAATGGTACACCTGTATAGGGCAGCTCCGTTATAATTTTTTGAGACACCATTGTATATGTGGTCTGTCATTAACTGAAATGTGGTTATGTGGCCTCTGCTTGTGCCAACGTGTATCATTTTAAGAAATGACTACGTTATGAGTCACTCTTTACATAATTGTCAGTGTGAGAAGGATTTTCAGAGCCAGATTTCAGATGTGATGCTGTTAATCAGTTTCTCTGCAGCCACCAAAATGTCTGTGTGCTCATTTATGTCTGTGGTGGTGACGAATCTAACCTTACAGTTGTCACAATCAGACATTTTACCACCTCTCAAACCAAAATTTTCAAGAGGATCCCAAGGCCCTTTGCTAACTGCAAAATAAACAGACTCCCCTGCCCCCTTCTGCCCCAGCCCTGACCTCTCTCCCTTCCCAAGCAGATACTACCTGGGTGGTAAAAATCTTCTGTTTTCAGGTCTTTAGCAAGGGGAAGTGGGGGAGGAGGGAAGCTCTTTTGTGCATGTTTAGAGTTTGGCCAAGTGGGTAAGTGGGTATTAAGTGTAATTGTAGAGTTTTGTGGAACTTAAGAAGTCCTGGATAACACATTTTAAATATCCCTTGCTACATCTACAGAGACTTGAATTAGTAGGTAGAAACCACAACATTATGAGATCGCACTGGGTGTCTCATGGCCCTTCAACCTCCCAGGGCCCTCCTGACGGAAGAGCTCAGTGTGGACTTTTGATCTGAATTTAAGATCAGGTAAGCCCCAGCCCCAGCCCTACCCCTAACAACAGTCCCTGGGTTCTTTCACGAACACCTACAAGAGCTTTGCTGACCCCATCTCTGGCTGAATCTCAGTAGCCTCCCTATCAATTCTCAAAGAAGATGTGGAGCAAAGGTTAGATGAGAAGTCACCATAGAATGTGCGGGATTGGTTGGGATTCTGCCTGTCCTATTTCTGAACCCAGCTTTCTTCAGAATGTGTGAGAAACTTCCAGTAGGAAAAAAATTAACTATTTAGTTAATGATGCCAGTACTGTAACTGGGTATGCAACCAAAAGAAAATTATGTTAGATTCCTCTCTACTTTGAAAATGCGTGAAAAAAAGGAATGAAATTTCTTCAGGAAAATCTAGGTGAATTTATGCATATGCTAGAACATAAAAATTATTGAGAACATAAAATGAACTCAAGAAACCTTGAGTGGTAGAGACCTTTTTAGAGACAATCAATCTTTTTAATCAACAACTAGAATCTATAAAAGAAAAGAAAGGCCGGGCACAGTGGCTCACGCCTGTAATCCCAACACTTTAGGAGGCCGAGGCGGGTGGATCACTTGAGGTCAGGAGTTTGAGACCAGCCTGGCCAACATGGTGAAACCCCGTCTCTACTAAATAATACAAAAATTAACCAGGCCTAGTGGCACATGCCTGTAATCCCAGCTACTCGGGAGGCTGAGGCAGGAGAATTGCTTGAACTCGGGTGGCAAAGGTTGCAGTGGGCCTGGATTGCGCCACTGCACCCCAGCCTGGGCAACAGAGTGAGACTCCATCTCAAAAAAAAAAAAAAGAAATGTATTTGAATATATAAAAGTTAAAATACTTTTATGACAAAAATACCATAAACAAGGTCAAGAGACAAGCTTTGATCTTGAAAATTAATCTTTGCAACTCAAGAAAATCAGAGGTTGAAAATCTGTAATACAAATTTCAAAGAGCTCTTACAACTTGAAAAAAAGAGGAGATACAACCCTGGGAAAACTGGCAAAGAATATGAAAAAGTTGGTCAGAGAAGAATAAATGCAAATGATTGATAAACTCGTTAAAAAATTTCAACTTTTCTAATGGTGAAGGAAATGAAAACTAAGGTAACAATGATATATCATTTTATAATGATCAAATTGCCAAAAATTAAAGTTATTTATTTTTGGAGGGGACATAAGTAAAAGGATGCTTTCATGCATTGTTGGTAGAAACATGCATGAAAGCAATTTTATAGCCTTTCGGGGGGAATGCAATCCACAATATAAACTAAAATTTTTAAAACCCCTATGCCCTTTAGCCCATAAAGTTATCTCATAGAAACAAAAGCACTAATATTCAGTACTTTTATAATAACAGGTAATATTTATTGAGCCCTTATTATGGGCCAGGTATTTTTGCAAAGGCTCAACATGAATTACATAACCTAGTATAATCCTCTATTTTACAAATGAGGAAACTGATACCCATGGAGGTTTAAACTTGCCCAATATAAGAGCTAGTAAGTGACAGAGGTTTAAACTTGCCCAATATAAGAGCTAGTAAGTGACAGAGGTAGGGAGCAATCACATGCAGTCTGACTCTAGAGTGCAGACTTTTTTTTTTTTTAGACAGAGTCTTGCTCTGTCACCAGGCTGGAGTGCCATGGCACGATCTTGGCTCACTGCAACCTCCATCTCCCTGGTTCAAGCAATTCTCCTGCCTCAGCCTCCTGAGTAGCTGGGACTACAGGCACCCGCTACCACACCTGGCTAATTTTTGTATTTTTAGTAGAGACGGGGTTTCGCTATTTAGGCCAGGCTGGTCTCAAACTCCTGACCTCATGATCGGCCTGCCTCGGCCTCCCAAAGTGCTGGGATTACAGCCATGAGCCACCGTGCCTGGCCTAGTGCAGACTTTTAAAAGCTATGCTGGACTGCCGCACAAAACACACAGGTGTGTTTATTTCTGCATTGTTTGTAAAGACACAAACCTAGAAGCAATGCAAATGTCCATCGGCAGGGGAATAGTTAAATGTATTACAGCAGATCCACACTGCACAGTCATATGGGGCATAAAAAAGACTGAATTAGAACCTTACCACGTGATAGAGAGAGATTTCCTCAAGATATTGTTGAGAGAAGAAAAGCAGAAAAGCATGAAAAATGCAATTCAAAAATTGACAAATAGTAACCCCAAGCCTGTGTGTATGTAGCTAGAGATATGTAAATATAAATATATTAGTATGTGATTATATGATTCAGATAAAAAATATGGAAGGGCACATTTTAGCTTATCAATATGTGTCACAGGAGATAAGCCAAGGTTACAGGAGCTAGCCACGCCAGGAGAAGCCAAAATCTGTATAAAAATTACATCTGTGTGTAAAAAATAAATAAATCTCTTACAGCCAAGATGCCATTTGGTACAAATGTCTTAGCTTAATTATTAGTGGAAAACAAATGTCTTAGATATGCATTCATCAATGCACTATTCTTATCGCCTAAGGACTTGATGCTGGGTTCTACAAACTGTTCTACACATGAGCTCCTGGTATATTGTGAATGCCTCATGTATATGGTACAAATATGCTCACCCTACCCCAAGTGTCTTCCCTTCTTTATCTCTTTTTGCCATTTATCCCCCCTTTACTCAGCACAGACCTCTTTACTAATTCCCTACTGTCTACAAAATGGAGTCTGGACTCCTCGGATTCTCAGGAAAGCCAAAATATGAAGACCACCTGCCTTGAGACACCATCTGCCTCTCCCGGGCAGCTCCTCCTCTGCCCTCCCCACGTTTCCTTAGGCTTTGCTCTGCTGCCGATATGTGCGCAATTGTTTCTTCTGTTCTTCTTCTCTCATTTATATGGGCGCAAATTTCCTACCCTGAAAATCCACTTAAAATACTGCATAGTTCCTTCATGATTTCTTCATGATTTCCTGAACCTTCTCAAGACAAATTTATGTTCATCTTCTCTTGAATTCTTTTAAAACACAAAGGTTTCCAAACCCTTTTAGCTGGAATCTTGTTCTCCAATCTAGAACATATGAAAGTGAAGCCAGGCTCTGGCAAGGAGGAGGGGTGGCTGGTCCACTGAGCCCCTCAGGCTCTTCCTCCTCCCCATCTCTATGCTTCTGTGCAAAATAGCTTGAGAAAGCACTGCTCTAATCTACTGTCTGCGTCTCTCCTTCCATCCCTCCCTGGCCACTTTGTGTTAGCTTTGAAACTGGATCAGGGCAACATCTTATTGTTCGGGTTTGCCCTCTGCAGCCAGCGTGGTTTCTGGCATGGAGGCAGCACCCTTCAGGTCCTGAGGCAGGTGCCACACAGCAAAAGGCAAACCCAGGTTTCATGCCTGCTCCAACTCTCAGTAGAACCTGGGCAGCTTTCTTAACCTATCTGAGTCTCAGCCTCCTAGTTCACCAAAAGGACATAAGAGTGCCTAATGTGGTTTGAAGGATGTGTCTCCCAGAATTCATATGTTGAAACTTAATCACCAATGTGATGATGTTAAGAGGTGGGGCCTTTAAGAAGTGATTAAACGATGAGGGCAGAGTCATGAATGGGAGTAAGGCCCTTATAAAAGGCCTTGAAAGAGTGAGTTTGCCCACTAGGTACAGTAGCACCACCACGACCACCCCCAGCTGTCACAACCAAAAATGTTTCCAGGCATTGCCATAATTCTCCTAGGAGGCAAAATCACTCTGTTGAGAACCACCGTTTTCGTGATGGAAGACTGGAAAAAGAAAAGGTTAAGCAAAATTTTTGCAGGATAAAAAGTATTTCTGTAGGCCTAGAGTTTTAGGAAAACATTTTCAGCCTTGGAATACGTCATTGCTGCAGGTTGAATGTATGTGTTTTTCCAAAATTCATAGGTTGGAACTTAACCCCCAAGGTGATGGTATTAAGAAGTCAGACTTTGGCTGGGCAAGGAAAGTCACGCCTGTAATCCCAGCACTTTGGGAGGCCAAGGCGGGTGGATCACCTGAGGTCAGGAGTTTGAGACCAGTCTGACAACATGGTGAAACCCCATCTCTACTAAAAATACAAAAATTAACCAGGCGTGGTGGCACATGACTGTAATCCCAGCTACTCAGGAAGGCTAAGGCAGGAGAATCACTTGAACCTGGAAGGCAGAGGTTGCAGTGAGCCTAACTGCATTGCACTCCAGCCTGGGCAACAAAAGCAAAACTCCATCTCAAAAACAAACAACAACAAAAAAAGAAGTGAGGCCTTTGGGAAAGTGATTAAGTCATGAGGGCTCCACCTTTGTGAATGGGATCAGTCCCCCTATAAAGAGGTTGAAGGGAGTGGCCTAGTCCCTTTTGCTCTTCCCATTCTGCCATTTGAGGATACAGCAAGGTGTCCATCTTAGGAGCAGAGAACAAGGCCTTACCAGATGCTGAATCTTTTGGCAACTTGATCTTGGATTTCTCAGCCTTCAGAGCTGTGAGAGATAAATTTCTATTATTTATAAATTACTCAAGCCATGGTATTTTGTTATAGCCACAGGAATGAACTAAGACACTCACGTATTAGACGTCTCTGATTATTGGACCAGCATAACTGAACTACACACTTTAGTTTTCAAATGTTGGCAACTGAAGAACTTACTTTAAGTAATGACCTTCAAGTAATGACCAGGTGAGTCTCGGTGCAGTCAGTCCACTGAGTTCATGTCCTGATTCCCTGCTAGTCCATCTAGAAGAGAATCTCCCAGATGCTGTTATCATTTGCTTCCCAAGACAGTTGCCTCCTGGACTGAGTCAGAGGGAAAAGCTTAGATAGAAGCCACACCTCTGTCTCCAGCCATAAGCGGGCTGCTGGAAGGATTCCCACAGAGTTGCCATGAGCTCTTCATGAAGGCTGGAGGCTAGCTATGGCCCTGGTGTGCTCTCACCTGCCCCACAACAGCCACCTCACCCTCCAAGCAGGCCTGCAGCTGTGCAGGAGTTCCAGATGCCATGCCTCAGTCCTCCCACAGGCCAAAAGGGAAAAATTACAAAGCAAACCACTGGTGGGGATGCCAGGGCCTACACCAAACCCACTATTAGCTGTGGAGACAGGAGACCAGACTACGGCCAAACCCTGAACTCAGCCCACAAGAATGTGCACGGAGCACAGCGAATGACATCAATGCTGGCCTTGGTGTAAAAGCCAGGAGCAGGGAAATTTGATTGTGCCAGGAGGACAGGGAGCTGCAAAGAATCAAAACTCCGCTCCCTAATATTTATTCCAAAAACAGCTCCGTGGTGGGGATGTTATTGCTGGCGCTTCCCCTTACTCTTTGTACTGTGTGTTCACTTTCCAAAGGCAGTTCTGCTTGTTTGTTTGTTTGTTTGTTTGTTTATTTGTTTGTTTTGAGATGGAATTTCACTCTTCTCCCCCAGGCTAGAGTGCAATGGCGCAATCTTGGCTCACTGCAACCTCCTCCTCCCAGGTTCAAGCAATTCTCCTGCCTCAGCCTCTCAAGTAGCTGGGATTACAGGTGTGTGCCACCAGGCCCAGCTAAATTTTGTGTTTTTAGTACAGAAGGGGCTTCTCCACGTTGGCCAGGGGGGGTTTCGAACTCCTGACCTCAGGTGATTCACCTGCCTCAGCCTCCCAAAGTGCTGGGATTATAGTCATGAGCCACCATGCCTGGCCTTGCTCGTATTTTTAAATACCAGCATCAAACAGCCCTGAAAACTGCTCTTTCTGGGAGCTTGGCTTTGTGCGGCCGCTAGAAGGATGCAAGGCCTTTGAGGAGACAATGTCAGAAGAGAGAGAAAGTCTTGAATTATAAGACAGAGCAAAAAGTGGATGGAAGAAGAGCCCAGAAGAGGCAGGGAAAGGGAATAGATAGCCCAAGTGGAGACATTAACTTTGAAAAAGAGTCAGCCCCGGCAGGAGAAGTGCTTGAACCCTGGAGGTGGAGGTTGCAGTGAGCAGAGATCTCGCCATTGCACTCCAGCCTGAGCAACAAGAAGGAAACGCCATCTCAAAAAAAAGAAAAGAGTCAGCCCCTTTTTCCTTGAGATCGAGGGAAATAAATGGTAAGTGTAGATTGCGGATGTACTTACTAATAAGAGAGGTGCCGAAAGCAAGAACCAGAGGGAGGGAGAGGCTGGTGATATGAGGGGGATTAGATAAAAAGAAGACCCCCCCTAATTAGTGGGGTGTGAGGAGGCAAGGATGCATGTGCCTGCAGGCGGTGGTGTGAGAGGAGGCCAAGTAGAGCCCTTCATACTCTCAGCTTCTAGAAAAGCCTTTGTCCTCCATCCCTTCTTCCAGTATCCATGAGGAAAATGCAATGAGTGATGCCTAAGGCAAAAAAACTTCACTTTTGACCTTCAGACTATGTTTTTCATCTTTAAAAAAAGATGAGGGACTTGGAATGGGTGGTTCTCAAATTTTAGTCAGCAACTGCAGAATTTATTTTAAATGCAGATTTCCATAACCCACCCCATAGAGTCTGATCTCCAGGCACCTAGATCTTAACAAACACCCCAGGGATTCAGATACCAATGGAAGGGTCACCACCACCTTTAAGAAATTCTGCCTTAGATGTTAGCAGCATCAAGAGCCTTTCAAAGAGTGTGAGAAAAAAAGCTGGCTGTTCATGCAGTTTTCACACTGAAATGAAATCTACCCCAGGCAGACACAACAGGTTTTCACTAGATTTTCTAATATATAAGAAGTTAGAAAATACGAAAGGCCCAAACCTGAAGGCAGTAACACTGGGTAAAGCATGGAAACATACGTTGTGTGGGAACGTCATGAAGTCTTATGTACTTAAATAATGAGGTTGAGAAAGGATAATTATTTTTAATTAAACAAAGTTAGGAGGATAAGGAAAGAGGGGTATCTTTGAGATGGGTTTTTTAAAATGTAATAGAACTTAGCAATTATGAAGTACTTTTCATCTTCAAAGAACCTATTAACATTAAATTACTTTCTTTTCATTCTCCTGTGAGGTAAGTAAGCAAATATTAACATTATTATCCCTTATTTATAGATGGGAAGAGAGGAGTGGAGAGGCTTTGACATGCCCATGCAGAGCTAAAATTGAAAGAATTGTCTTTTTCACAAGTTCCTACTAGAGACTGTGGAGATCCAGGTTTGGGGCTATTGTTTCACCTCTAGCTCTCCCACGTGCTTGTAATATTTGGAAAAGAAGTTACTGCAAAATTATGTAAGCAAGCATTAGTGGGAGGTGGAAGGAGCTCCTGTGTCCTGTACGGGGGCACGAAATGCTATTTACAAGTCTCCAAATTTCCCTGGCATATCAGGATTTAAACTGAGGAGGTTTTCACAGGAATCAGAGTTAATTAACTTGAGCAGACTCTTTACATTATCTTATTTCAGCATCCTAATATAAAATAGGGATTAAAAATTAGGCTTTATTTGTTGATTCAAAACTCTTTTTTATGAATGTATTATGGCATGATTACACAAATGAACATCGATGCTGCCTACCTTAGAAATTTGCTTCAAGGACAAAGGAAAGTAAAGCACTCTAGTAACAATATCAAGCCCAAAAATCAGTGGGAATATGTGGGCAGCATCATGGCTGAGAAATTTTTAGGCTTGACTCTAAGTATGAAAATTAACAAAATTGGAACTATTATTTAAATTACTGAAAATGTAATTTCCATGAAATCAGTTCATTTCCTGAATATTTAAATGCCAAGTAGAATTAACAGAATCAATATATTGCATTCAAAAGTCTTTTTGTCTGTTGGGAGAGGTTTAAAAAGCAAATTATATAAAAGTATAAAGACATCTTTCTGTTCAGCCCAATTTCATGAGAGGAGGGATATATTCAGCGGGGTGGAGGGTAAAGAGTTTGACAGCAACAGAAACTGGAATGAGGGGTGGGGCCAATGTAAACCACCTAGCATGGGTTATTCTCAATTAAGAATAACACAGCTGAAAAAAGTACTGAAAATGGCATTAGCAGAGGTGGACCAGGGACAGAAGTACAATCCTAATCAAATTGAGAACAGAACCAAGGTAGCCCAGTGATCTCAGGATCTGAGAAGGGGGATGGTTGGTGGAGATATATAAAACTAATGATCAGGAATATCATTGTGAATGATAAATGGGAATCACTGTAGACCTCTAGGGAAGTGTGTGATGTAATCCAGGAGATGGATCCTCCAGCCTAGGCTGAAAGCAGATCAGCCTTGAGACCTTTAGGGGTACAGAGGAGAGGGGAGGCTTCCTACTTTCAGATGATGAATAGAAAACAGAGGCTACACTGGCTGTCCCTACTATCCAGACTTCTAAGGACTTTCTCTTTATAGTCTAATTTTAAAGAGTATCAATAAATTCTATTATCTAAAGAAAAATGTCATCAGTAGGTAAATCTTCAAAACAATAAAGCATCATAGAACATAGTCACAAGCCTCGATATTATACTGATTTAGTATATTATTTGGCTTATGCATTCCATATTTTCCCTCTATCTATGAAATTAATTCAGAACCAATTACTTAAATAGCTTCAGGTATTTCTGGTGTCCTGATTGTATCAGTACATAGGTCTTGTGTGGCATGGCAACTTGATGTTGTCAGAGCCATTATTATTTTGCCATTCATGTGAAAATTACAGAATGCTACATCAGTTTAGACTTAGGTCATATTTAAATAATTCTAACATCTTCCTGAAGCATAATGTCCCTAGATTATACACTCCATGGGAGCATGAGGGCCTTGTCTATTATGTTCAGTAAGTATTCCAGCAGTTAGCACAGTGCCTTGCAGATGATAGATAACTTATTATTCGTAGAAAGATTGAATTAATGAATGAGTGGAAATTCTAAACATTGCTTGGTTTAGCCCAAGTTGATTTTTTTAACCTGACTCAGATTTATGGAAATATTGTGCATTGGTTAATGCATCACAGGTAAGAAAGAGATAATAACATTTAAAGGGTCAATAAGGCACTCTGGGTTCTGCCCGGAACACAATGGCATTGCCATTCCTGTATTGTCTGGTCTGTGCAGCTCAAATAATTAAGACTTCTAAACCTTCACCTTCCTGGATTATCCAGTTAGATGAAGATATAGCAGGGCCGGGTACAGTGGCTCACACCTGTAATCCCAACACTTTGGGAGGCCAAGGCAGAAAGATTGCTTGTGTCCAGGAGTTCGAGACTAGCCTGGGCAACATAGCAAGACCTGTCTCTACAAAAAATAAATTAGCCAGGTGTGGTAGTGTGCACCTGTGGTCCCTGCTACTCGGGAGACTAAGGCGAGAGGATCACTTGAACCCAGGAGTTCAAAGCTGCAGTGAGCCGAGATTGCATCACTGCATTCAGCCTGGGCAACAGAGTGAGACTCTGTCTCAAAAAAAAAAAAAAAAAATTTTTGAGGATATAGCAGGTTTCAGAGCACTTTAGCTATTCAGGCAAGCAGCCTTTTACAGTCAAATTTTCTATATAATTCTGGGCTTGGAACTAGACACAGTATCCCATTCTAAAACTAGATAAATTCTCTTCTTGCATGAAATTAAATATATTACTTTAGTGGAACAACTTACAAATTACAAGATCCTATGCTGAGTGAAAGGTGTTCCGGGCAAGCAAGAAGGAGGGCTATGCTGCGGGTGAGCGCTCCCTCACTTTCCTAAGGCTGCCGTAGCAAATTACCACAAACTAGCCATTCTCAGTTCTGGAAGCCAGAAGGCCAAAATCAAGGTGTCAGCAAGGCCACACTCCCTCCAAAGGCCCCAGGGGAGACCCATTTTTTTTTTGCCTCTTTCAGCTTCTGGGGTTTCAACAGCTCCTTGGCTTGTGGCTGCATCACTCCAGTCTCTGCCTCTGTCTCGCATGGCCTTCTCATCAGTTCCTGTGTCCTCTCCTGTCTATCTCTTATAAGAACGCTTGTTGATGGATTAGGGCCCACCTGGATAATCCAAGGTCATCTTATCTTGAGGTCCTTTACTTCATTATATCTCCAAAGACTCCTTTTCCAAATAACATCACATTCACAGGTTCCAGGGTTTAGGATATGGGCATATCTTGTGGGGGCCAATATTCAACCCATTCAGATACCTCCCATCACAGAAACCTCCAAGTTTAATAATGCAGTATTATATTTCACTCTGAACCTTTGGAGTGTCTCTTTCTAAAGAATACACCAGATTTTGATAGAAGATTCACCAATCTTTCCAGCAGCTCCCAAAATCCTCTGAGAAGAAATCGATAGTATTCTCCCAAGGTAAACAGAGAAACCGGTGAAAAAAATTCCAACTGTTTGCCTGAGCTCATAAAGCAAATTCACAAAAAAGTCAACCTAGAGAACTAATGACTGAGGCTCAGACAACAGTAAAATAGCTAGAAAGTTAAATAACTAAAAACTGAGCTATTAGCTAATGTTAATAGCTAAACTGAGAGCTGAGCTATTTTGGTCCATTGATTAACTACTTTGATTAATTTTGTCCAATGAATTGTTCAGTTGTTTGACCATGAAAGACTGCTTCCCTGGATAACTAAATGCACATCGTTTTTGCGACTTGTAGATATAATCTCAGTCATGAGCATCCATGATATTGCAAAACAAAATATTTCAGCTCTCCCAGTAAAGAATACTTGGAAGCTAAGGAGGAATCATGCCTTAGAGGTCAATGAAAGCATCTTTGAGGGCCAGAGTGGTAACATACCTGGACATATGTAGACACAGGAGGAAATCAAAGGTGGGGTAATGTTCTCTATATTTATAGGAAGGTTTCTTTTCCTGGATCTTCGTTCCTCAACTCCTTTCCACATTAACCTAACTTAATCCTTATAATCTGGGAAAATATGATTGATACATTCAGTATTAACACAAGCTAACCAGAATGATGGGTCAAAAAATATCCACACTTTCAAATGATCAATTTTACCACAACTAGTTTTTCACTGAATTGAAGAGCAATACTAAGTATGTTATTTGCCATCTCTATATAGTCAGAGAGTATGTTAAGAGTCTGCATAAGGTACTTTTAGAAGTGCTTTCTCTAAAAGAGAGGCACACCGCACACTTGGCCCACCACGTTGAGGGGAAGCAGCTCTGGTCTCACTCCTCTGCCCCCCTCAGGGCAGATATTAATGGAGGGGACTTGGCGGCACCAGGGCTAGACATTCATTTCAGTTGCTAATTAGCAATCCAAAGATAATATCCTGTCATTATCCTGTGTTGGCAGAGTCTCTTTCATGGCAGATGAAGAAAACTTCAAGTTTTCTCAGCTAATTTGTAAAACCGTTTCCACATAAAGGGAAGCTATGAAAACCAAATATAAATCATGTCTTGCATCTGCAATATTTAAACAATTTTTATGGGGCATTGGGGAAGAGATTCTTTACACATTCTCCAAAACAGTATCTGAATAAAAGTGGGTGTAGAGAATAGACCAAATCTACCTAACCCCTGTGGCAGTGACCTACATTCCACTCCAGCCACCTGCTCCCACAGTGGCCCTCCCAACCTCATTATCACCCAGAACTGTGCCATGTCAGAAACTGAAAACTCTAAAATCCCACTGTCAATCATTCTACAGCCGGCGTTGCCACCTCCTCCCCCTACCACCGCTCCTTGCCAAGCTCGTTCTCACCTTGGATTCTCTGTCTCCTCATAGTCTGGCATGGCCTCCTTCATCCCAGGCCTCCTGAGCGCCTTCATTCCCTGCACACCCAATTCCCTCCCTGCTCCATGCTTGCACAAAACGCCACTGTGGATTAGTATTGTAACTCACTCTTCCTCATTCCATGCCAGGGTAGTTTTCCATAGCTCTAGCCCTGGAGAAAATGAAATAATTCCAAGAAAGGATACAATTCTAAATCACACTCTCTGACCTCAGAAAGTGCCACAGCAAAGCTCACCAGTCCTGTTACGGGGGCATCTTCCATTTGACTGTCCCAAAAGCCTCCATCAACCAAAATCACGTCCACTGTGAGATGACTTCAGACCCTACTGAAATGGAAACACTGAGGTGACCACTTCAATTTCTCACCCCAAATACCAATGCTACCCAACCTTAACACCCTCGCTGGAGTCCGTTCCTCCACTCAAGGTGGACCTACTCACTCAGGCTCTAGGCCCACCAGTCCCCATCTCCACACCTCTCCAGCAGTCATCCATTTCTCATGGATCTTTACACTTCATGCTCTCCCCCTGCTCTGCTCCTCTCCCTCACTCACTTCCTCATCTACTGAAGTCTGATTTCAGTAATCGTCACCAGCACTGCCCTTTCCATGAGCAGCAGAGACCATCTAATCAACGGAGCCAGTGAACTCTTACCACTTTTTACTTTTTTTATTTTTATTTATTTATTTATTTTTGAGACAGAGTTTCGCTCTGTCACCCATGCTGGAGTGCAGTGGTGCAATCTCCGCTCACTGCAACCTCTACCTCCCAGGTTCAAGCGATTCTCCCACCTCAGCCTCTCAAGTACCTGGGATTACAGGTCTGTGCCACCATGCTTGGCTAATTTTTTTTTTTTTTTTTTTTTTAGTAGAGATGGGGTTTCACCACATTGGCCGGGCTGGTTTCGAACTCCTGACCTCAGGTGATCCACCCACCTCAGCCTTCCAAAGCGCTGGGATTACAGGCATGAGCCACCACGCCCAGCCCACGCTTTACTTTAATCGACACTTTACTGCAGTAGATACAAACTCCTATTTGAAACTCTACCGCCTTAGATTCTGAAATGCCATTGTCACCTAGTTTTTATTATATCTTTATTATAAGTAAATAAACATAGTTTGATCACATCAGTAAGGTACACTCATTATGAAAAAATTTAATATACATAAGAAAATATCTACATACAGAAATAAATGCCATTATTCTTCTGACCTAAATTTTTCCATATTCTTTTATGGATGGATGGATGGATGGTTGGATGGATGGATGGATGGAAAGACAGATATAACTTTATATAAAATATGGCAATGTAATCAAAGTTTACTGCTTTATAAACTTCTCTCCATACTAACATATGAATTCTGAATTTATATTTTCAGCTCTGACCTCTCTGTTGAGCTTCAAACATTGTTATCAAAATACCTACTAGACATCTCCGCTTTGATCCTCTTCCAAGTTAACAATTAATCTCTCCCACCAAGCCACTTCTTCCCGTCATCCTTCTTTTCAGCTGCTGCTCACTGTCCTGCTGATTTACCTCCAAAATGTTCGGCATGATCCCCTTGACACATTGCAATAACCTCCAAATCTGCCCCCTCCTAAAATCTATATCCTTCATATGGGTGCAAAGTGATTTCTCTAAAAATGCCAAAACAAGCATGTCACTCCCCTGTTCAAACCTGTCAATGGGTTCTCATCATTTACAATTTAAAGGGTGAACTTGTTGGCATGGAAAATAAGACTTTCCAGGACCTCCTGCTGTCTCTGTCCACAACCTTATCTCACATCTTGTCCTTCCTCATTCTGTATGCTCTAGTAATCATGAATTGCACGCTGTTCTAAACACATCCCATTGTCTTTCCTGACTCTTTTCCGATGTGATTTTATTTTCTTGGAAAGCCTTTCCGTCTTCTTAAGCAGACTAATTTCTATTCATTCTTCCAGGCTAATTCTTAGGCCTACCTCATTTGTCACCTCCTTCAGGAGACCTGTCTGGATTTAACGCCCCCAGAGCCAAGCTATGCTTCCTCGCCTGAGTTTTCACAGCACCCTGTGCACTCCTCTTCCCTACCACTTGCTCTGTGGTGATGAGTTTCTGTATTGCTGTGTCTATCTCCCTTCCTAGCTTGTAAACTCAAAATGAATCAGTACCTTAGGATCTTCCTATGCACCTGGCACATAGTAGGCACTTGATAAGTTTGTTGAAATTGGAAACGTATGAACACACTACAATTTCCCTCACATTGAAAAAACAAAAACCCAAACCTCCATGTCATGCCCTCCTCCACTGACCACTCCACTGCTCCCCTTTAGAGGCGCATTCCTAGAAAGAGTTATCTGTGCTGGCTTTCTCCACTGCCTCTCCTCCCATTCTCTCCAGCCAGCTTCCTCCCCTGCACCACTCATGAAGATTGCCAAAGCCATCTGGTGACTCTCAGACCGCTTACTACCTGATCTCAGAGGCACTTGACACAGTCGGCCTCTGCCTCCTTCCTGCACCATGCACTCCACATCCCTGTTCCTCCAGCCTCGCCGCCTGTTCTTTCTCATGTACCTTATTGTTGCCTCTCATCTTCCAGATCCCCGAATGCTGCATCAATTAACATTCAGCCCTGGGTCCGCCTCTCCATCTGCACAAACTTCCTCCATGATCTTGTCCAGATGCCTGGCTTCAAATGCCATCTGCATCCTGATGGCCCCACAGTGACATCTGTAGTGCGGCCCTGTGCCCGGAGGTACTGACTCCTCAGTACAACTGCCTACTCCACAGCTCCACTCGGATATAAATAGGCAGCACAAACGTAATATGTCTGAAAGAGAACTCTCCATTTCCTCCTCTAAGCCCTCTGTTCTGGTGTTTCCCATATCAGTAAATGGCACCCAGTTGCTCTGGTCCAAGGCCGTGGACTGTTCCTGGTGCCTCTCTTTTTCTCATCTCTCCCCTTAAATGCATCAGTAAATTCCCTTGGCTGTATCATGAGAATACATCCAGACTCTGACCTCCTCACCTCCACTACCACCCCCAGTATGAGCCACCATCACCTCCCATCTGGATGCAGAAGCTTCCAGACAGGCCTCTGCCTTCACTCTTGCCAGACTCACCTCTCTCCATGAAGCATCCAGAGTGATCATTTTAACACATCGGTTCATTCCAAAGACCCTACATGAAACTTCCACTGGATTCCCATCATACTTAGAATGAAATCTAAAGTCCTTCCCATGGCCTGCCAAATCCAGCATGATCTATCCCCTGGGTGCCTCTCCAAACTCATGTTCTGCCATTTCCCCCTTCTCTCTCTGGGGTCCACCCCCCCGGCCTCTTTGCATTGCTCAAACAAACCACACACCTTCCTACCTTAGATCCCCTAAGCTGTCCCCCAGCTTGTGATGCTCATTCTCCAGGAGCTCACTCTTTTTCTTTACTCAGATCCTACATCATCCCCTCAGCAATGTTGACGCTCCCTGGCGCATTCAGAAGGAATTATTCTCCCCCCTCATCACTTCCCCAAAAGAAACCTGGAGCCCAAACTATTGGTGGGAGTTAAAGATGATATTTGGTGGGATAGGAAGTACATTTACAGATTCAGAGAATGATGAAAAGCTGCTCAGATATGCAGAGTGGAGCACAAAGCTTTAGGGGTAAGACCTGCATTGCCTCGGAGGGCCCAGGCAGCCTCCCTCAAGTTTTCAAGAAAGCAAGTTAGAAAGGAGTATATCATCACCTGTTTAGATATATTTTCCCACACCCTATGCTCTATTCCAGTGGTTCTCAAGAGAGGTTGATTTTGCACCGTGACTCTCCACCACGAGTGGACACTGGCAATGTCAGGAGGTAGTTTGGGTTGTCACAGCTTGGGAGGCTGGTACTACTGGGTGTCTAGTAGGTAGGGGTCAGAGATGCTGTTAAACATCCTATAATACATTGGAAAGCAAACATCAATAGTTCCGAGGCTGAGGAACCAACTCTATTCTTTTGAGAACTGCAAAAGGCTCCTTAAAGGAACTTAACCCATGCAAGTCCTGGTCCATTACCAGGGAAGCAGTATCTGGGAAAGATCCAGGAAGCATCAGAGATAGAAAACATGACTGCTACAGAAAGAATCTTCTAGAACTCAGCTGACACAAACCACCTGGCTGTCAACCTGCAGGTGGTAGGCAATGCATAGGTGAATGCAGTCCCCAGAGTCATGGCTTAGGAAACAGGACATTACAATGGTGTCCTGGAGGCATCCAGGCATGGCTGCACTTATAGCAACCCTCTGGCCTCATTGACTGACCCAACAAAATGTGTGAACCCCTAAAATTTGCCAGTACAGTGCTTGTTTCGACAGATATTTGTGCTCCAGAAGATGCCATAGTGGTTAGAAGAGGCCTTTAGAGACTAACGACTGTGTGCAGGGTTTTTAGCAGACCTCAGTGTCCTGCCAGGTGTTCCTGCATCTGCCTCAACCCCCCTGTCTTCACCAAAGGCACAAGAGCCAAGCACATTATCACCAAATGCCCAGCGTCTTTACAGTGCCCAGTACGCCATGTGATCACCTCTCCAGGCAGGAAGGCCCAGCTTTGGGTCTCCCAAGTCTGAAGCTTATCAGGGAGTATTTTTCATGCTGAGCTGTGATGCATCAAAAGATGCAGAAGCCAAGAATTAAGCAGAGGGAGACAAGTAGCCTGATCTGTTGGGGCAACAGATCAAGAAGAAGAGACTAAGAAGGTCACCCAAACCAGGAGACCGCTTGAATCAATCCTTAGCAGCCCAAGTTTAATGCCAGGAAATCAAACTGCCAGAAATGCCCTACAGAGCCTTTCCAGACTTGGCATATTGCCTGGGTGCTGCACTGAGGGTTTCACTCAATTTTTATATCACTTTCATATAAAAGGATTAACTAGAAGCCTTTTAAAGTCTTTTCTTTCACTATCCAAAATGTCCTTCCAGAGTATCATTAGGTCTTTTATTTTCTCGGCTTGGCGAACTATCCCGCTTCCCCTTCCATAAATCGTGGCCTGTAAATAAGAGATTCCTCTTGCAGACTTCTCAACTGCATTTTTTTGTCATTACAAAAACTGCTTTCATTTAAATAATCTGTTGAAAAATACACTGAAACCATTACATACTAGTTCCTGCTAAAACATGTTCCCCCACAGTAGTTCATTGGAGAAACTGAAGAGGGAGAGAAGGAAGGGAGAGGGAGACCTGCTGTTTCAGCCCCTTGATGTAAAACATTTGCCACATCTTTCCATACATTGACTCAGCCCATAAACTCTCCTCTGCAGTTTGTGCTTTCTGTCCATCTTCCTGGGTGGAGACCTACTGCAGATATTGGAAATTTGAGCAATTAACCTAGTCAAACAGGGTTCAAATGGTATATGACATTTCAGACATTTTCTGTGGGTTTGTATAGTTGCGCTCCACTGGGATAAAACCAGATGATAATTTTCAATTTAATTCTATTCAACAAATCTTGATTGAGACCTTAACTGTGCCAGGCACCATGATACATAAATGCTGTTTGTAAGCAGAGCAGAAGTTCGCAACAGGAAATTTCAGGCTAGCCACTGTCAGCCAAATCCACGTTTTCACTCTTCAATTCAGAATGGGTTTTTAGGCCTAGGGTTCTGAGTGTGGTGTAAGAAACTAGACATGCCAGTCTATGGATAGGAATTCATTAGACTCTCAGGTGGACTGACCTCCACTAGTCCTTGTACAAAGGGCTTTTAGCATCTTAGCAGCTGTCCTATACAGTAGGTGCCATTATGATTCCCATTTTGCAGGTGAGTTAACTGATATTAAACAGGTGTCCCAAAGTCACACAGGTCAGAAGATCCAAATCAAGGCAGCCTTACATCAGACCTTGTGATACCATCCTCCACAGCACATTGCCTTCCTTGGATTATTGGCAAATGGCCCGAAGAGGAGTCAAGTCAACAAACAGTAATGCGCTCAAGGGGAGGGTTGAGTCTTTTTGGGGCCTTTAAGCCACTTGGGAAGATGGGCTGGAAATGTGTGAAACTCCATTACCTTTTGAACTCTCACTAAAATGTGCAAAACCCAGATGGAACTATGAGAAATCCTTGCCAATAACATTAGCTCCCTTCAGATCTCCTGCCATAAGAGCCCTCCATGTATTTTTGAAAGGTCAGAGTGGCTGTAGTTTTCTTCAGCGTAGGTCAAGTTCATCTCCCAGACATCTGGGGAGGTGCTGATGTGCACGCACCAAAAGTGACATCTGCTCATTCCCAAAGTTACTCCACAGTCCCAGTGCACACTGGGTCCAGGCTTCCCCTCAGGATCTATGAGGAGACAGATAAAGATGAAAAACATATATGTTTCCATCAAAGGGGAAAAGGCTGAACCAAGCATAGAGCATTCCTAAAAAGAAATATTTTGCAGTGTATTAAACAATCATGAAAACCACTATTTGCATGTATCGAGGGTGTCCATACTGTACCACGGTGGGAACATGATGGCACAGAGGTCCCATCTACATATGTATGCCCCTGCTCTTGCCAACTGGTAATCAGGGAAGGGTCATCTCAGGGTCATAAATGTCACCTTGGGTGACAGAGTTGACTCACTTTTTAAAAAATATTTTATATATCACTTGTATTTTACTTCACACTAAAAAATACCAATTCTGTTATTTTTCTTTGGCAGGAGGGAAGGGGTTGATGATATCAAAAACAAAAACTTGCAATATACTAAAACCAAGGATATGAAAATAATTTATATCAGAGTCCAGGAATGTTCCCACAAACCACAGGGCTGTGGTTTGGATTGAGGAATCTAACCATGAACTGTCTGTGCTCTTCATCTGAAGGAAAACAGAGCATGCCTTCCACACCAAGGAGACTTGGACTTCATTGATCCTCAATAGAAAGGATTTGGTGGTTGTTGTTAAATGTGGGTTCTTGGTATTTTGCCATTTTGCTAATATTTCTGTGGTCTCAGGACTAAATGGGTGGAAACACATCTCTAATTGATAAATAAATAGAAAAATATGCTTTATGTGTTTCTTAAAAGTCAGGAATATGTCTTACGGTGATGGCATGTCAGAATCTCCTGGGAGGTTTCAAATTACACCAAAAACATTGCCAGAGAGAGAGACTCTTCCCCCTCCACCGCCCAGGGGAGGCTCCATTCCTGACCCATCCGGGTGTGGCTAGAATGGGGAAAAGGCTGGGACCCACCACCCGCTGCTGGGAGGCTACATGGGCTGACCCGCCTTGCCTCCTCTCCTCAGCCAAGTGTGCATGTGCACCTGCTGGGTACCTGGGGGCTGAGGTCTCTCTTGTGAAGAGGAGTTGAAGGGCACCTATCGTTGGAACTTAGACACACATGGGAAACAACAGAAAGCAGATTCTGAGCAGGGACCTGGGGGCCCTTCAGATACAATAGCCTCCACGAGAAGCAGAAGAATGGCCTAGGGAGCCGGGGTGCCCAACACGGCCTGAGGGGTAGAGGTGAACATGGTAGCTGTTCCCTCCACCCACCAGGCCCTGGCTGCCCTAGGGATTAAAGGACGGTGAGCAAACTTCAAAAGCAGTCCCTGTAAATTCTTAGGGCCCAGGCAACTCCTCTGCGAGGCCCCTCTAAGAAAGCAGGACAACACCGAGGAGCCACTCCCTCCTGGCAAAGTAAAACTGAGCACAGGCCAGGAAAAAGCACAGATGCGGGGCTGCAGCCTGGACGGGCAGCGGCGGCACCAGCACAGGCAGCCCATGAACCACACGTCTGGGATGTGCTGAGTTGCAGAGGCTGAGACGGTAGGCGCCGCGTTCAAGCATGGCCGCCAGAATGTCAGCACAGAAAAAGCGGGGAGCAGTGCTACACCCCAGGAGCAGGGCTGGCCTGCAATATCGGTCGAGACTCCTGAGATCCATGGAGAGAAAGGGGTGAGCAAAGCCCTGCAAGCTCACACACACAGGCTCTCGAACGGGGCCCTGGGGCCAGGTGTTTAAGTAACAGACTCACACCCACAGGCGGGGGGAGCGGCTCCACCACTCCTGTAGGGTCTTATTTTAGTTTATCCTCTGAACTCTATTTATGCCAAGTAACTTAGCTCGAAACCTCAGCGCTTAATTTTGCTTAAATTATTGGGATAGTTTCTTCATATCTAGACACACTATCTTAGATCCAGAGACTAAGGAAAAGTATTTTCTTTCTGTCTCATACTTCCTCCTCGTTTGTAACCTGTGTTAACAGCAAAGGTAATCAACTTCCCCACAAGCAATTGTTTAGTTTAGGGGAGATAAATATAGAAGATAAATAAAGGAGGTGCACCATTACTAGAAGGTGTTTTCTCATTCATGGAATTGCACACACAGCAATTCATCAGCTATTTTTTTTCCATCAGCTATTGTTTTAGATTTGAATTGTACACTTGTTGTATTTTGCTTTATACAAACATGTCCCAGATCATAGTTCATGGCTCTGGAATATATTTTACAGTATATATGGGACTGGCTTAGAGTCATCCCGTCTGTGGTTATGTAAAGCCAAACCACGTTATCATAGCTTTGTTGCACAGCTATTTAAAAAAAAAAAAGATATGGCTTGTCTGTTGCCCATGTCAGTCCAAGAAACCAGTGTAATTCTGACTTTGGAAATTCCACCTTATGGTCTACCCAATTCAAAGTAAATACACAATTCTCTGTTGGCAGTTTGTGCTGCAGTCCCCTGTGCTAGGAAACCCCATTGCCACACCCCCTGGTTGAGAGGCATGCAACAGTGATCCCACCCCCTGGTTGAGAGTGGTCCTTGCTGCAAAGTGGTCCTTGCTGCAAACTACTCGAGACTCATTTCCTCCCTGGTAGCTCATGGTTGATCCGGTGGGCATCCAACCTGAGTTAGAACAGTCAGAGAATCATGCTGAAAATTTAGACCTAGGTCAGAGGGAGTCAAGTTGGTCTCTCTTGTGCTTGACTCTGGGATGTAAACTGTGGGAGGTGTTGGCAGTGAGAGAGGAGAAACGAGCTTAGAGGAGCCAAAGGGAGAAACTGGATGAGGGAGGGCATTATCACTCATGTCCCTGGAGTTCCTGAGACCCAACTGCATTCCTGACCCTGGATTCCTTGAGACACCACCGTGGCCTTAGAGGGCTTAAGCTGGTTGAAGATTACCTGAACCAAAATATATCTAATTAGCACAAGAGATGTTGGTAGCCAACATAAAAAACGAATAGCAAAAATAGGTAACACTTAAATAGTGAAGTTTTCCAGAAGAAGAAACTGAGAAGAGGGAGGTTAAACGCTTGCACAAGATCACACACCAGGCAGCCTGGCCCCAGAACCCAGAGTAGCAACCTCTCCATTGCTCACGTCTCAAAATAGACACAAAGGAAAAGGCCTGGTCTGGTGTCAGGCAGATGTGGGTCAGTTTCCTCACTGAACTACTTGCCTGGGGCTAATTATTGACCCTCGGTTTCTTAATCTGCAAAATGGAGATGACCAAAAGCATAAAATAGAATTGTTGCAAGCGTCAATGAGATATTGTAAATAACGTGCCTTGACCCAGTAGGCATTTGATAAAAGTTACTTCTAATCTGTTTCCAATTTTTCATTTATAATTAACTGCAGTGACTAGAACTGACAGAATATTGTGAAGAGTGGTAGTAACAAGCATCAGTATTTTTACTGCTAAATATATTGCTGAGATAGATGTGCTTTATTTTGTTAAGGAAGCATTGTTCTATTGCTGGTTTACTACAAAGATTTTTTTTCTCCGGAAATTGGTGATGGATATTTTCAAGTAACTTTCCAGTTTGTAACCAAAAAAAAGTCGTACGATTTTTGTCTTTTGACTTTATACTTGATTTTAGTAATAGAATTCTTAATACTGAACTATCCTATCTAATTAAACATCCCTAATCATTTTGCATTGTTCTGGGAATGAACTAGTAGGTTCAATTCTCTTGTGTTAATTTGGGATTTATGTACAAGTGCAATTTCTCTAGTTTTCTTTCTTGTTTTATCTTTTCCAGGTTCCACTTTGTGTTTATGGTAGCTCATAAAGATGAATTAAGAAGTTTTGCACCCTTTTCTGATTTCTGGAACTGTTGAAATAGCAGAAAGGTTTTCTGTCCTTGAGTTTTTGAAAGAACACGTCTTTAAAAATATATATATCCAGTCCCAGTATCAATTTTGGAGATTGTCCTTTGTCCTCAAAGTTTTCTACTTGGCACTGTGGTTATTGGTCTATTTAAGTTTTCTACGTCTTCCTGAATAAATTTGAATAATTTTTATTTTGCTAGAAAATTTGTAATTCATTGAGATATTTAATTTTTTAGCACTAAGCTGAAAATAGTAATTTCATTTAATGTTATCATTTATTCCATATCTGCATATATTTACTACCTGCTTTGATTCCCAGCTCTCTTTACTGGACCCTCGGGGCCACCTCTAAGTGGGGAAGCCACGGGCCCATCACCTCTGTGCCGACCTTTAGTCTTTTCCAGGTTTGGATCATCTCGGTCATCTCGACCTAGATGGCCACAACCCTACTATCATGTTAGAAGCATTGGTTACAATGCCCTGGAGTCTATTTAGAGTAGGTGAGCCAATCTTCTATTGGGGTAGGAGATAACTTTATACACAGGATGTGGTTACTGTCTTGGGGACTGGTCAGTTATGGGGTGGTTGGGAAAGGGCACCCAGGAATGAAGCACTGGTGGGGTACCCAGGCCCAAGGACCCATTGTCCCAGAAGCCCCCTATCCACAGTGCCCCATAGCACTTTCACTGAGGTTTTGTTTGCCTCTAGTCTCTTCAGAGTCAATAACACTAGCGTGTTATTTCATGGAAAAAGAATCAACTACTTCAAACATACCAATTTGAAGTGTTTTTATAAATATATTTATTCTATGGAATCAGATAATCTATTCATTTTAACATCTTTATAGCAGCTATAGAGTAGGAAACCCTCTGAGTCTAAAAAGAGCCACATAAAAGGCAATGGAGATAGATTAGTTGGAAATTCTGCCAGGGAGGATCTGAGAAAATTCACCACTAAATCCCTGATTAGGTGAAAACCTACTTAGAGTGGACACCAGGAAGACTCCAGTTATGAAAGTAGGTGCCAGAGATAGGCGAGGCCCACATGGTGGGGAAAGTGTAGGGCGCTAGACCAGGCAGGCAGGAAGCTGGTTTAGGAGCAGGCAACAATGGAACCAAGCCCAGGTAGCCTCAGCATTTTGCTAAGCAGGTTACTTGCAAAATGCTCAGGAAGCCAATGCTCCGACAAGCATTTAGATCAGTAAAGGGCACTTACATCTGGAGGTGGCCAGATCTGTATGGCCAGTTCTTCCTAGCAGTGACCTCGTTCTGTCTTTTATGTGGCTGGCTATTTTAAAGAGTGATGCTCATTCAGCTGATCTCTTACCATATTGTGATTATATGTAACTCTTCCCCACTGTCTGCAAGCACAGCTGCCATATGGGCTCCATACTCAAACCCTCCACCTGCCAGCATGGACCTTAGGTAATGTAGATAAAATGCTTCAATGGGTAAGGACGCACATCCAGAAAGCCCTCTGTGTCACTGGATCTAGGTCCTCCTCCAGTTCAGTGTGGGCTTTTTATCTAAGATTCCTGAATTCCCCTTCCCAGTGCTTTTCTCTTCTTGGGTCCTCATTCTCCCCGGTCTGAAAAAGGTTCTGGAAAATGACTCAAGTCTGCTACATGTCAGGGAGAGGAGGCATCCTTTAGTCCCTAACAAGCACACAGGTGTTGTTCATGGTAAAGCATAAGGAGGGGGAGAACAGGCGCCTCCCTTGCGTCATCAATGAGAAGATTCCTTAAGCAGCTTAAGATGAATGCTCAAACACATCAAATAAAAGTGCAAACTAAAATATTTAACAATGTAAATTTCCACTTGCCCATTTCTCTGCCTTGTCTGTGTTCCAGGTTCAGGTTTAGCGGTCGCATCCTGGGCCTGGCTCTGATCCATCAGTACCTTCTTGACGCTTTCTTCACGAGACCCTTCTACAAGGCACTCCTGAGACTGTAAGTGCTTTGCAGACCACGCTTCCACCCCAGCCCTGTCTGCAGGGCAAGCACACCGACCTCTCTGGTGCCACTGACCCTTTTGTCACTGTTTTGCCCTAACCATTCCTGTTAGGGTTATGGAGGCTTCCTCTTCTGAGTGCTTAGATATCACATACATTTTTTAGCACAATAAAAAGATATTTGGGGATTTTGTTGTTGTTGTAGGGGAAGATTCTATTATCAAAATGTCATATCATGGAGATGAATCATTTTATATAAAATTATAATAATATTACAAACATTGCATTAAACTGTTAAGTAGAACCGATCTGTTTATAGCATAATTGTTTTAAAATGATAGTTTTCTCCAATTTTCATGCAGAGTCCATGAGTCAATAATTATTTCATGTTTGTTATTATAAACAATTTCACATTTGCTTTTCAAAGGAAAATCATTGAATGAACTAAAATGACTGAATGATCTGATTCATCAGTGGATTCAAGAGTATCCAATTGTTAGGATAAGTCTGTGATGTTTTAGCCAGGAATGATATAACCACATTTTGAAGTGAGGTCTGGGTAGCCATTTGTTCGGTAATTCTGTTTGCCTTTCTCACTGAATTCACCCAGGCCCTGTGATTTGAGCGACCTGGAATATTTGGATGAGGAATTCCACCAGAGCTTGCAGTGGATGAAGGACAACAACATCACAGACATCTTAGACCTCACTTTCACCGTTAATGAAGAGGTTTTTGGACAGGTTTGTGTGACATGGGGTTTGGAAAAGGGATTTTGTTTTTTACTATGGAAAATGCACATAACATAAAGTTATCATCTTAATCATTTTTAAGTGTAGACTTCAGTGCTTCAGTATATCCACATTGTTGGGCATCCAATCTCCAGAACTTTTTCATCTTGCAAAACAGAAACTCTACCCATTAAACAATAACTTTCCGTTTCTCCCACCCACAACTCCTGGCAACTACCATTCTATTTTCTGTTTCTATGAATTTGACTACTCTAGATACTTCATGTAAGTGGAATTATACAATATTTGTCTTTTTGTGGCTGACTTATTTCACTTAGCATAATGTCCTCAAGGCTCATCCATGTTGTAGCATGTGTCTGAATTTACTTCCTTTTTAAGACTAAATAATATTTCATTATGTAGATATATATGTATACGCACATATATATACAAATATATATAGTATTATTCCTTTATATGTATATAAAATATTTCTTCCTTTTTAAAGCTGAAAAATATTTCATTGTGTGTATATTATATATATAAACAAATATATATACATATATGCCATATTTTATTTTATTTTTTTTATTTTTTTTTTTTTTGAGACGGAGTCTTGCTCTGTCGCCCAGGCTGGAGTGCAGTGGCGCGATCTCGGCTCACTGCAACCTCCGCCTCCCGGGTTCATGCCATTCTCCTGCCTCAGCCTCTCCGAGTAGCTGGGACTACAGGCGCCTGCCACCACGCCCGGCTAATTTTTTGTATTTTTGGTAGAGACGGGGTTTCACCGTGGTCTCGATCTCCTGACCTCGTGATCCGCCCGCCTCGGCCTCCCAAAGTGCTGGGATTACAAGCGTGAGACACCGCGCCCGGCTATATGCCATATTTTATTTATCCATTCATCCATTTTTCTGTTGATGAACACCTGGGTTTTTTCCACCTTTTGGCTATTGTGAATCATGCTGCTATGAACATGAGTGTACCAATATCTGTTCAAGTCCCTGCTGTATATATCAATTCTTTTGGATATATACACAGAAGTGGGATTGCTAGATCATGTGGTAATGGGATTTTGTTTTTTAAATTAGCGAATAAGGGATCTCATTCATTCAAACCAATTCCTTGGGAACTACTTCCTTTAATAAATCTGCCCGTGTCCTCTTTCTTCTTTTTCTTGTTATGACCTGGATCTACTTTATGGAGTTTTTTGAAAATCAAATATGATAATGGATCAGAAATCATCTTTGTGAAGTACGCCATACATATGTCAGGGATTTGTGCTATTTGTGCCATTACAGAAATGATTCTTTTTATCACATCCAGACAGCTACTCCTCCAAAATACATATATCTCAACACTAAATAATAAGATAAAGTTTCCCATTTGTTTTCCACTAACATTTATATAACATCAAATCTTCTGATCAAATGGGTTACAATTTTAACGGAAAATAACCATAGCCTGAGTAGATTGAACAAACAAGGTTTGGGGAACCTCATTTTCTAGACCTAAAGGCTGTGACATACGGTAATTCGTAACAGGGTTGTTGTGATAGTTAAATCAGAATGCTTTAGAGGTGCCTCACATCAATGTGGACAGTGCACTGGGTCAGTGCATGAGAATGAATGAATGCTGCAGGCCACCGAGCACCCGCATCCCAGTCAAGAATCTTGGCTAGGTCCTGGAAAACATCAACGTTCTGTATTTCTTCTGTAAAAATATGCCTCTGAAGAATGCTGTCTTACATATTTGAGAAAAACATATTTCTTCCTACAACTCTGGAGAGCACATTTAAATATGTTCAAGAATATGCTACTCATGGCTGGGCATGGTGGCTCACGCCTGTAATCCCAGCACTGCCGGGCGCGGTGGCTCACGCTTGTAATCCCAGCACTTTGGGAGGCCGAGGCGGGCGGATCACGAGGTCAGGAGATCGAGACCACGGTGAAACCCCGTCTCTACTAAAAATACAAAAAATTAGCCGGGCGTGGTGGCGGGCGCCCGTAGTCCCAGCTACTCAGAGAGGCTGAGGCAGGAGAATGGCGTGAACCCGGGAGGTGGAGCTTGCAGTGAGCCGAAATTGCACCACTGCACTCCAGCCTGGGCGACAGAGCGAGACTCCGTCTCAAAAAAAAAAAAAAAAATCCCAGCACTTTGGAAGGCCGAGGTGGGCAGATCAACTGAGGTCGGGAGTTCGAGACCAGCATAACCAACATGGTGAAACCCTGTCTCTACTAAAAATACAAAAATTAGCTGGGCATGGTGGCGGACACCTGTAATCCCAGCTACTCGGGAGGCTGAGATAGGAGAATCACTTGAACCTAGGAGGCGGCAGTTACAGTGAGCCAAGATCACGTCATTGCCCTCCAGCCTGGGCGACAAGAGCAAAACTCCATCTCAAAAAAAAACTACTCATTTAACTTTCCTGCCATGTACTCATTGAACAGGCAAAATACACTGTTCTCTGCACATGACTACTGTTAGTCCATCTTTCACATATGCCCTATTATAGAGGGTAAGTTTATAAAATATACACAATTACTTAACAAATTGTATTAAGACAACTGGGTAGCCATCTGTAAAAGTTTTAAGTTAGATCCCTAACCTAACTCATTACACTAAATAAATTCCAGCTGGATCAGAAACCTGAATGTAAAAATTTTTTAAACAGGAAAAAGATAATTTTTATTTTTAATCGTGCACTAAAGAATGTTGATACAGATATGGCACACATTCTCAAAGTCATAAAAGTCATCTGACGTAGTCAAATATTATTTTTAAATTTCTGCATGACAAACTATACTATAAACAAACTGAAAGCAACGTAATGTTTAATACATAACATAAAGACTATTTCTTTCAATATCAGAAGAGATCCCATAGATTAGTAAGAAATTATCAGTCAACAACCTAATAGAAAAATCGCAAGGAATATAAATAGATAGTTCCCAGAAAAGGAAAGACAAGGAGATAATCTCATTTACAATTTTTTAAAATAAATTAATGCTATAGTGAGATACCATTTTCCCTCATTACAATGTCAAGAATCAAAAAATTTAGCAGTATTTTGGGATGGTGTAGAGAAACAGACCTTCCTGTCCATTGTAGGTGGAAGTTTGATTCACTCTCTATGAAAGGCACTTTGGTGATATCGGTTCATATTTTAAATCACATGCCTTTGACTCAGCACACATGTCTAGAAATTTGTCCTACCAATACATTAACATCTAATGAAAATTACTAATATATTAGGATCTTCATCACAGCCTTGTTGATAGTTGAAAAATATCTGTAACAGTCTAAATGTCCAGCAGTAGAGCACTGGTTAAATAAATGATACATTTACTAAGTGGAGTAGTGAAATCATGTGGGGTTATTAAAAAGCATGAGGACACCCCAGCCCCTCAATTCACATATAATCATGAGCAATAAACAGGGTACACTAACAACAATAAAGAAAGAAAAACACAGGTCTAAATTGGCATGAAAAATGTCTAAGATATATTTTTAAGAGAAAAAAAGTGAAGAATAGTGTGTAAAACACACTACTGTTTACAGGGAAAAAGAGTTTATGTTGGTCAGGCACGGTGGCTCACGCCTGTAATCCCAGCACTGTGGGAGGCAGAGGTAGGAGGCTGTCTTCAAGCCAGGAATTTAAGACCAGCCTGGGCAACATAGCAAGACCCCCATCTCTAAAAATTTTTAAAGATGATATATGTACATTCCCCAGCATATGCATAGAATCTCCCTGGAAGGGAAGTAGAGATGACAGTCTCCAGAAAGGGAGAATGCATGGCTAGGAGGTTAGGTGGGAGAAAAACTGACTTCATTTTATGGCCTTCTACACCACTTGAATTTTATTCTATGGCCATATATTACCTATTCAAGAAAACGAAGTCAACTACAAATAACTGAATGCATAAAATTAGAGGAAAAAATGAAGTTGAAGATACAAAAGAACAATCCTCTAGTGTAAAGTGTAGGAACTCGACAACTTAGAAAAAAAGCTTAAATATTCCCAGTGCTAAAAATAAGGATGTGTTTTAGATCTACAATAATGTACAGTTGACTCTTCAAAATGCAAAGATTAGGGCGCTGAGTCCTGTAAAGTCGAAAATTCATGCATAAGTTTTGATTCTCTAAAAACTTAACTACTAGTAGCCTACTGTTGACTAGAAGTCTTATTAATAACAAAAATTGTCAATTAACAAATATTTTTTAGGTTATAGGTATTATAAACGTATTCTTACAATAAGGAAAGCTAGAGTACAGAGAACGTTATTAAGAACATCATAAGGAAGAGAAAATATATTTTCTATTCATTGAGTGGAAGTGGATCATCATAAAGGTTGTCTTCACTTTGAATAGGCTGAAGAGGAGCAGGAAAGGAAGGTTTGGTCTTGCTGTCTCAGGGTGGAGGAGGTGGAAGAGGGGCAGGAGAGGCAGGCACACTTGGTGTAACTTTATGGAAATACATCGTAATTTCTGTCGTTTTTGCTTTTTCCTTTCTCCAAAAATGTATCTATATAGTACCAATCCTTCTTCTACCAATCCTTTGCTTTAGTTTCAGTGCCCGTATCTAGAAAGGTTCATTATCATAAAAGAAGTCAAAAGCAGTCAAACAATCAGAACCGTTCTGCCAGGTTGTCTAACATCGATTTGTTTTCTGGCACCGCTTCTTCTAGATCTTCTTCCTCGTCACCTGGCACTGGTTCAGAAGCACTCATCTTCATCAAGTCATCTTCTGTTCCTCTGGCGTGGTGTCTGTCAGCTCTTGAATTTCTCCAAGATCCGTATCTTAAAACCCTTTACCCCCCACTTTTTTTTTTTTTTTTTTTTTTTTGCCATATCCACAATCTCTTTCATGATTTCCTTGATTGGCTCTGTCATAAATCCTGGGAGGTTATGCACAACATTTGGACACAGTTGTCTCCAGCAGAAATGTATTGTTTGGGGCTCGATGACTTTCATGACTTTTTCTGTAACATCTTCAGTGGCATAACTTTTCCAGAATTTCACAGTGTTCTCTCTACTGAAGTCATCCACAGTGCTGACATCCTTTCCATAGAGTGTCGTGTGTAATGAGACTTAAAGTTCCTATGACTCCTGATCTAAAGGCTGAATTAGAGATGTTGTTTTGGGGGGCAAGTAGACCACTTTGATGCCTTGGTGTTGAACTCAGGGGGTTCTGGGTGGCCAAGGGCATTGTCCAACTTAAAAAAAAAAAAAAAAACTTTAAAAGGCAGTCCCTTTCTGGCAAGGTACTTCCTAACTTTGGGAACAAAGCACTGACAGAACCAATCCAGAAAAGAGGTTCTCATTATCCAGGCTTTCTTGTTGGCAGCTGGTGTTATCTTTCTCTTCAAGGCTCGGGGATTAAAGCTTTAATGGATAAGGGCAATCCTGATCATAAATCCAAATGTGTTTGCCCAAAACAGTAGAGTTAGCCTATCACTTCTTGCCCTAAATCCTGGTGCTCACTTATCTTCCTTACTAATAAAGGACCTTTGTGGTGCTTTTTTTCCAGAACAGGGCACTTTCACCTGCATTAAAAACCTGTACAGGCAGATATCCTTTCTCCTCAGTGATTTTCTTAATGGTGTCTGGGAATTCATCTGCTGCCTCTTGGTCAGCACGAGCTGCTTCTCTTCTTATCTTGACATTTTTTTCAGCCAAACCTGTTTCTAAAATTATCAAACCATCCTTTACTGGCATTAAAGTTTCCAACTTTAGATCCTTCACCTTCCTTTTGCTTTGAGTTATCATATAATGACTTTGCTTTTTCTAGAATCATATTAGAGTCTGTAGGTATGCCATTGTTCTAGCAATACTGCACTCACATAAAAGCTGTGTTTTCAGCCGGGCACGGTGGCTCATGCCTGTAATACCAGCACTTTGGGAGGCCAAGGTGGGCATATCACGAGGTCAAGAGATCGAGACCATCCTGGCCAACATAGTGAAACCCTATCTCTACTAAAAATACAAAAATTAGCTGGGCGTGGTGACACATGCCTGTAATCTCAGCTACTCAGGAGGCTGAGGCAGAATCGCTTGAACCCGGGAGGCAGAGATTGCAGCGAGCCGGGATTGCACCACTGCATTCCAGCCTGGCAACAGAGCAAGACTCTGTCTCAAAGAAAAAAAAAAAAGAAAAGCTGTGTTTTCAATATGAGATAAAAAAGTATTCCACAAAAAGTGCCAGGTTTTCATACCTGCTGGCATAGCTGCAATGATGGCTTCATGAATTTCCTTTTTTTTTTTTACGATGGTCCCTATGCTGGATTCATTTATTTTGAAAAGGTGGGCAACCACATCTGCAGACCTCAATCTGTGGTGCGTATCAAGCAATTCAATTTTCCCTTGTAATATCATGATTTTTCTCTGCTTCTTGGGAGTATTTCCAGCATCATTAGTGGCCCTTTGTGTGGGTCCCACAATGTGATTCAAAGTTTACGGTATTGCACTTAAACACAGTGGAAAATATGCAGTAAACAAGAAAGATCACTTTTTACTGTGATACACAATTTACTGGAGAGAGGCTGTTCATCAGCAACACTTGAGCTCATTGCAAAAACAACAGTAGGTGACTACAAAATTATTACAATAGTACAGTATGTAGTACAGTTAATTTTATGCAGTTATGATTTAATACCGCATTTTTATGTTTGTATTTCTCTCAACTGCCAGTGGCACCATGTACAGGCACTAAGTTGTGTGTGTACATTTTCATAAATTTTAACTTTTTAATAATAGATTTGTGTACATTTTATGTTGGTAAATGATAAAGTAGACTAGTATCTACATATATTTTATGGACTCATGACATTTCTAACTTTTTTTTCATTTTAAAAAAGCTTCTATTAATTTTCTAGGTATGCGAGTCATCTGTGAGTTTTTTCAAATTGTTGTAAATCTCCAAAAAAATTTCCAATATCTTTATTGAAAAAAATCCACGTACAAGTGGACCCATGCAGTCCAAACCCATGCTGCTCAGGGGTCACCTATATACCTGTTTAAAGTTTATCTCATTTCTCTTCAAAAGGAGGTCACCAAGAACAATGAGTGGTTTTAGAAGATTGAATTGCAGCCCTTCTTTTGTCAAGTTGTTAGATAGTGGAGAGCAGAGGGATGCAGGTGAAAGACACCATAGACTTTAGGATTAGATTGAGCTACTAGTGAAGAAGCCAAAAATGACCCTGTTGAAATTAATAGAAGCTTTTTCTCCCCCTATAAAAGCCCTGTTTAGGCTGAGTGTGGTGGTCCACGCCTATAATCCTAGCACTTTGGGAGGCCAAGGCAGGTGGATCGCTTGAGGCCGGGAGCTGAAGACCAGCCTGGCCAACATGGTGAAACCCTGTCTGTACTAAAAATAAAAAAATTAGTCAGGTGTGGTGGCATGCACCTATAGTCCCAGTTACTTGGGAGGCTGAGGTGGGAGAATCGCTTGAGCCTGGGAGAGGGAGGTTGCAGAGAGCTAAGATTGTACCACTGCACTCCAGCCTGGGTGATAGAGTGAGACCCTGTCTCAAAACAAAAACAAAAAAACTCTGATAAAATCCTCAGGGATCAAGCTCCTTCCAGGTCTCCCCACTGCTATCGCTAGGATAGGCCACCTGCACTCTTAGCACAGATGTGTACAGCATCCCAACCATCACAACTGTGTTCAATGCAGCAGGACAAAGGAACACACAGCCCATCCCTTCAAGGAGGCCTCCTGACAGTGCCATACACTTCTGCTTACATCCCATTGGACAGAATTTACTTACATGCCACACCTAGCTGTGAGAGAGGTTGGAAAATAAAGTCTTTAACTGGGCAGCTAAAAATCAGGCATTCCAAAGAATATGGATGCTGGGTGGTAACAAGTATTTTATCATTAGCCAATATTTTATAATTAGCACTAATCACCTAAGTGATAAAAGAAAAAGCAACCATCAGACTACTTATGGACTGCTTTGTTTAGCCACAAGTGCCAAACATATATGTATTTTTTCTTTAAACCAGTAACTAAGTCCAGTGATACCTTATTTGTCTTGCAGCATTGAGCATTGCAGTGAACGCTTAAGTGAATTTAAGATGACTAAAGATTACCCCCTTCATAAATGAACATATTTTGATTTTTTAAAAAATGTCTAGTACGTTATCTACCTTCTTGCCTGTGAAAAGATGGCACACATATCATAGCCTTCCCTGATGACTCAAGCATGTCCTAACAAACAGGCATCATCACACAAGTGGCAGCGCCATTTGCTCTGTGTGCCTACATGCTTCTGGTTCCCTTCCCAGGGTCAGGCTGCCCTGGCTGTGTAATATTATACCCCACCCTCTGCCAGAAGACCACTGTCTTCTGGCCAGCTGTGGGAGTGGAAGCTGATGGCTGTTAAGAATTTGCTGTCATTGAGATTTGGGGGCATCAAGTATGTCATTGTAGTGTTGAGACATTCAGCTTCACCATTAGGGACAACCTAGGACATTTTCCTTTTATTTCCATTATGCCTCTTGAGTATAGGAAACTTGTCCTCTGTATAAAACAAAAACTGTAGCCTTTCCAAGGTGCTTAACAATCTGCTTAGAGGTCAGGTGCAGAGGCTCATGCCTGTAATCCCAGTTAATCCCAATACTTTGGAGTTGGGAGGATCACTTAAGGCCAGTAGTTCAAGACTAGACTGGGCAACATAGAACACATTCTACCAAAAAAAAAAAAAAAAAAAAAAAGAAGAAGAAGAAGAAAGAAAAAAAAACTAACCAGGTGGAGTGGGGCTTGTCTGTGGTCCCAGCTACTCAGGAGGCTGAGGCAGGAGGGTCATTTGCCCCAGGAATGCAGGGCTGCAATAAGCTATGATTGCACCACTGTGCTCCAATCTGCTTAGAACAGCCAGAGCTTTTTTAGTGACCTTTAGCAAGGAAAAAAAGCATTATTATGCTGAATAATGCCCTGTAGAGGATTTTTGGCTTACAGTCATCCCCCTAAAATCAGTGTGCCTCCCTGAGAGAGAAGCTGAACTGACAAGCATCGCAATATTTCTGTTTTCCTACAAGGTCACAGAAAGGGAGTTGAAGTCTGGAGGAGCCAACACACAGGTGACGGAGAAGAACAAGAAGGAGTACATTGAGCGCATGGTGAAGTGGCGGGTGGAGCGCGGCGTGGTACAGCAGACCGAGGCGCTGGTGCGTGGCTTCTACGAGGTGAGGCCCGGTGGCCTGGGGAAGGCAAGCTGTGGCCAGGGTGCTGCTTCACGGGGCCTTGTACTCCAGGCTCCCTGAGGGAGCAGCAGCTCAGGTGGTGAGAACAGAGAGGGAGAGCCAAGGTGAACAGTGGGCTCAGCGAGTGCTCCTCACCGAGGAGTACTGAGGACCTTCTTGTGATAGAGGGCTGAGGGGTCAGAGTTCTCTGGGAAACTCAACTCTTATGGGTGAAAAATGCTTTCAAGCAACTGGCATGTGACCCTGGTGTGCCAGATGTGAAAACATCTAACATCTCTTGTCACGATATGTGCAGGTGGTGTTTCCTTTCAGTCAATGAAGCAAAAATAAGTGAAGACATTGGGGGGTATTGTCCACTGTCACTAGAATTTTATTTTGTTATAGCATCATGTTGTGCCACATAATCTATGCTGAGTGGTAAATGAGGAAGACAGCGAGGGCCGCTAGACATCCTATGATGTCCTTGAACTCCAGTTTAAAAACCAGAGGCTATAAACGTTTTCTCAGGTCTTGGGTCGTGGAAGGCTCTCCTTCCCTGCCAGAATGGAGAAGTGCACTGGCCATGGTCTCGTCCACCACTGGTTTGATAAAAGGAGGTACCACCACAGGACTTCAGTTGTGCCTGGTACATTTGGCACAAGATGCAAAGTCAGAATGCAGAACCCTAACAAAACAACTCTTCCCAGATCTCTAAGGAGGGAGGAAGGAAGTGAGAGAAGAAGGGAAGGAAAAGACAAATTTCCACCCAGCTAGCTCAGTCCAGTGAGCATGAGGCTTTTATTCTTAGGGTCATTGTTTGAGAAGGGATGGAAAATACAGTCGTTTTAATACAAATGCTCAATTTTAGGAAATAAGTCATAATTGCATGTGAAAGATTACATTGTAAGTGAAATAGTAATACTAATAGCTATTAAGTCCTTCAAAGTGATGTGGACTTTTGGCCTTTAAAATCCAATGTTATTTGAAAACTTCAATGTGACTTCAGAAAGTCGAGCCACATTTCTTTACAAAATCATTCTGAGAGGGAGCATTAGGGGTGGAGCATGGGATTCTTTTTTCTGTTCCCTGCTCATGAAGGCTTGTGTTATAAAATATTTAAGTCAATGATCAGCAGTTCATTGTTATAGCACCAGTTCAAGCTGCTATAACAAAATACTATGAGATGGGTGGCTTACAGCAACAGACATTTATTTCTCACAGTTTTAGAGGCTGGGAAGTCCAAGATCAAGGTACCAGCAGATTTGGTGTCTGGTAAGGGGCCACCTTCTGGTTCATAGATGGTACCTTCTCCCTCTGTCTTCATGTGAAGGAAGGGACACGAGGTCTCTCTCGGGCGTGTTTAATAAAAGCATGAAGCTCTCATATCTAATCATCCCCCAAAGGCCCCACCTCCTAATACAATCCCCTCAGGGTGAAGATTTCAACATATGAATTTGGGGAAGGAAAAGGATATAAACATTCAGATCATAGCAATAATTTTCAAGTTAAAAATGATTACAGACTTTAAAAAAGTATTGCCAGTGATGGTCAGTTTCCCAGTTTAACCCACATAAATACAATAATGAACATAGCCTTTCCATGTGTTTGGACCTGGATGCTGAAGCCTAACCTGCATTTCAGGTTGTAGACTCGAGGCTGGTGTCCGTGTTTGATGCCAGGGAGCTGGAGCTGGTGATAGCTGGCACTGCAGAAATCGACCTAAATGACTGGCGGAATAACACCGAGTACCGGGGAGGTGAGTGGGCAGGAGCTGTGATGATGCAATGATCACAAATAGAACTCAGCACTTTCCAAAAGTTTGTTTTGTTGAGGTGAAATTGATGTAAAATAAAATTGACTAAAGCGAACAAGTCAGTGGCATTTAGTACATTCACAGTGTTGTGCAACCATTGCCTTTAGCTACTTCTGGAATATTTGCATCACCCCAAAAGGAAACCTTGTACCCATGAAGCAGTTGCTCTCACTCCCACGCTCCTTTCCCCCAACCCCTGGCAACCATCAATCTGCCTTCTGTCTCAGTAGATTTGCCTATCCTGGATATGTCATATAAACAGAATCATACAAAATGTGGTCTTTTGTGTCTGGCTTCTTTGACTTAGCCTACTATTTTGAGGTTCATCCATGTTGTATGTAGCATGTTTCAGTATTTTATTCCTTCTTATAGCCAAATAACATTCCATTGCATGTATATATAATTCATCACTTTTTGAAGACTACAAAAAGCTTGGCCTTACTTCAGTACAAAGCAGGAGCTTGTACATGCCCTTCTCCAACTCCCAACCTGAACTTTCCTTCAGGTGACATCGTCCTCATATTGGTCGAGTCTCTGGCCTAACTCGATGTAGAGGTTTACAGAGAACATTCCATCCAGGACCCAGCTCCTGAGCAGCATGCATGGCTCCAGGGAAGGGTGTCTCACTTCCTACAGAATTGGAGCCCTCTCTGCCTCAATCCTGGTTTGCCACAACATGGTTCTAACTGTGGCCCTCACCAAAGCTAACGTCTAACCCCTCCTTGCACACTGCCAGACCTGTCTTCCTGAAACATTGCTTTCCTCAGGCCACTTCCCTACCCACAAAACAAGTTCCTTATTACTTATAAATTTGAAGGGTTTTGTTAGCCTCAAAACTCTTCATTTACAATATCACAGAGAAATCCCATCAATACAGTAGAGAGTGAGCTAGGGGCATCGCCTCAGCCTCTCTCACGTCCCCAGTACACTCAGCCCCGCAAAACCTCTTATAGTATAAAACCGGTATAGAATGAAAACTGCTGTCTGCCTAGCTGGGCATGGTGGCTCATGCCTGTAATCCCAGCACTTTGGAAGACTGAGGCAGACAGATTGCTTGAACTCAGAAGTTCGAGACCAGCCTGGTGAAACCCTGCCTCTAAAACAAATTCAAAAATTAGCCAGGTGTGGTGGCACATGCCTGTAGTCCCAGCTACTCAAGAGGCTGAGATAGGAGGATCCCTTGAACCCAGGAGGCAGAGGCTGCAGTGAGCCAAGATCGTGCCACTGCACTCCAGCCTGGGCAACAGAGCGAGATTCTGTCTCAAAAAAAAAAAAGTCTCTGCCTGGCTGTTAAGGCCCCATAACGCCCCGGGAAATATTCCTTCCTGCCTTCACCAGACACTCCTCTACTCTAGTGGCTTACTGTTGCCTGCATGTTTCCTCCTCTTTCTTGTTATTCTTTATTTTTCCTGCCAGGAATGTCCTCCTTCTTCCCTCCACTTGCACAAGCCCTTTGCAAGCTGCTCGTAGCTTCACTTCCTTTCTGAAGTTTTCCTTGCTTCTACCTTGGCACACATAGATTTCTCCCCTCTCTGAATGCCTCTTGCATTTGCAGTCAATGGCAAATCATTTAATTGATATATCCAAGCATGGTCTCCCCCGCTTACTATGAGAGGGACCCAGTACTTAATCTATGGGTCCAGCATGTTTCCACCCAGGGCTGGCCTGAGAACAGCTGCTCAAGGGGAGAGCCTGGGATCTCCTGTTCACCAAACTGGCTGTTCACCTCCAGCCTAGACTGGTAAGTCCTAGACTCTCCTGTGGTATGTGGTTGCCAAGAGCTAAGACAGCAAAACAAAGGAAATATGATGCAATATTATATTCATAGGCCCTTTGGTCTCTACCAGGCCCTTCTACTCCTTATCTACACCTATATGAGGCAGGGACATTTTAAGTGGAGTCCCAGTTGTTTAAATAGAAACAGACATCTCTGAGAACATCTCACAGAACATAAAGTCCTTTTATAAAATGACTATTTTCTAAATCTGCTTTTGTTCTAAAACTTGACCTAGTTGCACAAATTGTTTTAGACCTCTCTAAAGGCCATTACGAGAGAAATCAGATCAAAAGCAGTTGTTCCACTCCCATCATACCTGATGTGTTTGATCTCTCTCTCCCTCCTCACCCCTTCCTCTTTTCTCCACATCCTGTCTTCCTCCCTCCCTTTGCCTCGTGCAGGTTACCACGATGGGCATCTTGTGATCCGCTGGTTCTGGGCTGCGGTAGAGCGCTTCAATAATGAGCAGAGGCTGAGATTACTGCAGTTTGTCACAGGAACATCCAGCGTGCCCTACGAAGGCTTCGCAGCCCTCCGTGGGAGCAATGGGCTTCGGCGCTTCTGCATAGAGAAATGGGGGAAAATTACCTCTCTCCCCAGGTACAGAGCTCCTGCCAGCCTTCGGGGAAACCTGCTGAAGAGGGCAAAGTATACTTTGCTATTTGATTTTGAGTGACCATCCTTTGGGATGGAATTCTTTCCTGTCACCCAAAGTATTGTCATTGGAGTTATTAGGGAAAGGTGAAGGTGAGGTGGCTGTGAGATTTGCACTGAAACTATATTATTCTTAGGGAGGTTTTGATGACTGATGGTATTTGAGCTGTAATATCTTGGTCCATGTGTCAGTCGTGGGATGCTGTCATAGCCCAACTTAATTTAAAGATGAATGTCTGACACAGGAGAGGGCAGAGTCAAGGACATTAATATAAATATGTTGAAACCTGGAAGTAATCTCTCGAGCATCATATCTGTACTTCCGCAGTGTGTCACTTGATACTTCATAGGATCATTATGTATTTGTGGTATGTCGGATTTTTCCTACCAAGTTTTAGAACATGTGAGGATGAGACTACATATATCTCTGGGTCTCTATGGTGACTTCTATTTAGAAAGCACATCTATTGTGAGATAAATGTGGAAAAGGAGACGCTGGGGCTCCAGGCAATTTTACAGAAGAAATTCCCTGCACTGTGAGTTTTAATCCCAGTACTTCCTGAATCCTTTCTATGCCACTCTGGGTAGTGCATTCCTGATCAGGAAGCACTGAAGAGACAGTTGTGCATAGGCGCTATAGTGAGAAACGCTGTTGCAACAGACAGAAGAAAAGATTGACCCCTATTATCTTTTGCTAATAGGATATGTTCTAATTATAAAGAAGCTTTGCATTTAACTCAGCTCTATTTCTACATGGCCACCCAAATACCTTTGCTAAATCCTTATTGCAGAAGGATTTACTGGACTATAGCTTTCACATAGCTTTCCCAGATTTTCTCCGAGGACAATTCACCTGGTGTCAGTCAGCATTCGTGGGCATGCCCAGCTGGTTAACCACAGCTGAACACCCTGGTGTAGGCTTCAGCCCTGGCTTCACCCACTCAGTTCAGCAGACCCTCAGCTCCAAGGGTCTGTCTTGTTTGCATGGCTCTACCAATAGCTAAACGTAGTGAATGTAAGTCTGGCAAGAAAAGAAGACTAAAAAGGCAGAATTTCCATTTGTTAAGTTGAATGATAGATTTCAAGAATATAGTTATTTGGAAACATCTTGCTTTTATTTTAGAGAATGCAGCTTGAGTCATCACTGATGATAGCATGCAGCTTGAGGAGGGGCTGAGCTACAACCACACACCTGCCCGTGGGAACCTGCAATCTAGGGATAACATGGCCTGATAGTAACTAATTACAGCGCAAGGTAGAATCAGAGGAGCACAGGGGGTAAGAGCAGCATGCTGCGCTAGTGAAACAGAGCCTCCCAATCGAGTTGCCTAGAGAACATGCCACAAAGAAACTGGCATTTAGGGGAGGATTGGGAGGCGAGGAATAGGGAGAAGGGGACTTCCAGGCTGAAGCAATAACACGAGCAAGGGCTGAGAGCGGGGAATCGCAGCACGTGTTCAGGAAGGTGCGGCCAGCCAGTGCAGAGGGTAAGATGCCTGGAGCAACATCACAGGGGATGCAGTTGAGAAAGAGTTTGGTGAGCCACAAACAAAAGACCCTGCTGGCTGGGCGCACTGGCTCACGCCTGTAATCCTAGCACTGTGGGAGGCTAAGGCAGGCGGATCGCTTGCACCCAAGAGTTCAAGACCAACCTGTGCAACATGACAAGACCTCGTCTCTACAAAAAATTTAAAAAATTAGCTGGGCATGGTGGCATGCACCGGTAGTCCCAGCTACTTGGGAAGCTGAGGCAGGAGGATCACTTGAGCCCAGGAGGCGGGGGCTGCAGTGAGCTGTGATTGCACCACCACACTCCAGCCTGGGCAGCAGAGTGAGACCTTGTCTCAAATTACATTAAAAAAAAAAAAAAGAAAGAAAGAAAGAAAAAAGACAAGACCGTGCTGAGGAGTCTCTATTCTTTAGGAAATGAGAGTCATTGCTTCTGTTATCTGGGGTCACAGATTGAATGTAATTTCTGTATTTGCTTTGGAAGCTTTGAAATATACATTAATATTATTAACCTACACAAAGAGCTTCTAAGGCAGACATTGGGCTTATGAACAGGTTCTTCATATCTGGACCAAGGCACCCCTAAGAGGGCTGCTGTACCACAAGCCCCCAAGATGGTTTCTCGGGGAAGCAAGGACCTCTTCTTGGGACAAGAAGCAAATGCCTCTAAGAGGACACTGAAAATAACCCCCTGAATAGTGACCCCTGTCCAATCTCCTTTGGACAATGTCTGAAGATCCAAGAACCTAAAAAAATGTCATCTATGTGTGGATAGAAGGAAAGAACCCCTGACTTCCAGAAACTGTCTTTCGGGAAGACCTGGCCTGGCTATGGCAGGTGGCAGGAAGCCCTGAGCAGGCAGGAAGCAAAGCAGACCCAGGGTGGCATGGGCTTCCCAGGTACTGTGAGCCACAGTGGATGTGGCCTGCACTCTGGGAGAGGCGGCCTTCAGCTCTTTCCTCAGGTCTTTCCTCTGCAGAAAGGAAAGGCAGCTGGCTTCCCAGATGAGAGCGCCAGACACCGCCACAGCAAAACCCGGTCATAGCCCAGGCTACATAAAACCTTTGTGTCAATCCAAGTCCCTGCCTGCTAAAAGATGTGTGAGGGCCAGGAGAAAGGACTTTGAGGGTAGGGGCTTCTGGGTTATAATTTCATAGTTGAAGTACATGAGATGCAAGACTGTCACTGGAGTTGAGGTCAAGGAACTAGGGGCTTGGGTGTTCACCCTGTCAGCCATGTGGACTTAGTTGCCACACAGTCTGGTAGGAGGACTTGAAGTGTAAAAGAAGACTTAAGCAAAGTGCCAGATAATAATCATAATAAGTTAGAAGTTCAGAGGGTCAGAAGGAACCAAAGATCTATCTGGATCACTGATTTTCAAGCTTCTTAAACCATAGTCCACAGAAAGAAATGCCTTTTATATCACAACTCAGGACATGCACATGTACTGATTTGCATGTATGTGTGTGTATATCTGAAACTCAAGTTCCTCAAAACAGCACTTTACCCTTATTATCTGCAATAAAATCTATTTTCTGCTCTATCCTATTTCATTAAAATGAAATGCCAGCCAAAACCTATGGTTTTAAAAATAAATTATCTAAATGACATGAAATTCAAAGAAATGGAAACTGACCAAAGATTGCAAAAGTCATGACATGGAATTGACAGCAGGGAGTGTGAAGAATGTCTGTCCATGTCACAGCATGTGGGGCAGTGAGCAATTTCCACCCATGAGGACTGGAGATGGGACACTAGGACCCGGAGGCAGCATCTGGAAAGAGCTTAAGGAGGTGGCAAAGTTTCTTTACTTTGAACAAGAGCTCAAAGGAGGACAGAGGAAAGGCTTGGAAGGAAAGAGAAGCGCACAAGCTAGGTCAGAGTCGAAGTAGCACTGGGCAGTGTGGAGATAGAATAAAGGAGAGGGGAGAATCTTTGGGTTTACCTTTGGGGCAGGGACCAGGGATATCAAAGCTATGAGGCAATTAACTGGCCTAAAAGTTGCAAATGAAGTTCTAATATGAACATGTTTCACTGCAGATGTAAACTAAGCCCAGGCCCAGGGTGGAGTTGGAGGCCCAGTTAAGTTAGTAGTTGGTTTACTCTGTAGCAATGGTACTCAAGGTGGGACTGGGGAAGGCGACTTTGCCCCTCTTCCCCCACAGGAGGCAGTTGACAATGTCTGGAGACATTTTTGGTTGAGGGGAAGGGGTGCTGCTGGTGTCTATTGAGTAGAAGCCAAGGACGCGGCTAAACATCTCACAATGCACAAAACAGCTCCCACAACAAAGAGTTATCAAGTTTGAAAAGTGAATCGTGCCAAGCTGAGAAATGCTGCTCTCTAGTACCTAAGGCCAGAAGAGAACTTACAAAGGAGGCCTAAGGGTGCCATCAGGGAGCTCAGCAGAGAAAATGGCAGCCATTGAGAAACCGAAGAGAAGCCAAGGAGGGAGATGTTCCAGAGGAAGAGCTGTCAAATGCTTTTAAAGAGCTGGAGCAGGTGGGAGTAGAGTATGGGCTTCTGGATTTAGGGATCAAGAGATTATTGACAAACTTGAAAAAGGGTAAATTTAGAAGGGAAGAGAGCAAGGCCTATCTGAAGAGAACAAGGCTGTAGTTAGGCAGTGGAAGAAGATTGGCATGAAGGGAAGACACAACTTACATAACCGGCTGAACAACTGATAGCAAAGAGGAGTGACCGCTGCCTCTTTTGTGTGTTTCTAGTCAACCTTAAGGTAGTCTCTAGTAGAGAGGAGCAAGACTTTCTTTGGCCCTGTGTTGGTTAACATTTCAATCTATAACTTGGAAAAAATAGAGGAGACAGGGAGATCAACTGTGTACATGACACAGTTAGAAGGATAAACAATACAAGGATTGGCACAACCCAATCCAAAATTATCTCAAAATGCTGGAACCCTAGCTTGACACCAATGGCGTGGAATTTGACACAACTTAAAGACCTGTGCGGATCTCCAAAACATCCGTCGCACCAAGTGTGAGAAGAGAGTGAGTCACCTGCCAGTAGGTCACGTGCAAACCCCAGAGACTTCAGTTGCCACAAGTATGACATGGTTCCCCAAATCATTATCACAATCATGGTTGCATTATTAAGAGAATCTTATGTTTAAATGATGATTCACAGGTTACCAAACGCATTTACGTGTGTTCTAGCGTTGATCCTCCCCATAATCCTCTGAGGTGCACACAGCATATATTATTATCCCCACTTTACAAGTGAGAAAACTGAGGCTCAGGAAGATTAATCGACTTTTCCAGGGTCATAAAGCTGGTAAGTGGCTAGACTGGGGTCAGCATAGAGGTCTTCCAAGCCCTGGTTCATTGCTGTCGACTGCCCCACACCACCGGGCAATGCTTGGTTTGGTGCACAGGAATGAGGTAAGCAGGCACTCGGTGCTGTCAGAACCACACCTGGAGGGTGGCGAGCTCTTAGGAATGCTGAATTGGATCATGATTTGATTGTGTTCATTCATTCTAGATGACAAACTATGGGAGTTCACCAAGGCTCTAAATAAATGCAATAAAAGCAAGTAGTAAGGAAACCATGGGTGTTCAGACCAGGTGCTATTCGCCAATGCTTTCTGTTTACTCCCAGAAATGATATTTTACAGAATTAATTTGGTTCCAACTAATTGTAAAGATGATTTTTTTCTGTAATATTTCCACTCATGCCAGTTAAAATGACCAGAGGAAGAAAACTATGAAGAAGATGCCTGCTCCTATCTCGCCCCTGGCTAATTCAGCTAGTTCCAAAAGCATGCTTGGGATTTTTCACCCCACTTCGCCTGTTTAGCCATAGCCCAATGTATGTTCTAGTTTCATTGCAATCTTTTTAACATAGAGAGAAATCACTGTAACCATCCTACTCAATTTACTGAGTTCCCTTTCACTCAAATATTTACATCTAGGTAAAGTATTTCAATTATTTTCTTTTAACGTAAAGGAAGCCCTGTTTGAATCTTAGATAATAATTTAAGAATTCTGCCAATCTGTATTCGTATGTTTCTTCCCAGTTATGTCTTTAAGGCCTAAGACCAGACACTCTACTGCCCTGTGCCTGCATTTGGAGCTTGAGCCGGGAAGGGGACAGGGAGGAGGGAGGTAGGGGTTAGGGATAGTTCCCCAAGGACTGCCAGGAGGAGGAATGGGTGCTGGGCAGATGAAAACACCAGCATCCTCCCTAGATTCTCCATGGGCAGGAAACCCCACCTTCCCTCTTTCCTCTTCCCATCTTCCTCATTCCCAAAATAATGTCCCCCCATAACCTGAATGCTGCATCAGCCTGGGCAGTGATCTGATACTCTGATTTATATACTTTAAAACAAAGGTGTAAATAATACACAAGTCCCCTAGGGATCTTGTAATGAAAAGAAGAGTTTAATATCCCAAATAAAACTCTAATGAAGAGTTTAGTTTTGTTTGTTTCTTTGTATGTTTGTTTTGTGATTTGATTTGATTTGATTTGATTTGGTTTGATTTTAGAGTGCCCTTTTCTGTGCTGGTGGGTGTCTGAAAACACCATTTCAACACACCACTCTTAGGGAGGAAAAGGCAGGAAATGAACTTTCACCTGCACCCATCCACCTTTCTCCCTACTATGGTAAAGGCCTCGGCATCAGCCAAAGTTTCTGTAAAAACAAAGAACTTCTGGCAGGGAGCAGCTGGTCAGGTGATTCAAGGCTCTACTGCAGGGAATCTATGTGTGTTGGGCTTCTTGTACCCACTGCTGGAGACCCACATGAGTCTTCCAGGTCCAGGTGTTAGCCTCTGGCGAGGAAGACTTTCCTTGTCTAAGGCAGACACTGGCAGGAAGCACATGAAGCAAGCTAGAACCCAGGGGGCCAGGACACTCCAGGCATCCAGGGAGGACTGGCTCACAGGGGCAGCTTTTCTTGGAAATGCAGCACTTCGACTTTAGGTTCTGTGGGTTCTACTGGGGTAGAGGAGTCAGACTTGTCTCCAGAGCACACTTGACTTGAATGGAGAACTGGATCTCAGAATTCCAGGCCATCTCAGGTTCCTCTAAATAGATGCATGTGGTTCACAGAGGCTCAGAAATCAGAGCTGGGCAAGAAGACTTAGGAATATAATCCTTCAATACTAATTATATTTCTGCCTCCTTCATTGACCACATCAAAATTTGTAACTCAATTGCAAATCAGGCTGATACCGTAGAGTTTATATTCAGTTTGCTAGTGTCATTCTAGTGTAGTTGGTTTGCTTGCAAATGCAAACAACCCATTTTTCGTTATTCCATTCCTTCCACTAGTCTATTCATTCTAGAGGAATGTGGCTCTTTAGTGTGCAGTGTTTTATGGTGGTCCTAAATCATGGTCCTGCTCACTTTTGATTCCCTTTTGAATCACAACTTCAGACAGTCACAGATCCAGAACCAGTTGTATCATTGAAACAAACACTCTCACCGATCTCTTCTCCCCATTCAGGGCACACACATGCTTCAACCGACTGGATCTTCCACCGTATCCCTCGTACTCCATGTTGTATGAAAAGCTGTTAACAGCAGTAGAGGAAACCAGCACCTTTGGACTTGAGTGAGGACATGGAACCTCGCCTGACATTTTCCTGGCCAGTGACATCACCCTTCCTGGGATGATCCCCTTTTCCCTTTCCCTTAATCAACTCTCCTTTGATTTTGGTATTCCATGATTTTTATTTTCAAACCAAATCAGGATTGACAAAAGCTGTGCATGAAGAACTGCCTTCTTCTAAGATCTAACCTTCAGGCTTCTCTCCTCTGTTTTCAATGAACTGCTAGCCTGTATGCAATATTAAAAAACAGCTGTCTCAAGGTCTGTGTATATCTCCACATACCTCCATTACTAACAATGAAATATGAATGCAAGTTAAGCTACACTTGACCAAATGGTAATAAATGTTTACTTCCATTTCTATCATTTAAGGGAAAATGTGAGCATTAAGCACTCCAAGCTTTTATATGCCCATGTCTTCTGAGCAGAGCCACCATTTTTTATAATTTCTAACAACCAACTCCAGAACTAGGAGCTGATCAACTCTTTGTTTTCCTCTCTATCTACTTTTCCCTGTGCATAATATCCATCCAAAGGACAACAGTGGCAAAGCTGAAATTTTTATACATTCAACTCATGATTCACATGTGGCATCAGTCCCATCAGCCGGAACTAGCATAGACATACGGTGCAAATATGACACTTCTAACGATTAACAACAGCAAGAAAACACCTGCTGCTGATGCGATGCAATGCATCCCAATGGTTGTGGGGATTGTGGGCTCAACTCAAGAGAAGTTTAGGAGGGGGAGCATCCCTAGTGAATACTCACACCGCAAGAAGGAAAAACTTGTGCACATGTCCAAGAAAGAAAGCTTGATTGATGTAGCATGAAGGATGAGGCTTCAGCCCCCATTGTCTTGTGTAGAATGTGGCAATGCCAACTGGAGAAAGGGAAGAAGGACATATTACCTTGGTTTGAATCCCTGAGTTCTGTACTGTTCTGTTTTGTTTAGTCTAGCCACAGTTCTTCATAAAGGAAAAAAATGTGTAGATGATACCATGACTTTTGTTAAAGCCATGACTTTTGTTTGCTTGGCAGACAAACCCTTTTTTTTTAAACTTTGATATTGGTTTCTTTCACTTTTTCTTCCCCCCTTTTCCTTTCTTAATCATGGAGTTCAAGTTCCTTCACATTCGATTGTCCATCGGGACCACACTAGGAAGCTGCAGAGAGTGATGGTGCTTGTTAGGGATCAAGGGTAACATAGTACTTCTCCTTCACCCATAGTAATCCTCCTGGGGCAGAAACATAGCACCCCAAAGGCACGTTGATTTGTGTCAAAATAAATATCCAGTTTCTTTTAGCATTCAGTGAAAACATATCTCAGAAAACTTCATGTTGTCAGAAAAACAGTTGCAGGCTGCAAAGACAGCCTAACCTCTCAATTACATTTGAAATAAACCCAACCATAATGGTCATTTGCTATTTTTCTAACGTTGTTATCCATGTTGTCTGAAATAGGTCATAAAACGAAAGTGTTTTTCTTCACTGGGAAAAAGAAGAGCTCAAGAAGCCCCACTATTTAAAAGTCACATTACTGTTTTCCACATTAAAACAAAGGAGAAATGTAAGACGAAGTGAATTTCATATGAAGCCATGCCTAATGGCTCATTATACCAGTTTGTGTCTGGACAGTGTGTTGTGTTCCTACACTCTAAAGCATTCTGGCCAGGAGCGGTGGCTCATGCCTGTAATCCCAGCACTTTGGGAGGCCAAGGTGGGGAGATCACTTGAGGTCAGGAGTTCAAGACAAGCCTGGCCAACATGTTGAAACCCCATCTCTACTAAAAATACAAAAATTAGCCGAGTGTGATGGCACATGCTGGTAGTCCCAGCTACTTGGGAGGCTGAGGAAGGAGAATCACTTGAACCCCAGAAGCAGAGGTTGCAGTGAGCCAAGACTGTGCCACTGCACTCCAGCCTGGGTGACCAAGGGAGACTCCATCTCAAAAAAAATAAATAAAAATAAAAGCATTTTTTTAGGAGGAATTATCTACAATGCCCAGCACCCCTTGCAGTGATGTGTCCATTGTCAATCAATGAGTATACATTATAGAAATTTAGGCTTTTATTTTCTAAAAAGAATATTTACTGAGACACGATGGAATGTGTGAGTTATATGATATAGAATTTGAGGGATATGTAAAATTCAGTACACATTCAGCATCTGAAAGATAATGGATTCCAATGGAGCTATTATTTTATTTATGAAATCAGAGCATAAGGACTATGCAAATCATTGAACCATACCTTTATTCTAACCGTTGCAACAGCATCTCTAATATAGGGGCATCTTTTGTCTTTAGAACTTGTGTTATACATATGTAAATGCTCATTAATTCAAGCACTCTCTTTCTAATACTTACATTATTTGTCAGGCATTGGAAAGGGAGAAAGCTGTTCACAAGATGGACCAGCTCCTGGAGAGCGTTACAATTTATATAAATAACTAATTAATCTATTAATTAGATTAATATCTATTCTACCCATATACAAAAGGAATGCAGTATCTCAGAAATTATATATAGATAGGTAACTTTAGCATACATGATTTTTCAACTAACGTTTCCTTATCCGCCAGCACTACTGATGTCACAGCTATAGATCTATCCCACAAAGCATAACAGAAACATTATTTCACAAAAGTGCAAAATTTCATGAAGAAATGCTGATGTCACAGTCACCTGAAAGAAGATGAAGCTTGTAATATTTTATTGCAACCTTGCATCGAATCCTTAAGGAAGAAAAACAAAGAGAAGAGGAACACAGGAACAAGTTATGGAAATTCATGTTTACCTTATTTATAAGGCTGATTTTTAAATTATATATAATTTTCCATTCAATACATATATGAAATGAAATAGCTATAGAACTAAATTTCACTTAGGTGGAGGTGTAAACCACCTTAAGTTATACAGTTCGGCAGAAAGACAGATCTATTTGTTACCACCTGTAATTTTTTTTTAAGCATGAGTTTTCTCCACGGAGGCAAATTGCAAAATTAATCACTTATAAATTTATAAGCCACAATCTCCCTAAAACAATTGATTTTAGTAAGAGTGTAACGCCTTTAATCAGGGGACAAACAAGAACAATAAATAAGAGAAGATTTATGTTACAACTTTGAAAAATGCTTTTAAAATTCTATAAAGCGTTATAATAATTTCACGGATATCACAAATGTTTTATTCTACAGTGTGAAGATGATAATCCTAAAAATGGAAATTGACTCTGTGGGGTCAGGAGAAGTATTCTAAATCTACTGAACTCTTTATAATTTCCTATGTATATAAATGAGTGGAGGTTGTGAAGATGCCGAGAGAGTGGTGAAAAAATTAAGAAAAAGAGACATATGATTTGGGGGAACAGGCGTTAAACATGCAAGATCTAAATTTTCTTTTAATACATGACCATATGTCCTTGAACAGTAAGTATATTTGTGTGGCAAGCCAATGGCTGAGTTTTCCAGGGTAGTTTTAATATTACATCCATCATATTGTCAGTCCATGTGTCAAACCATGTGTCCAAAATTTGGGTTCGGAAATTTCTCAGTTGCCACAAATATTTTCCCAGTCAAGATGAAACACTTTCAAATGAAAGTAGTTAGAACTTTACATAACAAATGTGGTGCTTTATTATTATTATTATTATTACGTACTTCAGTGTTCATTATTAAAACTACTGCAATACTATATCATAAAAATCTGGGATGGATGTTCCAGCCATCATAAGGTCCAAAAGAGAAAGTGTTATTTTCCTGTTAGTGACATGTAGTCCCTTTGTTCTAGTAGAAAAAAAGGTGCCTAGAGATAGTATATAGAGTAAATATTGTTCCTTTAGCCTACTCCCTGCAGCTTCCAATTTACCCAAGGAAACGTCTACAACAATTTTGTTCAAAAGTCTGTTCTAGTCAATAGCAGGAGAGGTCCATGTTATTGGGCTGATTTTGCTTACATCAGCAAGAGAAATGTCACGTGATACTCAGGCCGCGCTTTCTCTTCCATCACACCATCTTCAAGGAATGTCAATAAACTCACTTTGGTATGGCATTGTGTATGCTCCTTATTGCAAACGGAAGTCTAGGACAACACATAACAATCTGTATCCTGCCTTACGCTCTCGCTGGATGTAAGCAATAAAAGAATACAGAAGGCTACCAGCTGCTATGATTTTTTTTAAGTCCCAAGAAAAAAATTATTTATCAAAAAAGCATAATATGTGCTCACAAATCCATGAATAAAGAGGAGAGCTTTTGTAACAAGTTCCTTGTGTGTAGCTGTAAGAACCCTACACAAACCACACGGGCAGCATTTTTTTTAGTGCCCTTTATGTAAACGAGTTGTGCACTGGTTTACATAAATTCCTAGCTATGGAGATGCTTCTATGAAAGCTTCAGGATACTGCCTAACACCCAGTGTCATCCCAGGACAAAGATCACCACTAGGCAAACATACTGTGTCCTATGGCTTGTATCACAAACTCCCAAGATGGAAACAGCATGATCTCCTTCCAAGCCTCTAAAAGACAAACCATGTGGCTCTTACTGGGTGGCTGGAAGCTGATTTATTCTTTAGAGAGAAAATATTCTATTATTAGAAAAAAGTGTGGGGAGGACTGGGAGAAGGAAAAACCTGACGGACTGATTTGGAGACAGAGAGTCATCTTGATATGGCATTTTTCTTTTATTATTATTATTATTATTATTATTATTATTATTATTATTTTGAGACAGAGCTTTGCTCTTGTTGGCCAGGCTGAAGTGCAATGGCACAAGCTTGGCTCACTGCAACCTCCGCCTCCCGGGTTCAAGCAATTCTCCTGCCTCAGCCTCCCGAGTAGCTGGGATTACGCCACCATGCTCGGCTAATTTTGTATTTTTAGTAGAGACAGGTTTTCTCCATGTTGGTCAGGCTAGTCTCGAACTCCTGGCCTCACCTTAGGTGATCCACCCACCTTGGCCTCCCAAAATACTGGGATTACAGACATGAGCCACCATGCCTGGCCGATAATGCATTTTCCCTCACGTGCTGGGCTGACTTCAGATTTATTCTAACTGAAAATCACTTTTCTCCTAAGGCATAAAGAGAAAATCTGGACTAGATCATCATTTATAGTGAGGCATAGATTATAGTATTCTGCTTTAATCTTATTCTGAAATCAAGATTGGACTTCAGGTCTCCTGATTTCTTTTTTATTTTTATTTATTTATTTATTTTGAGACTGAGTTTTGCTGTTGTTGCCCAGGCCAGAGTGCAATGGCATGATCTCGGCTCACTGCAGCCTCCACCTCCCAGGTTCAAGCAATTCTCCTGCCTCAGTCTCCCAAGTATCTGGAATTACAGGTGTGCACCACCATGCCCAGCTAATTTTTGTATTTTTAGTAGAGATGGGGTTTCATCATGTTGGTCAGGCTGGTCTCAAACTCTTGGCCTCGAGTGATCCACCTGCCTTGGCCTCCCAAAATGCTGGGATTACAAGTGTAAGACACCACACTCGGCCAGGTCTCCTGATTTCTATGGCCATACTTTTCCAATTAATGTGCTGACAGCTCATTAATTATATACTGTAAGGGGAAAAGTGACACACATAGCTTGTACTCCAGACATGGTTTAGATGTGTTTATAGAGGATGGCTTTCTAACAGAATAAGTGAAGGGAGTTATGGAGGATCAGGCTAACCTTTGTCAGTGCTGCAGGAATTTCATATCACATTTATGGCTGGGAATAGGCTCAGATACTTTTGTCCAACAGGTTTACCTTGGAGATCTGAGAACAGACTAGTTGATGTCAAGGCCACTGAGTTTTATCTTGAAGGCTACTGCCTTGTCACAAAATATCCTGTGGGGTCCTGGGCTCCTGGACCTGGCATAACCATTCAAAAATGTGCCAGGAGCATGAGGTATGCAGAAGAGATGGAACCTGAAAGAGTACAACTGGATGCCAGGAATCCACGGTTAGTGTGCAATCACCAAAGAAGGATGTGGGCTGCTGGTTCCCACAGCCCCTCTGTGCGAGTTTGCTAGGGCTGCCAGAACAAAGAACCCCAAGTTGGGTGGCTTAAACAAGGCTAGCAGTTTGAGATGAAGGTGTCGGGGACTGGTTCCTTCTGAGGGCTGGGAGAAAGCATCTATTCCACGCCGCTCTCCTAGTTTAGTGATTTTCTTGCAGTATTTGGCATTCCTTGGTTTGTAGATGTCTGCCTTCATCTTTGTATGACTGTGTGCGTGTGTGTGTGTGTCCACACTTTCCCTTTTTATAAGGACACCATCATATTGGATTAGGGCTAACCCTAACGAACTCACTTTAACTTGATTAGTTCTGTAAAGATCTTACCTCCAAATAAGGAAATAGAATCACATTTGAGGTACTGGGTGGAGTTAGGGCTTCAGTATATCTTCTTTGGAGGACATGATTCAATCTGTAACATCCTCCTTCCTGTCATCTTAACAGCCTCCAGCAGTAGTAGTAACAATCATAAATTCTGACATGCCTTTTATGTATCATCTTATGAAATAGCTACCTTTATATCCCTCTTTTAAGCTGAAAAAGAAAAAAAGTATAAAGAAGTTAACTAACTTGCCCAAAGACACACAGTTAGTAAACGACATAGCCAAGATTTGAGAACAAGGAGCCAGCTCCAGGGCCCAAGCACTCAACCACACACCACCTCATTCAAGTAACCATTTATTGAATACTTGTTACATGTTGGGTCTTGTGCCAGACACAGGGGCCAGTGGCAGTCTTTGCCCTCAGGGAGCTCATGATCTAACAATATAATGATACATTATTCTTCTCCAGTTGAGATTTGGCCCGATTCCAGTGTGAGTAGTCTCCCCAACCCAGCTCACCAACCCTGGCTCCTGAGTACAATATGACGCCATTAAAAAATAAAAAGCATCGTGCTCCAGGAAAAGGCAACAGGAGCAATTGTCTCTGCTGGTGAGGAAGGATGGGCAGGAATGAACTCAGATGGAGACAGAATTTGAGCATGTATAAAAATGGGAAAAATAATTTAAATGTATTGTATCAGAAAGAGGGAAACATTTTTTTCTGAAATAGTAAACAGAGAAATGAGCAGAGGTGACTCAATCAGCCTAAGAACCTTCATATCTTTAAAAGCTGGGAGAATACAGCTACAAAGAGATTTCTTTTTAATGTCTGGAGCTTCTGATTGAATTAGCATTAAAACTTATTCAGATTAGAATTAATTTGTTCAAATAATTGGGCAAGTTATATATGCCCAAGAACTTGTATTTCTTTCCATTTTATTCCAAAGAGTACATCCTATAGAGTTTTCTTTTTTTCTTACACAGTTGTTACATAATCCCTATTACTTTTTTAATGTAATAAAAATTGGGTCCTGGCTTTTATCCTGTCCAGAATTTTATATTCACTCATAAAAAGAGCTTCTTCCCTTTCTCCAACCTTATTCTTTCAGTAGGAAAAATTAAATGACAATGGGAAATAACTCTTTTCTAAGATTGTGGTGGATCACATCAAAGGGCCTCAATTCTTCAGCCCCCCCGAAGTCACATCCTTTACCCTGTAACTTTGCAGTCACCTCCATCTGTGGTTGGTCATTCTGACTCATTCCCTGAACCACCCACCCAGCATAACACAAGCAGAGGCATGTAAAGCACTTGCGTGGCTGAGCTTGACCTCTCTCTCTTGTTGCTGTGCTATCACCATGAGAGCAGGCCTGGAATAAGAGGAGAATGAGAGATGTCAGGGGCCAAACTGAGCCAGGCTAGATCAACCAACAGCCAGCTGACCACCAGGTACTTGAGCAAACCCAGCCAGGATCATTAGAGCCACCCAGCCAACCTCCAGCTGACCCTGGAGACATCAACACTAAAAGTGCATGGTTAAACACCAGTGATATTTTGTGATCACCGTACTCTTTTGTGGCAATAGATAATTGATTCAAAGATCATTCAACATTCTTTCCTTTTTAGGATAACTTTTGAGAAGAAACACTGACAGTTTAACCTTAGAAGAGCATTCACTATGCATGGTAGCTACTCTTTAGTTTAAATTGACAATGGCCAAGTCTGGTGGCTCACACCTGTAATCCCAGCTACTCAGGAGTCTAAGGCAGGAGGACTGCTTGAGGCTCAGAGCTTGAGACCAGCCTAGGCAACATAGTGAGACCTTGTCTCAAAAAAAAAAATTAATTAATTAATTAATTAATAATGAGACTGCAGAGAAAAGAGAAATTTGCATGTTGGCGCAACTTTTCTGAATATAATTTGATGATATGTATCAAGAGTTTTAAAATATCAAGGGCCCAAGTTATGGTTCAAAGTTGCATCTTGCTGGTGGATCTGGAGGAGACATCGTTCATTCAGGTCAGACACTAAACTGTTCTTAGATACTCTTCCCACCCCATCATCAGTAACACTCTATGTTTATCCTGGATTAGAACTCCTATGTAGACAGCAGGAACTAAAGGAAAATTATCCTGAATCGCATATTCCAAAAGATGAAGCCCCCATACACAAATTCTGTAGGGGAGTGTAGGAGAAAGAAGAACCCTAGTGGCAAAGCATTTATTCATTCAATTTATCAATAAATGTTTATTGAACATCAGCACTGTGCTGGGCATTGTTTTAGGCACTGGGGTTGCATCAGTAAACAAAACAAAGAATAAGTAAGTAAATAATAGAGTATGTTGAGAGGTGGTAAGTGTGATGGGGAAAAAGGAAAGGAAATGAAGAGAAAGGAAATGTAGAGGGTTGAAATAAAAGGGATTAAAAATACAAAAAGAATTTTTAGGGAAGGTGCTGACAAAAGATGATGTTTGGGCAAAATCTTAAGAGATGAGAGAATGAGCGTTGACACTCTCTGGAGGAAGAGTGTCTTGGTCAAAGGCTACAGCAAATGTAAATGCCTTTGAAACTGAAGCATTTCTGGTCAAGCCTGCGGTGGCTTGTTGTTTTCATGTAGTTTTTCAGAAGAGCAAGCAGTAAAGGTAGAAGGCAATACTTCCTCAGTTCCACTGAGCTTCACTTAGATGAATACTTACCAGATTCTCCAGTTAGTCTGTGCTCACCTACCTGCTGTCCAGATTCTGTAGGAGTCCAGGTGTCCAAATGAACAGAGGGTTGAACCAAAACACACACACACACACACACACACAAACAACACACACACACACACACACAGTTCCTTAGCAAAAGCTAGGTCTAATTTACTCACTAAAGGACAAATAATTCTGGAAACTATGACAAACATCACAGAACAAGAAAAAGAATCAGCACCCTGAAGACTCAAAGGAAGAGTTCATCCCTGAAGATGACTCACTAGCGGCAACAATTGAAATTATTAAAAAATTTCTAACTGGGCCAGGCACAGCGGCTCGTGCCTGGGGTCCTAGTACTTTGGGAGGCCAAGACAGGAGGACTGCTTGAGGCCAGGAGTTCAAGACCAGCCTGGGCAACATAGCAAGACCCTATTTCTCCTAAAAAAAAAAAAAAAAATTAATTAGCCAGATGCGGTGGTACACACCTATAGTCCCAGCTACTCAAGAGACTGAGGTGGGAGGATCCCTTGAGCCTGGAAATTCAAAGCTGCAGTGAGCTATGATCATACCACTGCACTCCAGCCTGGGCAACAGAGCAAGACTCTGGCTCAAAAACAATATGTATTTTCTAATTGGCATTCTGAATAGCTAGCCAGAAGATATGACCCCTGAGAAACAGAAGCAAAATACATAAAAAGAAAGCTGAATTGACTGAAAAATAAACCAAAACAAAAAAACAAGCAAACAATAGCAGACTTCCAATTAAGATGGAGCACTAAGCTGACTTGAAAACAACCACCACCCTCATGCTCAAAATGTAAAAGGATGGTGGCCCACGCCTGTAATCCCTGCACTTTGGGATCCTGAGGCAGGCTGATCGTGAGGTCACGAGTTCCAGATCAGTCTGGCCAACATAGTGAAACCCCGTCTCAACTAAAAATACAAAAAATTAGCCAGGTGTGGTGGTATGTGCCTGTAATCCAAGCTACTTGGGAGGCTGAAACAAGAGAATCACATGAACCCAGGAGGCGGAGGTTGCAGTGAGCCAAGATTGCGCCATTGCACTCCAGCCTGGGCTACAGTGCAAGACTCTGTCTCAAAAAAAAAAAAAAAAAGCCAGATGTGGTGGCTCAGGCCTGTAATCCCAGCACTTTGGGAGGCCAAGGCGGGCAGATTGCCTGAGGTCAGGAGTTTGAGACCAGCCTGGCCAACATGGCGAAACCCCGTCTCTACTAAAAGTACGAAAATTAGCCAGGCATGGTGGCGTGTGCCTGTAATCCCAGCTACCCAGGAGACTGAGGCAGCAGAATCACTGGAACCCGGGAGGCAGAGGCTGCAGTGAGCTGAGATCGTGCCACTGCACTCCAGCCTGGGTGACACAGCAAGACTCCATCTCAAAAATATATATATATATATTGTTTTTAATGTAATATACAGTGAAGCTAAGATGCTAGCAATGAAAAGAAACCTACAGCTACAGTAGTTAGTAAGAATTGGTTAAACACTTTAAGGACATGAGTTTTCTTCTGGGTCAGGACTTGAGCCCTCAGTCTTCTTGTAGAGCAAGGAACTGAAAATGAACGGTTGGCATTGAACCTGAAATTGGGAAAGTGCTGACTTCTTCATGAGTGGGTTGTGAAAACCTCCTCTGTTGGCACAGAGCAGGCAATAAGTTGTTTGATGGAGGAAGTGGTGTGAACCACAGATCCTGAATCCTGACTCATGGCTCATGACACAAATTCACGTCATCCAAATGCTTCAGAACCCCCAAGCTCCATTGAGAAATTAAGCCAGAAATTTGTCTCCCAATCAACAAACTCTGTAGTCAGGGCAGAGGCCATTTAGAAACCACATCATAGAGATTCTTTCCCAACTCAGACCCTATTTGGAACATTTAAAAATACAAAGTTACAGTTAAAATAGGAGCTCATCATCAAAAAAGTATAAAATATATAAGGAACTCCATTACTAGGAAAGAAAATCCACAGATGGAATGAGCCAATGGAACTTGAAATAGTACTGCACTCTAAAAAAGCCACAACATAAGTACTTTTAAATGTCCAAGGATGAAAGATTATAAACTATGAAAAGGCAGGTTTGAGAAGAAGAGTTTCCTTTTACTTTTTTTTTTTTTTTTTTTGAGGCAGAGTCTTACTCTGTCGCCCAAGCTGGAGTGCAGTGATGCGATCTCCGCTCACTGCAACCTCCGTGTCCTGGGTTCGAGCAATTCTCCTGCCTCAGCCTCCCGAGTAGCTGGGATTACAGGTGCCCACCACCACACCCAGCTAATTATTTTGTACTTGCAGTAGAGACAGGATTTCACCACGTTGACCAGGCCGGCCTCAAACTCCTGAGCTCAAGCCATCTGCCCACCTCGGCCTCCCAAAGTGTTGGGATTACAAGCATAAGCCACCATACCAGGCCTACCTTTTTGTTTGTTTGTTTGTTTGCTAAATCAAGTCCCTTGAAACCTGTAAGTATATAACATAAATGAGAATGTTGGCAGCTTACAGCACTTGAAAGACCTAGCTTCTAAAAATAAGTGAATCTATATTTTTCATATATATATATTTACAAAGTGTACTTTTATTATAATTGTATGTTTAAAAATATTGCCCAGTTGATTTTTTTAGATTAAACTTCCATCAGATTGACCTAAGAAAACTGATTTTCTACCCTAAAAATTTTTTTCAAAAGGTTGATATGTAAGTGCCCGGCAGGATGGCTCACACCTGTAATCCCAGAACTTTGGGACCCCAAAGCAGGTGGGTCACCTGAGGTCAGGCGACACCAGCCTGGCCAATATAGCGAAACCCTGTCTCTATTAAAAATACAAAAATTAGCTGGGCATGGTGGTGGGCGACTGTAATCCCAGCTACTTGGGAGGCTGAGGCAGGAGAATTGCTTGAACCCGAGAGGCAGAGGTTGCGAAGAGCCAAGACTGGGCCACTGCACTCCAGCCTGGGTGACAAGGCAAGACTCTGGCTCAAAACTAAATAAACAAATAAAATAAATATGTCATTCAAATTTGTCGTTATAGGAATTATAATCTGTTTCATTGGTATAGCAACATTTATATATATGTATGTATATATAACAATAATAATTAACAAACCAAATCATATTTATGTATATATTCATATATATACATTATATAAGTACAATACTCATAATTTAGTTTATTAATTACTGTTACTAATTTTTGTCAAGTTTTTAAGTAAAATTTTTTGTATTTCTAATTCAATAAGTTACATATTTTGAATCTATATTATTATGTACATATAAGTCAAACATGGTTAGGTCTCTTTTGTGGCTTGTATCTTTTACAAAGGTTTAATGGCCTTCTCAGTCTCTAACAATGCTCATCTAAAATTCTATTTCCTTGGTTATTAAGAGTTATTAAGGGTACACATACCACCTATTGTCTAGAAACCCGTCAAACGTTGTACCCAACATACAGAGAATATGCATTCTTCCCTAGCTCAAGAAACATTTGCAAAAAAGAAAAAAGATTACATTCAGGATACAAACAATATCTCAATAAATGCCAAATAACTAATATTTCACATCATCTCACCACAAAATAGTAAAACTAGAAGACAATAGTTAAAAAATTATTAACTGCAGAATAATAACAAAACACTAGGTATTCACAATTCACGGATACAGCTGAAACATCTTCTTATGCATTTGATTATTAATGCACATCTCTATTCAGTGGGCTAATTGACATATCAAACTTGTATCAGTTAGGGCTTTGATCTGGAAAGGAGAGCCACTCTGAGTGCTATGGGATAAGGATTTATTATAGGGATAAGCCTGATGCTGTTGCGGAGCTGGTGAATAAATATGGAAGCTTTAGCATCTGATGGTGGATCTGAATCAGGAATGGAAGCCAGATGTAAAGCAAGAGAGAACTAAGACAATTGAATCTTACAAGGATAAACTAAACCCAAGAGGAAAAAAAAAAAAGAGAAGCCCTTCTGTTTCTCACTGCCTTCAACCTCAAAAGTGTGAGTAACCTGCTGAAAACGTTGTCTCTTCTCATCATGAAGCTGTGCACATACCTGACCCAGGACTCAGAGAAACTGCATGAGGAGACCCTTCTCTCAAACTCCTCATCTAACCCACCAGCACTTCCTGTTGGCCCTCCCAGGAAATAATTTCTATTGCTTTTTACCAATTACATTGCCACTTTCCTAATCCAAGCCACAATAATTTCTTACATATGTTGTCGCCATAGTCTCCCATGTGGCCTTACTACTTCGAATTTTGCCACCCTCAGTCTATCCTCCACGTTATAGCCAGGCTAATCCTTGTAACATGTGTTAAACCACACAGCTCGCCAGCTCAAACCCGTCAATGATTTCCCATCAGCTCATAAATCCCTGCATGGCCTGCCTTGGCTACCATCCTTGCTCCAGGCCAACACCCCAGCCACCTTTTCACCGGAGAGCCTTTACATCGTGATTTCCTCTGCGTGGGTTCCTCTTCCCCTGGACTCTGCGTGGCTCTCTTGCTCACTTCACTTAGGACTCTCCTTACATGTGCCTGCCCAGTATATCTAAAGCACTGCCTCCAGCCCCTTCCCATTTCCTTTTCTTGCTTCCTGTTTTTCCATACTACTTATCTCTAAATTATATGCTATATCTATTTGTTTATTGGGTGTCTCCTCTATAGGAATGTAAACTCTAAGGAAGCAGGACTATTGCTTTGTTTCCCATTACAGTGCCAAGGCCTAGAAGAGTTCCTGGCTGAGTACACATTCACCAGCTATTTCTTGAATAAATGGTTGAATTAATTTTACACAGAGCATAAAAAATAAGTGAGAAGTTAACTAATTCATATTGTAAAGTCAGTATAACTATAATATCAAAACTGGAGAAAGTAGGCATAAGAAAATAAAACTATAGGTCAAACACTTCTTTGAAAAATGATGTTGGCTGGGCGTGGTGGCTCACACCTGTAATCCCAGCACTTTGGGAGGCCGAGGTGAGTGGATCATGAGATCAAGAGATTGAGACCATCCTGGCCAACATGGTGAAACCCCATCTCTACTAAAAATACAAAAATTTGCTGGGCATGGTGGCATGTGCCTGTAGTCCCAGCTACTCGGGAGGCTGAGACAGGAGAATCACTTGAACCTGGGAAGCAGAAGTTGCAGTGAGCCGAGATCACGTCACTGCACTCCAGCCTGGTGACAGAGCGAGGCTCTGTGTCCAAAAAAAAAAAAAAAAGAAAAGTCGAATTAATATAATTCAATGCAATTCCAACCAAAATCCAAGTAGAATTTTTGTAGAAATTGACAAAATGCTTTTTTTTGAAATGACAAAATTTTAGAATGCTGATTCTAAAATTTATATGAAAATTCAAAGAACCTAGAAAAGCCATAAAAATCTTAAAAAGAAAAACGAAGTTAGAAGACTGAATGTACTGACTTCAAGACTTGTAAAGCTACCATGATCAAGACAGTAAAAAGACAAATAAATCAGTGGAACAGTCTAGAGCAGCACTTCCCAACAGAATTTTCTGAGATTATGGAAATGTTCTATTCTTACACTATCCAATATGATAACCATTAGTTACATACAGCTATTGGCACTTGAAATGTGGCTAGTGTGACTGAAAAGCTGAATTTTTAATTTAGTTTTAATGAACTTAAATCTAATTTAAATAGCCACATGTAGCTAGTGGCTACCATACTGAACAGTACAGGAACAGACAGTCCCATAGTAGACCTATAAATAACATGGTGAAATGGTTTATAACCAAGGTGCCAAAGCATTTTCTTATGAAAAGGAAAACTTCTTCAACAAATGGTGCTGAAAAACTGAGTAGTGATATTTAAAAAAAAAAAAAAGGACAAAGAAACTATCTCACACACCATATGCAAAAATTAACTTGAGATAGATCCTACACATAAGCCTAAAACCTAGAACTAGAAACATAGAAGATAACAGGAGAATATCTTTGCAACCATGCAGTAGACTAATATTCCCTAGAAAGGACATAGAAAGCACTACCATGAAATTACAAATCGATAAACATTATTAAAATTTAAACCTTCTGCTCATCCAAAGATGCTGTTAAGAAAAATGGATGCACAGACTAGATGTATCTAGCAACAGACTAAATGAGAATATTTACAACACATGAATCTTCCAGAAGATTTACATATCAAATATATAAACAACTCAGAAAAAAACAATTTTAAATGTGCAAAAGTCTTGAACACATACATCATGAAAAAGATGTACAAATAGCTAATAAGCACATGAGAAAGTACTCAACAGCATTAGTCGTCATGGAAATACAAATTAAAACAATAATGTGGGGCCATTATACACTCATCAGAATAGCTAAAATGTTAAAACTCAGAGAATACTAAATATTGGCAAGGATCTGGAAGTCTCATACATTGCTGGTAAGAGTGTTAAATGTTATAGTTGCTTTTTGAAACCCTTTTGCAGTATCTTAAGAATATAATTATATATCTACCCTATGACCCAGCAATTCCACTTCTAGGTATTTCCCAAGAGAGAGGAAAACATGTCCACACAAAGCTTAGTAGAAGAATTTTTGCTTTATTCATAATAGCTCAAAACTGGAAACAGTCCAGGTATCCATCAACAGGAGAATGGATAAATACCATGTGCATATATTCTGTTCTGTGCATAGAACATAACACTACTCAGCAATAAGAAGGAACTTCTGATCTATACAATCACATGGACAAATCTTAAAAACATTATGCTGAGTAAACAAGATACAAATAGCACACTACATGGCATGGGCTAAACAATATTACTCAAAGTAATCAAAGCAATGTTTTAAAAGAATACAACATTATGATGGAGTAGATTTTATCCAGGAATGCAAAGATGTTCACTACATGTTCAGATGAGAGGTAAAAAATAATAGTATCATCTTAATACATACTTGGGAAAATATTTTATGATATTCAATACCCATTCATGATCAATTTTTAAACTGTGGTAACCTGGCCAGGTGCAGTGGCTCATGCCTATAATCACAGCAGTTTAGGAGGCTGAGGTGAGAGTTTCACTTGAGCCCAGGAGTTTGAAACCAGCCTGGGCAACAAAGTGAGACCACATTTCCACAAAAAATATAAAAAATTAGCCAGGCATGGTGGCATGCACCTGTGGTCCCAGCTACATGGGAGGCTGAGGCAGGAGGATTGCTTGAGCCTAGGAGGTCGATGAAGCCACAGTGAGCCTTAATCCCACCACTGCACTCCATCCTGGGTGACAGAGTGAGACCCTGTCTCAAAAAAATGTTTTATATATATGTTATATATCTATATAAATTATGTATCTATATAAATTATATTTACACACACACATATATACAGACATATGTACATATATACATACATATATTAAGAATATACTAAGAATAGAAAAGTATTTCCTAAACTTAGTAAGTTCTACCTCTCAAAAAACTTCACAATGGAGACCATTACTTATGCTGTTTCCATAGCCATTGCAGGGTAGAGAAAGGCTGACCTTTCCTGTCCTCTCATTTCCCAAGAGAAGATCATCAGAAACAACTTCCAAAGCATACTTGTTCATCTTGTTTTCTAATCTGATGTCTTCAGACCTCAGAACTGTAAATAGTAGAAACTAATCCTAGAGTCAACCCTGTGGGAGATTTTGTTTCTTCTTATCTTCCAGAGCTCAGATGGGTATTTCTAAAGGCACGTTTTTGTTAATAATTACATGAGAAGTTATGAGAGGAGATTCCATTCACCTATGCTGCTGATGATTCTTGAGACATTCAGACTCTTTTGATGATATTGATGGCAGTGGCAGGCCATCTGGAGCAGCCACTGCTATCACTCTGGCTATAGCAGGGAGGCAGGCCAGGGCTGCAGGCTCCCTGGAGCTGGAGGGTGCTGGGGACAAGTGTGAGCCCTGCCTTTTCTGAGTTGGGACAAGGAGCTCCCTGGGTGCCACTGCAGACGCCCAAACCATGGCTGCAGACCCAGGCCTCCTGTTCCCCCAGCTGTAGCTGCCCAAACTGAGGCTGCAAACCCATGCATCCTGGCACTCTTGGGGGCCCAGGAAGGCCCCCACTTGCCTTCACAAGCTCAGAAGTACCTGCTCCCGCTGCCTGGCTTCTCCCTGCTGTCAGCATTCACCCCAATCTTGAAGAAAAGTCTGGGCAGAGCCCAGGCATGATAAATGGCAGCAGGAGGCAGACAGGTCCCTAGGTAGAAGAGGACAGGTGCCCAGTGAAGCCCCACCTTTTGGCCAGGGAAGGCCTGAAGTCTGGGGGCTGGGTTGCTGCCAGTCCTGCAGACTGGAGGGGGAACTCCTGGTGCTTTTCCTGGGACAGCCCATGGCTGCCCATGGACCAATCAGCACTTCCCCACTCTGAGGCCCATAAAATCCCCAGGCTCAGCCAGAGCAGAGGACACTCTAGGACAACCAACTGCAGAGAGTAGCCACCCACCCCAGTGCCTCCTCCTCTCTGCTAAGGGCTGAATACTTGTGGAGACACCCGGGCTGCAGAAAGGATCTACCCACAGAGGGTCTCTGAGCTGTTCTACTGCTCAACAAAACTCCTCTTTGTCTTGCCCACCCTTCACTTGTCTGCATACCTCATTCTTCCTGGTTGCAGAACAAGAACTTGGGATCCACCAAATGGCAGAGTTAAAGAGCTGTTACACAAACAGGGCTGAAATATTCCCCTTGCTCACCACGTTGTGGATGAAGAGAAGGAGAGAAGAGCTGCAGCCTCTTGGGGAGCCCAGACCTGGGAGCTCCCCAAGCCAGGGCTGTGACTTGCTCTTTGGGGTCCTGCAGTGCCTGGCATCTTTAGACTTCCAGGCACCACTGTGTTCCCCAGTGCCACCTGGGGAAGCTGTTTGTAGTACACCTGGTCCAGCCACAACCTTACAGAGAGTGAGCGCCTATGCCAGCACCTGGAGCTGCCCACCCAGCTGCAGCAGCCAGCATGTCTGACTGTGCAGTGGCCAGACCCCACACTGGCTCACACCCTCCTTGCAGCTCCACATCTGACTCTCCCTTGGCAGAGATGGGATCCAGGCTGGTAGCATGAGCCAATCGCAGCCTGCCAGGCTGAGTGGGTGGAACGAGGCCAGTGGGCCCAAGCAAAACTCAGGCAAAGGCACCACTAGCCACAGGTTTCAGGCCAGAAAAGTGACACCCCAAAGATCCCATGACAATGTCGTTGCCTCATGCTAAAAGATTTCCTGTAGTAATTTACATAACAATAAATAAAAACCCCAAATATTACAGACAGTAAAATACCAGCAATATTACATTTTCAACCAATTCAAAGTGTTCCACATTTTCTTTCTTCAGCCAACATGCTCTCCTTTTAGCACTTTCATTGTAAAACACAAAATTGCAGAGAAGTTCACTCAGTCCATGAAAATGTTTCTTATACTTTTCATTAACTCTTCTACATGTATTAAGATATTTTGGTTTCTTAATCAGTAAACATATCAGAAGTCATGTATCACATTTTAACCTGGGAACTGAGTCACACATTTATCAGTCTTTCAAAGTTGATAGATGGTGATTTATCATTTCACTGGATTCCACAACATTCTCCAAACAGTTGACATGTAACATGGTGTAGCTGCTTCACTACTTAACATCCCAGATCCCCATGCCTTCAGATCATGACCCTCAAATGTTTGTGGATTTTTATTTAGTTTCACAATAAATCTCCTCACCAGAATTGCTGTATATAATTTTGATAGAACAACTGTCATTCTTTCAAATGCTCTCTGTTTTTGTTGTTGTATTGTTTTTATTTTGAGATGGAGTCTCACTCTGTCACCAGGCTGGAGTGCAGTGGCATGATCTCGGCTCACTGCAACCTCCGCCTCCCAGGTTCAAGCAATTTTCCTGCCTCAGCCTCCCAAGTAGCTGGGACTACAGGCATGCGCCACCACGCCCAGCTAATTTTTGTATTTTTAGTAGAGATGGGGTTTTACTATGTTGGCCAGGATGGTCTCAATCTCTTGACCTCATGATCCGCCCACCTCAGTCTTCCAAAATGCTGGGATTACAGGCATGAGCCACCGCACCCGACCACTCTCTGTTTTTAGAAAGGCTAAATGGCCAGGAAAAAAAGAGAAGAGATGACCATAGTAAGCTGCCTCTTTCTTACCTAAATTCTGAAAAATAGTTACTGAAAGATAATAGTCCAGTCTTATATTTGACCCAAATACTAACTTTGGCAGGAGAATAAGAAGTACAAATCAACTTTCTTTCTCTGACAGCAGATGTCAAAGGAAATCATGATTTTTAGCTTAATTACTGATCTCAAAGGCATACTTATCCTTGAAGGGCTTAGATCTGTAACTTGCACATAATTTCCCAGAACAGTACTCCGTTATTTAAAAATAACACAGGTTTGGACATAAGACAAACTTCAACTGGAATTGATGTGGGGCAAAGAGGTTGTGACTTAAGCCCCCAACAATAAATGGAGGGATAGAGAGTAGCTAGGTGGGGGTGAGTTGTGTTTAAAATAACCACAGTCCATGCCTGGCTGGCTGGACTGTGGAGTACTTATATTAAAAACAATTTTTATTTATTTTTTTTTACTTCTACAATAAAAGTAATATATAATCATTTAAGGAAATTTGGAGAGTACAGAAAATAAAAGAAAATTACTCAACAAAGCATAGTAAAAATGATTTCAAATCATTCTTTTTTACAGTTTTTGCAAAACCAGTATCGTCCAATGTTCTTAAATCCCTTTAAAAGTATTGCATAATGGCCAGGCACGGTGGCTCATGCCTGTAATCCCAGCACTTTGGGAGGCCAAGGCAGGCAGATCACCTAAGGTGGGGAGTTCGAAACCAGCCTGACCAACATGGAGAAGCCCCGTCTCTACTAAAAATACAAAATTAGCTGGGCATGGTGGTGCACGCTTGTAATCCCAGCTACTTGGGAGGCTGAATAAAGAGCATAGCTTGCACCCAGGAGGCGGACGTTGCAGTGAGCTGAGATCACACTATTTCACTCCAGCCTGGGCAACTAAAGAGAAACTCCATCTCAAAAAAAAAAAAAAAAGTATTGCACAATAACCTATCAGGTAAATATATCAAAATTCATTTAACCATTATCTTACTCGGATAGTAAGAGTATTGCATATTCAATTCAACCACATCTATTCATCAATATGACACATCAATATGAAGTGTCACTTATACACACTGAGGATATAGAATAAATGGTCCCTTCTGATCTAACTAGGAAGAAAGAAAGTATACACTTATAATGCAATTTGATAAAGATAAACTCAGGTTGATATTAAAACAGGTGGGCCAGGTAAGAATATCTGATAAAATCAGGTATAGCACTCTATACAGAAAAACACAGATCAGAACAACACAAGGAAACAAAAAGCACTTGGGTTTTTATCTTTCCAGTCTTTCTCCCCATTATCACTAACAATGGGCATTGAATTATCCTAAAAATCTTTGCCACTTTTATTGGCAAAAATGAAACCCCATTTACATTTCTCAAGGAAATATAAATTAAATTTGAACATTTCACTATAAAAAAAATCTTTTATTTTCTTTGACCTCTTTCTAATATAGTGTTGGCACACCTCTTATTATGTGTTCTTCATTTAGGGTATGATTTTTTCTATAATGCTTTTTGCTAATATATTTCCAGCTTGTTTGCCTTCTAATTTTGCATATAACATTTTTTGATGTGCCATAATTTTTGAATTATTAGGTAGTCAAATATTTTTCTTGGAGTTTTTTTCCACTGCTTTATTTCTTAGAAGTTACTTTTTCTTTCAGAAATCAGCTAATTGTCAAGGCCAGGCAAAGTGACTAATGCCTGTAATTCCAGCACTTTGGGAGGCCAAGGAGGATGGATCATTTGAGGCCAGGAGTTCAAGACCAGCCTAGCCAACATGGCAAAAACCTGTCTCTACCAAAAATACAAAAATTAGCCAAGTATGGTGGCACATGCCTGTAATCCCAGCTACTAGGGAGGCCAAGGCAAGAGAATCACTTCAATCCAGGAGGCAGAGGTTGCAGTTAGCCAAAATGGCACCCCTCCACTCCAGTCTGGGTGACAGTGAGACCCTGTCTCAAAAAAAAAAAAGAAAAAGTCAGCTAATTGTTATATATCATTTCTTTCTAGATTTTATTGTTTTTGTTTGTTTGTTTTACATTTAATGATTTAGAAGATTTGGGGCTTATTGTGGTTTCTTAAATATTATAACTCTATTTCAAAACTATTCTGCTATGTTGAGCTATCTTATTTCATACTATTTTTTTTTAGTGTAGAAAATATATAATTTATTCTATATGTAATTCAAATTCAAGCAAAACTAATTTATTATGTAGGTCACGACGGTGATTACTTTTGTTTTGCCTGAACGGTGGTTACTTTTACATAATTAGAAGAGATCTTGAGATTTCTTTTTTTTTAATTTTATTTTATTATTATTATACTTTAAGTTTTAGGGTACATGTGCACAATGTGCACGTTTGTTACATATGTATACATGTGCCATGTTGGTGTTCTGCACCCATTAACTCGTCATTTAGCATTAGGTATATCTCCTAATGCTATCCCTCCCTGCTCCCCCAACGCCACAACAGTCCCTGGAGTGTGATGTTCCCCTTCCTGTGTCCATGTGTTCTCATTGTTCAATTCCCACCTATGAGTGAGAACATGCGGTGTTTGGTTTTTTGTCCTTGTGATAGTTTGCTGAGAATGATGGTTTCCACTTTCATCTATGTCCCTACAAAGGACATGAACTCATCATTTTTTATGGCTGCATAGTATTCCATGGTGTATATGTGCCACATTTTCTTAATCCAGTCTATCGTTGTTGGACATTTGGATTGGTTCCAAGTCTTTGCTATTGTGAATAGTGCTGCAATAAACATACATGTGCATGTGTCTTTATAGCAGCATGATTTATAATCCTTTGGGTATATACCCAGTAATGGGATGGCTGGGTCAAATGGTATTTCTAGTTCTAGAACCCTGAGGAATCGCCACACTGACTTCCACAATGGTTGAACTAGTTTACAGTCCCACCAACAGTGTAAAAGTGTTCCTATTTCTCCACATCCTCTCCAGCACCTGTTGTTTCCTGACTTTTTAATGATGGCCATTCTAACTGGTGTGAGATGGTATCTCATTGTGGTTTTGATTTGCATTTCTCTGATGGCCAGTGATGATGAGCATTTTTTTCATGTGTTTTTTGGCTGCATAAATGTCTTCTTTTGAGAAGTGTCTGTTCATGTCCTCTGCCCACTTTTTGATGGGGTTGTTTGTTTTTTTCTTGTAAATTTGTTTGAGTTCATTGTAGATTCTGGATATTAGCCCTTTGTCAGATGAGTAGGTTGCAAAAATTTTCTCCCATTTTGTAGGTTGCCTGTTCACTCTGATGGTAGTTTCTTTTGCTGTGCAGAAGTTCTTTAATTAGATCCCGTTTGTCAATTTTGGCTTTTGTTGCCATTGCTTTTGGTGTTTTAGACATGAAGTCCTTGCCCATGCCTATGTCCTGAATGGTATTGCCTAGGTTTTCTTCTAGGGTTTTTATGGTTTTAGGTCTAACATGTAAGTCTTTAATCCATCTTGAATTAATTTTTGTATAAGGTGTAAGGAAGGGATCCAGTTTCAGCTTTCTACATATAGCTAACCAGTTTTCCCAGCACCATTTATTAAATAGGGAATCCTTTCCCCATTGCTTGTTTTTGTCAGGTTTGTCAAAGATCAGATGGTTGTAGATATGCGGCATTATTTCTGAGGGTTCTGTTCTGTTCCATTGATCTATATCTCTGTTTTGGTACCAGTACCATGCTGTTTTGGTTACTGTAGCCTTGTAGTATAGTTTGAAGTCAGGTAGCGTGATGCCTCCAGCTTTGCTCTTTTGGCTTAGGATTGACTTGGCAATGCGGGCTCTTTTTTGGTTCCATATGAACTTTAAAGTAGTTTTTTTTCCAATTCTGTGAAGAAAGTCATTGGTAGCTTGATGGGGATGGCATTGAATCTATAAATTACCTTGGGCAGTATGGCCATTTTCATGATATTGATTCTTTCTACCCATGAGCATGGAATGTTCTTCCATTTGTTTGTATCCTCTTTTATTTCATTGAGCAGTGGTTTGTAGTTCTCCTTGAAGAGGTCCTTCACATCCCTTGTAAGTTGGATTCCTAGGTATTTTATTCTCTTTGAAGTGATTGTGAATGGGAGTTCTCTCATGATTTGGCTCTCTGTTTGTCTGTTATTGGTGTATAAGAATGCTGGCCGGGTGCAGTGGCTCACACCTGTAATCCCAGCACTTTGGGAGGCCGACGCGGGTGGATCACAAGGTCAGGAGATCAAGACCATCCTGGCTAACACGGTGAAACCCCGTCTCTACTAAAAATACAAAAAATTAGCCGGGCGAGGTGGCGGGCGCCTGTAGTACCAGCTACTTGGGAGGCTGAGGCAGGAGGATGGCGTGAACCCCAGGGGGCGGAGCCTGCAGTGAGCCGAGATCCTGCCACTGAACTCCAGCCTGGGTGACAGTGACACTCCATCTCAAAAAAAAAAAAAAAAAGAATGCTTGTGATTTTTGTACATTGATTTTGTATCCTGAGACTTTGCTGAAGTTGTTTATCAGCTTAAGGAGATTTTGGGCTGAGACAATGGGGTTTTCTAGATATACAATCATATCATCTGCAAACAAGGACAGTTTGACTTCCTATTTTCCTAATCGAATACCCTTTATTTCCTTCTCCTGCCTAATTGTCCTGGCCAGAACTTCCAATACTATGTTGAATAGGAGTGGTGAGAGAGGGCATCCCTGTCTTGTGCCAGTTTTCAAAGGGAATGCTTCCGGTTTTTGTCCATTCAGTATGATATTGGCGGTGGGTTTGTCATAGATAGCTCTTATTATTTTGAGATACGTCCTATCAATACCTAATTTATTGAGAGTTTTTAGCATGAAGGGTTGTTGAATTTTGTCAAAGGCCTTTCCTGCATCTATTGAGATAATCATGTGGTTTTTGTCTTGGTTCTGTTTATATGCTGGACTACATTTATTGATTTGTGTATGCTGAACCAGGCTTGCATCCCAGGGATGAAGCCCACTTGATCATGGTGGATAAGCTTTTTGATGTGCTGCTGGATTCAGTTTGCCAGTATTTTATTGAGGATTTTTGCATCAATGTTCATCAAGGATATTGGTCTAAAATTCTCTTTTTTGATTGTGTCTCTGCCACGCTTTGGTATCAGGATGATGCTGGCCACACAAAATGAGTTAGGGAGGATTCCTTCTTTTTCTATCAATTGGAATAGTTTCAGAAGGAATGGTACCAGCTCCTCCTTATACCTCTGGTAGAATTCGGCTGTGAATCCCTCTGATCCTGGACTCTTTTTGGTTGGTAAGCTATTGATTATTGCCACAATTTCAGAGCCTGTTATTGGTCTATTCAGAGATTCAACTTCTTCCTGGCTTAGTCTTGGGAGGGTGTATTTGTCGAGCAATTTATCCATTTCTTCTAGATTTTCTAGTTTATTTGCATAGAGGTGTTTGTAGTATTCTCTGATGGTAGTTTGTATTTCTGTGGGATCAGTGGTGATATTCGCTTTATCATTTTTTATTGCATGTATTTGATTCTTCTCTCTTTTCTTCTTTATTAGTCTTGCTAGCGGTCTATCAATTTTGTTGATCTTTTCAAAAAACCAGCTCCTGGATTCATTAATTTTTTGAAGGGTTTTTTGTATCTCTATTTCCTTCAGTTCTGCTCTGATTTTAGTTATTTCTTGCCTTCTGCTAGCTTTTGCATGTGTTTGCTCTTGCCTTTCTAGTTCTTTTAATTGTGATGTCAGGGTGCCAATTTTGGATCTTTCCTGCTTTCTCTTGTGGGCATTTAGTGCTATAAATTTCCCTCTACACACTGCTTTGAATATTTCCCAGAGATTCTGGTATGTTGTGTCTTTGTTCTCACTGGTTTCAAAGAACATCTTTATTTCCGCCTTCATTTCATTATGTACCCAGTAGTCACTCAGGAGCAGGTTGTTCAGTTTCCATGTAGTTGAGCGGTTTTGAGTGAGTTTCTTAATCCTGAGTTCTAGTTTGATTGCACTGTGGTCCGAGAGACAGTTTGTTATAATTTCTGTTCTTTTACATTTGCTGAGGAGTGCTTTACTTCCAACTATGTGGTCAATTTTGGAATAGGTGTGGTGTGGTGCTGAAAAGAATGTATATTCTGTTGATTTGGGGTGGAGAGTTCTGTAGATGTCTATTAGGTCCGCTTGGTGCAGAGCTGAGTTCCATTCCCAGGTATCCTTCTTAACTTTCTGTCTCGTTGATCTGTCTAATGTTGACAGTGGGGTGTTAAAGTCTCCCATTATTATTGTGTGGGAGTCTAAGTCTCTTTGTAGGTCACTAAGGACTTGCTTTATGAATCTGGGTGCTCCTGTATTGGCTGCATATATATTTAGGATAGTTAGCTCTTCTTGTTGAATTGATCCCTTTACCATTATGTAATGGCCTTCTTTGTCTCTTTTGATATTTGTTGGTTTAAAGTCTGTTTTATCAGAGACTAGGATTGCAACCTCTGCCTTTTTTTGTTTTCCATTTGCTTGGTTGATCTTCCTCCATCCCTTTATTTTGAGCCTATGTGTGTCTCTGCACGTGAGATGGGTTTCCTGAATACAGCACACTGATGGGTCTTGACTCTTTATCCAATTTGCCAGTCTGTGTCTTTTAATTGGAGCCTTTAGCCCATTTACATTTAAAGTTAATATTGTTATGTGTGAATTTTGTCCTGTCATTATGATGTTAGCTGGTTATTTTGCTCGTTAGTTGATGCAGTTTCTTCCTAGCCTTGATGGTCTTTACATTTTGGCATGTTTTTGCAGTGGCTGGTACCGGTTGTTCCTTTCCATGTTTAGTGCTTCCTTCAAGAGCTCTTTTAGGGCAGGCCTGGTGGTGACAAAATCTCTCAGCATTTGCTTGTCTGTAAAGTATTTTATTACTCCTTCACTTATGAAGCCTAGTTTGGCTGGATATGAAATTCTGGGCTGAAAATTCTTTTCTTTAAGAATGTTGAATATGGGCCCCCACGCTCTTCTGGCTTGTAGAGTTTCTGCCGAGAGATCCGCTGTTAGTCTGATGGGCCTCCCTTTGTGAGTAACCCGACCTTTCTCTCTGGCTGCCCTTAACATTTTTTCCTTCATTTCAACTTTGGTGAATCTGACAATTATGTGTCTTGGATTGCTCTTCTCGAGGAGTATCTTTGTGGCATTCTCTGTATTTCATGAATCTGAATGTTGGCCTGCCTTGCTAGATTGGGGAATTTCTCCTGGATAATATCCTGCAGAGTGTTTTGCAACTTGGTTCCATTCTCCCCGTCCCTTTCAGGTACACCAATCAGACGTAGATTTGGTCTTTTCACATAGTCCCATATTTCTTGGAGGCTTTGTTCGTTTCTTTTTATTCTTTTTTCTCTAAACTTCGCTTCTCGCTTCATTTCATTCATTTTGTCTTCCATTACTGATACCCTTTCTTCCAGTTGATCGTGTCGGCTCCTGAGGCTTCTGCATTCTTCAGGTAGTTCTCGAGCCTTGGCTTTCAGCTCCATCAGCTCCTTTAAGGACTTCTCTGCATTGGTTATCCATTCGTCTAATTTTTTTTAAAGTTTTTAACTTCTTTGCCATTGGTGTGAATTTCCTCCTGTAGCTTGGAGTAGTTTGATCGTCTGAAGCCTTCTTCTCTCAACTCGTCAAAGTCATTCTCCGTCCAGCTTTGTTCCATTGCTGGTGAGGAGCTGCATTCCTTCGGAGGAGGAGAGGCGCTCTGCTTTTTAGAGTTTCCAGTTTTTCTGCTCTGTTTTTTCCCCATCTTTGTGGTTTTATCTACTTTTGGTCTTTGATGATGGTGACGTACAGATGGGTTTTTGGTGTGGATGTCCTTTCTGTTTGTTAGTTTTCCTTCTAACAGACAGGACCCTCAGCTGCAGGTCTGTTGGAGTTTGCTAGAGGTCCACTCCGGACCTTGTTTGCCTGGGTATCAGCAGCAGTGGCTGTAGAACAGCGGATACTGGGGACCTGCAAATGCTGCTGCCTGATCATTCCTCTGGAAGTTTTGTCTCAGAGGAGTACCTGGCCATGGGAGGTGTCAGTCTGCCCCTACTTGGGGGTGCCTCCCAGTTAGGCTGCTCAGGGGTCAGGGACCCACTTGAGGAGGCAGTCTGCCCATTCTCAGATCTCCAGCTGCATGCTGGGAGAACCACTACTCTCTTCAAAGCTGTCAGACAGGGACATTTAAGTCTGCAGAGGTTACTGCTATCTTTTTGTTTGTCTGTGCCCTGTCCCCAGAGGTGGAGCCTATAGAGGCAGGCAGGCCTCCTTGAGCTGTGGTGGGCTCCACCCAGTTCGAGCTTCCAGGCTGCTTTGTTTACCTAATCAAGCCTGGGCAATGGCAGGCACCCCTCCCCCAACCTCACTGCCACCTTGCAGTTTGATCTCAGACTGCTGTGCTAGCAATCAGTGAGACTCCGTGGGCATAGGACCCTCCGAGCCAGGTGCAGGATATAATCTCCTGGTGTGCCGTTTTTTAAGCCCGTTGGAAAAGCACAGTATTAGGGTGGGAGTGACCTGATTTTCCAGGTGCTGTCTGTCACCCCTTTCTTTGACTAGGAAAGGGAACTCCCTGACCCCTTGCGCTTCCCGAGTGAGGCAATGCCTCGCCCTGCTTCGGCTTGCGCATGATGCGCTGCACCCATTGTCCTGCACCCACTGTCTGGCACTCCCTAGTGAGATGAACCCAGTACCTCAGATGGAAATGCAGAAATCACGGGTCTTCTGAGTCACTCACGCTGGGAGCTGTAGACTGGAGCTCTCATACTGTATTTTAATATGTTAGGACAGTTCTCTCCTTATGACTTTCTTTTCCAAAAATGTTCTAGCTACACTCATTTGAATATTCTTCATGATGAACTCTGAGATAATTTTAACACCTTCCAAAAGACATATTTTTAAGACTTATTAGAATTTTATTAAAGATATTGATTTATTTCCAAAGAATTACAGAATCTAATATTTTCATCTATGTACCTCTATTGAAGTATTTGTTTATGTCTCTTAGAATAACTACATTCTTTAAAATAAAATATAAGTTTTGTGCATTTTTTGTGAGGGTCATTTCTGCATGCTTTATTTTCATTTTATTGCAAATGGAATAGTTCCCCATTAGCTTTCATATCTCATTGTTATTATGTAGGAATGCTATTGATTTATTTTTATTAAACTTAATTGTCCTTTAAACTATATTAATTTTAGTATTTTTCAGTTGATTCTTTTTTATTACATTTTACTTATTTATTTATTTTGTTTTATCTTAACATTTTCTTTTTTGAGATGGGGTCTCATGCTGTCCCCCAGGCTGGAGTGCAGTGGCACTATCCTGGCTCACTGCAACCTATGCCTCCCGGATTTAAGCGATTCTTCTGCCTCAGCCTCCGGAGTAGCTGGAATTACAGATGCCCACCACCATGCCTGGCTAATTTTTGTATTTTTAGTAGAGACGGGGTTTCACCATGTTGGTCAGGCTGGTCTTGAACTCCTGACCTCAAGCAATCCACCCACCTCGGCCTCCCAAAGTGGTGCGATTACAGGCATGAGCCATCACACCCAGCCCTTTTTTATTACATTTTAAAATAGCTTTAATAGAAACAAGGTTTCACTATGTTGCCCAGGCTGCTTTCAAACTCCTAAGCTCAAGCCATCTTCCCACCTTGGCCTCCCAAAGTGTTAGGATTACAGGCATGAGCCAGGTCCAGTTTATTCTTTTGGATATTCTAGAAGTAGAATATAGAATTCTCTACATTTAACAATTGTGACTATTCCTTCATTACCATTTAAATTCTTCCTTTCCAATATTAATGTCAGTGTGTCTTACTGCACTATTTAGGTTCTCAACTGCAACACTGAATAAGAGTGGTGATAACACGTAACTTTGCTGTGCCTCTGACTTCAACGATAATACTTCTGTAGGTTTTTTAGAGATGTGTCTTCTTAAGTTTAGGAAATTCCTGTCTATTTTAATCAGTCATGAGTGGGTATTGAATATTATGCGACATTTTTTCCCAGTATTTTCTGTCAACATAGATGAGAAGTAAATTGGCCAATTTCCACCTATTTGTGATTGTGGCTTTTGGTTGTGGTTGTTGTATATCAAAATAATAGATGACATTTGGTTTCTTCCTTAATTCCACTATGATGATAGGGCATACTCCATAGAATTTCAGTCCTTTAAAATTGTTGAAAAGTGCTTTACGACCCACTACATAATCAATAAATATTCTTTTTGCAGCAAAATAATATATATTCTGTAGTGCTGTATGTGTATCATGTCAATTTTGTTCATTGTGTTGTTCAATGCTTCTATGTCCTTTCTATTTTTTTCCCTGCTTGTTCTATCAGTTACAGCGAGGAATGTGTTAAAAACCTCAGGTTGTGATGGTAGATTTGTATATTTCTCCTTTTAGTTCTGTCATTTTGCTTCACATATTTCGATACTATCTTTTAAAGATAGCATTGAATTGATTCTTTTTTCACTAATACATTTTATCTCTTATAATACTTCTTGCCTTAAAATCAACTTTGTCTAATATTTTTATAGCTACACCCAATTTTCTATTAGACACAAAAGGCATACATAACCCAGAGATATTGCAGATTCAGTTCCAGACTACTGCAGTAATAATATCATAATAAAGCAAGTCACACAAATTTTTTGGTTTCCCACTGCATATATAAGTTATGTCTACACTATTCTATGGTCTATTAAGTGAGCAATAGCATTATGTCTAGAAAAACAATATACATACATTGTACATTTTAAATGAATGTATATGCAAAATAACATACATTAATTTAAAAATACTATATTGCTAAAAAGTGCTATGGATAATCTCAGCCTTCAGGAAGTTGTAATTTTTTTGCTAGTGAGGGGTCTTGCCTCCATGCTGATGGCAACTGACTGATCAAGGTGGTGGTAGCTGAAGGTTAGGGTGGCTGTAGCAATTTCTTAAAATAAGACAAATATAATGTTTGCCACATTGATTGACTCTTTCTTTCACAAAATATTCCTCTGGAGCACGCAATGCTATTTGATAGCATTTTACCCACACAGTAGTGATGCAGGATTTTTTTGCTACTTAGCTAGGCTCCTCCCCTGCATAAGACACAAATTCCTGGTGGCTCCACCCCCTTCCCCCAGTGCTTGTGGGCCTCCAGTCACTGCAGGCATGCTCAGGCAAGTCCCCTGTGCAGCTTCCCTTATCTGCACAAAACATCTGATGTAAACACTTGTGGGGCAGGTTGGAGATTCTCCAGGGACCCTTCCCCATCTGCCTAGGCCTTTGTCTGCCTCTTGCCTCTATCAGTAGGACTTCCTTCAAAATTGGAATCAAAATTGCCACCATTTTATCAACTAAGTTTATGTAATATTCTAAATCATTTGTTGTCATTTCAACAGTGTTTATGGCATCTTCAACAGGAGTAGATTCCATCTCAGGAAACCACTTTCTTTGCTCATCCATAAGAAGCATCTTCCACTGAAGTCTTGAGCTCCTCAAAGTCATCCATGAGGATTGGAATCAATTTCCTCAAATTCCTGTTAATGCTGATATTTTTACCTCCTCCCATGAACCATGAATTCTCTTAATGACATCTAAAATGGTCAGAAGATTTTCAATTGACCTTGCCCAGATCCATCAGAAGATTCACTATCTATAGCAGCTACAGTCTTACAAAATATATTTCTGAAGTAACAAGACTTGGAAGTCAAAATTACTCCTTGATCCATGGACAGCAGAATGGATATTGTGTTAGCAGGCATCAAAACAATATTCATCTCCTTGCACATTTCCATCAGAGCTCTTAGGTTGTTGGCACATTGTCAATGAACAGTAATATTCTGAAAGGAGTCTACTTTTTTTTCTGAGCACTAGGTCTCTGAACTGGGCTTAAAATGTTCAGTAGACTATGTTGTAAACACATGTGCTGTCATCCAGACTTTGTTTTTCCATTTCTAGAGCATAGGTAGAGTGGATTTGGCATAATTCTTAAAGGCCCTAGAATTTTTAGAATGGTCAAAGAGCATTGGCTTCACCTTAGAGTCATGAGCTGCATTAGCCCCTAACAAGGGAGTCAGCTTGTCCTTTGAAGCTTTGAAGCCAAGCCTGGACTTCTACTCTCTAACTCTGAAAGTCTTAGATGGCATCTTCTTCCAATAGAAGGCCATTTCATCTACACTGAAAACCTGTTGTTTCGTATAGCTCTCTTCATCAATTACTTGAGCTAGATCTTCTAAATAAATTCCTGCAGCTTCTACATCAGCACTTAACACTTCACCTTGAACTTTTATGTTATGCAGATAGTCTCTTTCCTTAAATCTCATGAATCAACCTCTGCTAACTTCAAACTTTTCTTTGGCAGCTGCCTAACCTCTCTCAGCCTTCAGAGAATTGAAGAGAGGTAAAGCCTTGCTCTGGATTAGACTTTGGCTTAAGGGAATCTTGTGGCTGGTTTGATCTTCTATCCAGACCACTCAAACTTTCTCCATATCAGCAAGAAGGCTGTTTCACTATTTTTATCATTCCTGTGTTTACTGGAGTAGTATTTTTAATTCCCTTCCAGAACTTTTCCTTTGTATTCACAGCTTGGCTAACTGGCTCAAGAGGCCGAGCTTTCAGCCCATCTTGGCTTTCTACATGCCTTCCTCACTAAGCTTAACCATTTCGAGCTTTCATTTCAAGTAAAAGACATGAGAATCTTCCTTTCACTTGAACACTTAGAGGCCATTTTAGGGTTTTTAATTGGCCTATTTCAATATTGTTGTGTTTCAGAGAATAGGGAGGCCTGAGGAGAGGAAGAGAAATGGGGGGCTGATTGGAGCAGTTAGATCACACACAACATTTATCAATTAACTTTGCATGAGTGCAATTCATGGTACCCAAAAGCAATTGCAATAATAACATCAAAGATCAAAGATCACGGTCCACCATAACAGATATAATAGTAATAATAAAGTTTGAAACATTGTGAGAATTACCAAAATGTGACAGAAAGAAATGAAGACAGCACATACTGTTGGAAAAATGGCACTGGTAGACTTGCTTGATGCAGGGTTGCCACAAACCTTCAGTTTGTAAAAAGTGTAATATCTGCAAAGGGCAATAAAGCAAATTGCAATAAAATGAGATATGCCTGTATTTACATGGCATAATTCTTTCCATCCTTTCAATCTTTCTGTAGCCTTTTATTTGAGGTGTCTCTTAGAGGCAACATATAATTGTTATTATTTTTTAATTCTGTCCATAGCATTTGCCTTTTAATTGGAGTATAGATCCCATTTATATTTAATATAAATATATTGTAAAAAAAACCCTCCTGTTTTAAAAAGTTTACCATCTATTTGCTTCTTTGCTTTTTTTTTTTTTTCTTTTTTTTTTTTTGAGACAAGAGTTTCACTCTGCTGCCCAGGCTGGAGTGCAGTGGCACAATCTCGGCTCACTGCAGCCTCCACCTCCTGGGTTCAAGTGATTCTCCTGCCTCAGCCTCCCAAGTAGCTGGGACTACAGGTGCCCGCCACCATGCCCAGCTAGTTTTTTGTGTTTTATTTTAATAGAGATGGGGTTTCACTATGTTGACCAGGCTGGTCTCGAACTCCTGACCTCAGGTGATTTACCCTCCTCGGCCTCCCAAAGTGATCATCTATTTGTTTCTACTTGTCTGTGTTCCTTTTTTTTCCTTTCTTGCTTCTTTTAAATATTTTTTATTATTCCATTTCCCCTCTTTTTTAACATGTTATTCATTATTTTTCTATTACTTTTGCTGTTATTCTAGAGATTATAATATTCATTCTTGATGTATTAAAGCCAAGTAGTTTTATCAATTCCTATACAATCCTAGGACTTTAGAACATTTTACTTTCATCTACTCTATCTCACTTTTTTTGCTATTATTGTGTATATTTTAATTCTACATATATTTAAACCTCACATGACATTATTTTTATTGTTCTATACAAATTGTGTTTATTTGTATCTATATATATGTATTTATATCTATCCATATATAAAAGGATTGATTGCTCTTCATTCCTTTAGATGTCTCCATGATTTCATTTGGGATTATATTCCATCTGCCTGAAAAACTCCTTTTGGAATTTCCTTTAAAGTAAATCAGCTGATGATCTTAGTGTTTCTTCATTATAAAACTGTCTGTATTTTATTTTCAATTTTGAAGATCATTTTTACGGGGTATATAATATAGGTTGACAAGTAATTTCTCCTAGCGCTTTGAAGACATTTGAAGGTGTTTAGGCTTCCATTGGTTCTTTGAGAATAAGCTCTTAATTTTATTGTTGCTCATTTGCAGATTATATCTCTGTTTTCTTTGCTGATTTTAAACCTTTTCTTTTTGATTTTGTTTCTCAGTAGTTTACAATGTGCCTAGATATGGTTTTCTTTGCTTGAAATCCTGCTCTATGTTCATAATGTTTCTTGACTCTGAGAATTGTTGTTCATTAGTTTTAAAAAATTTCCAGCCATTATCTTTTCAAATACTGCTTCTTTTCCTTTTTTCTCTCACCTCTCTTCCTGATACTCCAATTACGTGTGTGTTAGAATGTTTTACCACATATCACATGTGTTATAGTATCCTTTCTGAAATCTTATCTCTGTTATATAAAGTTCTTTTATATCTCTTGTATGTCATTTTGCATATTTTGTTTTGCTTATTAGCTTCACTAATTCTTGCTTAAGTTGTATCTCATCTGTTATTAAGCCCATAATTCTGTAGTAGTTTTAGTTAGTGTGTTTTTTTCTCCAATTCCGAAATTCCATTGTATTCTTCTTTGGAGTTTCCAGTTCTCTGCTGAAAACTCTTTATCTTGTAATTTAATTTCTTGAAGATATTTAACAGAATTATTTTAAAATCTGTCTTTAAACTTTAATATCTGGATCTTCTGTGTGCTTGTTTCTGTTTTCTTTTTCCCTTAGTTTTTAAGACAATTCTGTGTCCTTTGTTTAAATTAAGTTTCAGACATGGTGTATAAAATATTATATGGATAATGTGTGGCTCTGGATGATGCTCTTTTTCTCCAGAGAGAATATTTACTGCTGCCATTTGAAGCTGGTTTTCAGCCCTTGGGTCTACTTCCCTTTCATCCACGCCCCTAGGGTACAGGCCTTTGGAATCCCAGCTGAAAGCCTAGTTACTTACCAGCCCCTCATCCTAAATAGGCCCTAAACTCCAATTTTTTTTTGTCTCCCCAACCCCATGAGATGACTGAAAGCTCTGCTTACTTTCTCACTCTTTCAGCCATTGCTCTAAAATCATCAAATACCTCATGGGAAAAGTGGTGGCTTTCTGAGCTGCCTATCTTTCCAGGATTTCAGTCATCCAAGTCCTTGCTGGGAGAGAAATTTTTTAACTTTTGTCAACTTTTCTATTTTTTCTTAGTGAGAATGTTGAACACAAATAAACTAGTATATCAGTGCCAGAAGCAAAACTCCACTGAGACAGTTTGAGCAGAGCAGTGGCGTGATTTGGTTTTGATTTTTAAAAGATCACTCTCATTGCCTTGAAAATGAACTATGTATGCGGCATTAGGGAGGAAGAAGGATGGAAGCAGGTGGTTCAGTTAGTAAACTATCATCACAATAATCCAGATAAGAGATAACGGTGGCTCAGGCCATGATGGTAAGGTGGAAATAGAGAGAAGTGATCAAATGCCGCATCTAGTTTGAAGGAAAAGACAAGAGGGTTCACTGACAAACTGGAGATGGGCATGAGAGAGGAATCAATGCTCATCCCAAGATTTTTGGCCTGAACAGCTAGAAGGAAGGAGATGAAGAAAACTGAGATGGGGAAAGCTGGGTAGGAGTGCATTCATGAAGACCAATCAGCAACTTACTTTTGTGTATGTTAAGTCTGAGATGCTAATTTGACATCTAAGTGGAGATGCCAAATGCATAGTCAAATACACCAGTCTGAAGTTCAGGGAATATTTGGAAGCTAGAGATACAAATTCTGTAGTCATGAGCATATAGATGGTAATTAAAGTCGTAAGACTGGATGAGAGGACCTCGAAAGTAAATATAGAGACGACTACAGACAATATAATAGTGTCTATTTCATAGGGCTGGCGTGCAGGGTTAATAATATTTATACAACTCCTGCCTCCAGACCCCTCGCCCGGTGTACGGAGATCAGGATCTCATCACCCCTCCCCACCACGTGAAGTCCTGCTTACAGCTCAAATGCCTTTTATTAACCGAAGTGCCTCCAGACCCCGCCCCTCCTCACCACGTGAAGTCCCGCTTACAGCTCAAATGCCTTGTATTAACCGCCCCCTCCACGCGCCGCACCTGTTGACTCTCAGACGCTCAACAGGTGCGCAACTCTGCTAACGCAGTAGGCTGTCCTGGCCAAAGGGTGGTGCTGTGAGTCGCCTCCAGCCTCCGGGCGATCCCGAAAGCTGCACCTTCTCCCCCTGAGCTGCAGAGGGCGCGCGTGAGGCATCGGGCGCTCAGGACCCCGCGGGAGCTCAGCGAGGGGGCGGGCGGCCACGGAGTGAGGCCGGGGCGGGGTCGGGTGCGGGGCGGACGTGGGGCGGGGTTGGCCGGGGCCAAAAGCAGGGTGCAGGGCAGGCGCGGGGCGGGGCCGGGGGCGGGGCCGGGCGCGGAGCGCGGGGCGGGGCCGGGCTGCCGGTAGCCTGCCTGCCGCAGTCCGAGCCCCGCGCTGGGAAGAGTGGGTGTTTGAAGGCTCCGCGGACCGGCACTAGGAGCCGGGGGCGGGTCCGTGACCCTCCGGCTGCTCGGAGCGAACAAGCGGCCAGGAAGGAAGCGGGCCTGAACACCATGATCCCTTTGGAGAAGCCGGGCAGCGGCGGCTCCTCCCCAGGCGCCACCTCAGGCTCGGGCCGGGCCGGCCGGGGTCTGAGCGGGCCGTGCCGGCCGACGCCGCCGCCCCAGGCCCGCGGGCTGCTGACAGAGATCCGCGCCGCGGTGCGCACCGAGCCCTTCCAGGACGGCTACAGCCTGTGCCCGGGCCGGGAGCTGGGCAGGTGAGGACGGGCGGGGCCCGGCGCGGAACCTTCCCGGACGCGCGGGGCGGGACGCGGGTGCCCATAAGTGCCGGGACCGCGGCGGCGAGGCTGAGGTGGCGTTGCTGCTGCCGATAACGCGCGTTGTGACTTGGCACAAACTTGGGTGCCGACGGCGACTAGGGCAGCGGAGTCGCACCAGCGCCCCCTCCACGCGCCGCGCCCAGCGAGAGAGTGATGGTAACTCGATGGCGGTCCCGGAGGCGCGGACACTTTTCTCTCCTCAGCCCTTTCGTCCTCTGTGGCGTTTCGAATGGCTATTTAACGAGAGAAGGTGCGGACCGCGCTCTGCCTTTCACCCCGAGCAGCGGGTCTGAAAACCAGAGGTCTGTGGAGCCGGCTTTGCTTTTTTCCTTCAACTCTTGCGACTTTCTTGGTCTCCCTGTGTGGTTTTAATAAAATACAGCATCCGTTGTGACAGCTTCCTTTGCTGTCTGTTACCTTGTGTCGGTCTTCTGCTGAATTCATTTTCGTGTTCTTGGTTGGTTTTGTGCCATTTTGGTTCTAAAGCATTTAGGTCCCTTTGCCTTGAGTTTAGATTGGTTTCTTTCGTGGGCGCTTGGCCCTTTTCTCGCTCTTTTTATTTTGCTGGGAACCGATTCTTGCCTTCTCCCCCCACCCCACGCTAGCCCACCCTTATTTTGTGGGAGTAGAGAGAACTTACAGCTTGGTCTCCAAAGTTGCAGGTGCAGGCTGTTCGGATGCTTTACATTTTGTGTGCTGAGGAGGGGTGATCAAATGATTTTTGTGGGGTTTGGCGACTCTTCCTTGAGAACAATTTGAAGAAGTTGTTAAATACTCTGGCATTGGGGGCAGACCTGAGTTCATATTCGTGCCCTTCTTGCTGTGTTTGCCTTTGGAGGGGTTAGACTCCCCAGCCTCACTTTCCTCATCCGTAAAATCAGTATAATGATGACAGTACCGACCTCAGAGGTGTCCTGAAGATGCCATGCCTGTCAAGAGCATACCACTGGGCTTGCCACATGGCGTTCAGTAAATGTTCGCTTTATTGCCAGCATTTGTCATGGTTGCAAAATAGCACCATGTCGTAATGGGAAAGGGCCTGACAGTTGGAACAGCTTTCAACTGGGGTCTTGGAAAGGCAAACAATGTAACATTGGTTATAATGTTAAAAACACACTGCCTTACACATATTAAGGTAACTTTTGGAAATAGTTTTTTTTTGGGGGGGTGGGGTGTAGGGAGTGTGGAATCCTACCTTAACAAAGTCTTACTTATTCCTAAATGTTAACAAAAGGAAAAACAGGAACAAGATTTACTTCATTGCTAGGCCCTAGTTGACTGGATCTGTGCATACTTTAATTGTGACAAAAGATGAAGGGAGCTATGACTTAGCTGTGTATTCTAATTTGTCGACATTCCAAACATTCTGAAGTAACCCGTATTACCTGAAAAAAGGAAAACTGGCTGGGCGCACTGGCTCACGCCCATAATCCCAGCCCTTTGGGAGGCTGAGGCGGGTGGATCACCTGAGGTCAGGAGTTCGAGACCAGCCTGGCCAACATGATGAAACCCCGTCTGTACCAAAAATACAAAAATTAGCTGGACCTGGTGGTGGGCGCCTGTAATCCCAGCTACTCGTGAGGCTGAGGTAGGCGAATCACTTGAACCTGGGAGGCGGAGGTTGCAGTGAGCCAAGATCGCGCCGTTGTACTCCAGCCTGGGTGACAGAGAGAGACTCCATCTCAAAAAAAAAAGGAAAACTACATTTTTCCATTATTTGGTTGTCTGGCTTCATTCCACAAGGAAAACCGGTGCAAATATTACAAAGCGAAATGTCTTCAGGTGGCAAGCACTGTCTTGGAGATTTTATAATCTGGAAACTGATTTGCACCCCACCAGGTGTTATGGTACTAATTCCTTCAGGAATGTTTCTGTCAACTTTTGTTTTAAACTCCATTATAAGATTAGCTTGCCGATCATGTTTTTTTTTAAGATTGTGATATCTTCTACATATCTTTTCTTACATAAATTTCTTTACAAAAGGAGTAGATTGTAAAGCAGCATAACAATGCAGTTATTAAATACTTGATATAAGAGCCTGGAACTGGAAAATAAAATTAAATCTATTCTTTTCCTTGTGGCACCCTTTTCTATCGCATAGGAGTTTAATGCAGTGCTTAAGAACATTGGCTTTGGAGTCAGACAGTGTGAGATTGAATCTTGGCTCTTACTAGTTATGTGGACTTGAGTGCATTACCTAACCGTTTATTGCCTCATAGGGTTGGTGAGAGAATTAAGTAAAACACATAGCCTTAAGGCTGTGCTTAGCTTAGGGGAAGCACTCAATAAATGTAATTCATGGTATAATTCAATAAATGTTATTATTTTAAATGTAACCAAAAAAGAAAACCTGCACAATCTCAAAAAATGTCTCTATCTCTGGCAAAAGTAATGAAGTCACAGGAACTGTTCAGAAGTCTCAGGAAGTAAAAGTTCTGTTTGTGCTATAAGCAGTCCTTGTTTAAGATTTATAAATTTTGCCTGTGTTTATGGTTTTAACATAGTTAAGTGTGTCTCTGCTTCATCTTTGATAAGATAGAAAATCTATTTTTCCAACAATTAACTCTGGTTGCATTTCTGATATAACTCTAATTAATCTCATGAAAGAACTTGCAGAATACCCGTGTTATAGTTTAATGATGTGGGAAGAAAAACAGATTTTTTTTTTCATTTTATTCTATGGCCTTTCATTTAGTAAAATGCAAAAGGGGTGTGAAGAGTTAACGGTTCAAACAAATCGATCTTTTTCAGGTGCTACTATGTTATCACAGATCTAAAACTTTCAATGAGATGACTGTTCAAAGAGAATTTTTTAAATGGTCAACATTGATTCCAGAGTAATGACAGGATGTGATATTGATAATTTTAAGAAATGTCGCGTTCTTTCATGTCTCCAGCAAAGTCCATAGCAGCGTAAATAAGGGTAAATATATGATGTAAAACATTCTTTTATTGCTTGAAGCTTGACTGGTTAAGGCTTGTTACCTTTCTTTGAGTCAGGATATATGCCAATGTAAACCACATTTAATGATTTCGTTACTGGGGCACGCAAGAGAAATGACCTTGGGTTCTGATAATTTTTTCATGTTGATTTCCCTTGAGTTTATTGATAATATAGAAACAGAAAGATGTTTCAAGGAACTTAAAGATACACCAGTTTCATAGCAAATGATTTGCCTTACATTTGTTTTCATTATCTAGTCCTCAACTTTAATGTTTTTAATATACCGATAAATTTTTTCTTAAGAAAAAAATATTTTAAGCCAAAAGAACACTTTAAAAATATTAGTACATGCTAATAGTTGGATTTTCCTCAGGCAAAAAGTTACAAATACAAGTTCCCATCTGAAACAGGTACTTTATAAATGTGCAGGCTTTACAGTTTTACAAGTGCTTTCACATGCATTATCTCATTGATTCTCACCACAAGCCTGTTTGGAAAGCCCCATTTTTCAGATGAGAAAACAGACAGATTAAGTCTTGTGAGAGATAACAGAGCTGGGACTCCCGACTTTGAAATCATTCCCATTACACTACACATGTTTTTCAAAGAATAATCTGTAGTCTGTATCTTATGACTAAAGCAATTTCCTATCATTTTAATGAAATGATACTTTTTTTTGTTTTGTTTTGTTTTGAGACGGAGTCTGGCTCTGTCGCCCAGGCTGGAGTGCAGTGGCGCAATCTCAGCTCACTGCAAGCCCTGCCTCCCGCGTTCACGCCATTCTCCTGCCTCAGCCTCTGGAGTAGCTGGGACTACAGGCGCCCCCCACCACACCCGGCTAATTTTTTGTATTTTTAGTAGAGACGGGGGAAAGGATATGTTAATGAGTTCTACATTGGAACAAACATGACCAAGCTTCAGTGTCATATAGTTAAGTCCCCACTGGGGCCTTAAAGTAAATTAGGGATGTCCTATCCATTCTCCTCAGAGCAGTCAGGGGTAACAGGGACAAGAGAGGATTTTTGTCAGAGAATAAGAGAATATTCAAACTGAAAGGGGACTCTGGGTGGGTATTTTGGGGACTGTGTGTCCTCACCTAGATTGATGGCTGTAGGTAATAGCTTCAGTTTTTGTATCTGACAACTTAAGCTCGTGTCATAAGTTATCATTTTTTAAGAAATAGACCTTTATTAAGTAATATCCATGCAGAAATTGCTTTGTTTTAACACAAATGTTATTTAAGATTTCTTGACAGCTAGTCATTAGTTTGAAGAATTTTATTTACAAACAATTTGGGGTAATCTGATACTTTGGATGGATAAAAGAAAATTGGCCATATTTGTGGTTCAACAATAAAGTTACTTGGAAAGTATGGCTTCTGCTGTCAGGCAGGTACTTTGTCAGTCAGCTGTTTAATTTTGAAAAGTTCATGCTTAAAATGTTAAAATCTTAATTTAAAATACATGAATTTAAGAATTTGAATTTTAGTCTCTTCATAAAACTATAGATGACACAATTTTATAAAATCTGATTATTGAACCAAATGCATTAGAAAGCTAAGTAGCTGTAGTCATTGAGTCACCTCTTCAGGTGAGTAAGAAGTTAACTAGATTTCTTGAGAGAATTTACACATTATATAGACTAAATAGCTCACCTCCAAAACTCCTGATTTTTTAAAATTATTATCATTGGTTATATCATAGATCTGAAATTAATGCCAAAAACAATAAAAATAGCCACTGATTACTGATCATTTGCTGAATGCTACACACTTTAAAGATGTAATTTTGTATAGTTTTCACTGCCCTGTATGGTAAAGTGCCATTGACCTCATTTTACAGATGAGAAATCCCAGGATCTAAAGGATTAACAAATTGCCCAGTATTACACACTTATTAGCCAGAATTTAAAACCAAGTTTGACTTGTAAGGCCCTGCCTTTTCTTATCACACATGCTAATGTCTTATCTGAATGGACTCACTGATTTTTACGCCTTGATCCTTTCAGCGATAAGGAAGACAAAATCCATTCTAGATTTTTCTTGAATGGAACTTCTTTACCTTTAAGACATCATTCCCAGCTGGGCGTGGTGGCTCACACCTGTAATCCCAGCACTTTAGGAGGCCAAGGTGGGCGGATCACTTGAGGTCAGAAGCTTGAGAGCAGCCCGGCCAACATGGTGAAACCTCATCTCTACTAAAATTACAAAATTAGCCGGGCTCGCACCTGTAGTCCCAGCTACTTGGGAGGCTGAGGCGGGAGAATTGCTTGAACTTGAGAGGCGGAGGTTGTGGTGAGCAGAGATAGTGCCACTGCACTCCAGCCTATGTGACAGAGCGGGACTCTGTCTCAAAAAAAGAAAAAAGACATCACTCCAGTGTAATTAGGCAAATACTGTACTTATGTATCAAGTACATAAAGGCACTACCTTAGGCTCTGGAAGCTATTCCCAAATGTAACAGATCACTGTCCCCTTTATAGGCAAGATGATATACCACTGGAAAGTCTTATGGGGGAAATAACATTTCAGTTGGGCTGTAAAGAATGGATGGAATTTCAGTAGTAGTTGCCATTGTCAATAAAACAGCAAGTCAGAGTGGTAGAAAAATTCAGTGAAGAGAGAATGGCAAGTAGTTCAGTATATTAAATGTCATGAGGTTAAGTTGCCATAAAACTTTTATTTAACAAAATAATAAGAGCAGTACATGTGCTAGGTGTGCTGATTATATTTGCACACCTGCTGTGTGCAGGGCACTATGGAGATAAAAAGATGAATAATAAGTGAGGTCCCTGAAACAGTCCAGCTGGGAGACATAGTACAACAAGTTGTAATATATAAGATTGACATAAATATAATAAAGGTACCAACAAAGCACTTTAACCTAGAATAAGATAGGACCTTTGACATTATTTTACTTCCCCTTTGTACTGCTCAAATTAGCATGTGCATTTTATGATGTTTACCTGAACGTTATATATTCTATTATCTCTTCACCTTTGCCTATAATCCAACAGTTGAATTTATATTTTGAATCCCTTCAATAAATGGGATTCTCTTTACCAAAAAAGGCAGCTCAAACTTCTGTCCAACCATAACTCATACCACATTACACAGTACTATAACTGATACCACATTTACACAGTACCTATATTAAAAATCTAAAAGTCATCCACGACTTTCACCTTTCCCTTCTCCTCTCATCTCTGCGTACAACTCACACCTGCCAGGGAGTGCTAATCTTGACTTTGAGTGTCTTTTAAACGTATTCTCTCTTCCCAGTCTCTACAGTGGTACTTGAGTGCAGACCTACTGCTTTGAATTATTTTATTGGCCTCTGTTTCTAGTTATCACTGGCAATCCACTCTTCACAACACTATTAGAATTACCTGTTTTGTTTTGTTTTGTTTTGTTTTGTTTGATACAGGGTCTCATTCTGTTGCCTAGGCTAGAGTACAGTGGCATGATCTCAGCAGCCCAGATGTCCCAGGCTCAACTGATCCTCCCATCCCAGCATCTCAAGTGCCAGGACCACAGGTGCCGACAACCACGCCCGTCTAATTTTTGTATTTTTTGTAGTGACAAGGTTTCGCCATGTTGCCCAGGCTGGTCTCGAACTCCTGGCCTCAAGCAATCCACCTACCTCAGCCTCCGAAAGTGCTGGTATTACAGGCATGAGCCACCGTGCCCAACCAGAATTATCTTTTTTAAACAATTATTTTCAGTATTCTAATAGGTTCCAATTTTAAGCCTGATGAAGCCCAAACTCCTTAGCAAACATACCTACCCAAAGATACTCACCCTGTCTCCCTAAGCACTGTTTTTAGGCACTGATAATGCAAAGGACTTAGGGAGCTCGGACTGGTGGGTCTCAATCAAATGTCACCTCCTCTTGTTATAATTGTTTATGTATCTTACCTTTCCCACCTCTCTGGAATATGTTTTCAGTGAGTAGTTCTGAAATTTATTCATTTCTGATATTCATCCCAAAATATTTAATGAAAACCTAAGTTCTCAGTTTTGTACCTAGTAGCGAAATATAGATGTTTTTGAAATGAAAAAATAAACCTGAAAATTATGGCAACTGTGTATTCCAGGAAGAAGTTTGGCTTTTGAGTCAACAAAAAAAGTAGATGCCCTTTGGACCTCATCAGCCCCAAGAGAACTGTATATAACCATGGCCCCTAATGTCAGGGAAACATCATTTTTTAAATGTTTTGTAGAGGACTCAATAACCTAAAGTTAAAGGTTGAGGTACAGTCATAATTTTTACCATAAAGTCATGGTAAAATATGCATGTTGGAGCCCTTTTGAGGTATGGAAGTTAGGGAATTCTGTCAATGTAATTCTGAGCATATACACTGGGACTTTGCAGCCTGAATGCTGAATCTCCTGTTTTCCTTATACAATGTGGCTGTATAGAACAGCCCCAAGAAATCCATTATTATCTCCTCTGACTCCTCCTTGAGTGGTTTGAAGGGTCCCCCTCCCACTGCACCAGTCATTTAGAGATGAAGGCATGCATGCTTCCTCAAATCATTGCGACCTGCTGTCACAATGTCAGTTTCAGTTGGTATGTGGTATTAGAACGATGGAAGAGTTTTATTCAGCATAGGATAGAGCAGGGGTCAGCAAACTACAGCCAGCCACCTATTTTTGAAAGCCTTGCAAGCCATTTTTACATTTTTTATGTTTTACATTTTTAATAGTTAAAAAAAATTAGAATAAGAGTAATATTTAATAACATGAAAATCTTATGAAATTAAATTTCAGTGTAAAAGGTTCATCGGAAGCCAAACATACCCATTCATTTACCTTTTTTGTATGGCTGCATTTGTTCTACAACAGTGGACTTGAGTCATTGCTGCAGAGACCCTCTGGTCCACAAAGCCAAAAATATTTACCATCTTGCTTGCCCGTTATAGACAAGTTTGCTGACCCCAGTATAGTACAGGATATGATGGAAAGAAAAGAATAAATCTAGAACTGTGAGGAATGTTTCCAGAAAAACAAAGGTGGTGTCAGAGTAGTCATTGGTATGAAAGGAGAGCCGTGGGAACTGCATTCTAGCACCTAAAGGAATGGGTGAGGAGCGTGAGCAGCAGATAAGTATGGGGAAGACGCCCCAGAATTTAGCAATGGCTGTTCTGTAACAGGGCTCTCAGAGTTCACAGGTTAGCAATGTGTGTGAGTCTGAGTTTAATTTGCCCTGTTAAATTCTAACTCCTGGATTTTGATTTTTCATTCTAGACTACTGACATAATTTTGAGTTCCAATTCTGTTTGCTGAATTAGCTGTCTTCCCATTCGGTCTTTAAAAATAGACTTTCAGGCTATGTAATAAGTAGTTTTTTACTTACTGCACAGTACTTTATTGCTTTGAATGTCAGGTGTGGCAACAGTAAACATTTGTGTGTGTGATATGTGTTTGAGGGCTGTTCTACTGAGTCATTTCTAATTTACCAGGAACATGTTTGCTGCCAATTATATGTTGAGGCTTCATTTCAGATGAATTTTTTACAAATTAAACTTTCTCTTCTCTTGAAACTTCAGACATGTAGGTATGAAAATATCAAATTAATAATAATTGTTTTCTGTCTTAAAAGAATTCAGAGATCATTGAGAACCTTTTAAAACTTGATGGAGATGTTAGCCTAATGATTTTGTGGGATAAAATGAAAGGTATTACTCTTTGAGGAATTCATTTATAGTTACTCTCTCCCATATCTGTAGAAGTCTTTCATATTTCTGTGAACAGAAGAACTTTGATCTGAATAAGGGTGCTGCTAGGTAGGTTGTTACCAAATTGAACAGCCATAGGGCTATGCCTAAGGATTTGTCATTCCACATTTATATTACTAATGATAAAAACATGGAGGACATGAAAATTATATTTGCAGTTAACAATAGCTGGGAAGGAAGAATTACTCAAAATTATGTCAGTAGTCTAGAATGCTAGATCAAAGCCTAGAAGTTAGAATTTAACAGGGCAGGCAAGGCATGGTGGCTCACGCCTATAATCCCAGCATTTTGGGAGGCCGAAGTGGGTGGATCACTTGAGGCCAGGAGTTCGAGACCAGCCTGGCAAACATGACGAAACCCCGTCTGTACTTAAAAAAAAAAAAAAAAAAAAAAAAAATCAAAAAATTAGCTGGGCATGGTGGCATGTGCTCATAATTCCAGCTATTCGGGAGGCTGTGGCATGAGAATTGCTTGAACCCAGGAGGCAGAGGTTGCAGTGAGCCGAGATCGTGCCACTGTACTCCAGCCTGGGCGACAGAACGAGACTGTCTCAAAAACAACAACAAAAAAAAATTTAAAAGGGCAATTAAAGCCTTGCACTTAATTTTTTAGAAAGCTTTTTAAAAAAATAGATTTAGGGGTACAAGGGCATCTGTGTCACATGGATATATTGGGTCATGGTGAAGTCTGAGCTTCTAGTGTGCTCATCACCTAAATAGTGTACATTGTACCCAATAGGTAGTATTTCATTCCTCACCCCCTTGCCACTCTCTCACCGTTTGGTCTGTTTTTCCACTCTGTATGCCTGTGTATCCATTTAGTTCCCACTTTAAAGTGAAAACAGGCAGTTTTTTACTTCCTGCTTGAGTCATCTCACTTAGGATAATGACATCCAGTTCCATCCATGTTACCGCAGAAGACATTATTTTTATGGCTGTGTAGTAGTCCATGATACATATACACACCATATTTTTAGTCCAGTCATCCATTGATGGACACTTAGGTTGGTATCTTTGCTATTGTGAATAGGGCTGTGATAAACATATGAGTGCAGGTGTCTTTTTCATATAATAATTTCTTTTCCTTTGGGCAGATACCCTGTAATGGGATAGCCAAGTCAAATGGTAGTTCTTTGAGAAATCTCCAAACTACTTTCCATAGTAGCTGAACTAATTTACATTTCACCAACAGTGTATAAGCGTTCCCTTTTCTTTGTATGTTTGCCAACATTTGTTATTTTTTGACTTTTTACTAATAGCCATTCAAACTGATGTAAAGCAGTACCTCATTGTGATTTTAATTTGCATTTTTCTGATGATTAGTGATGTTGAACATTTTTTCATGTGTTTGCTGCTGTTTTGAAAAAACGTCTGTTCATATAAAAAAATGGTTGTTTTTTTTTTTTTTTTTAGTTTTTTGAGTTCCTTGTAGATTCTGGTTATCAACCCTTTGTTGGAGGCATAGTTTGCAAATATTTTTTCCCATTCTGTAGGTTGTCTGTTTATGCTGTTGATTATTCCAAATTTTTTAGCAATCATTTTTAAAATACAGTATGAAGATACTGACTTGACAAAAATTCAAGGTGGGAAAAAATCTAGGTAGTTTATCAGCCCAATTTGAAATATGAAAAACATGTCAAGTTTTTTAACCATCAATCTTAGGTTGTATTGTTCCAAGAGCAACAAAAATAATAATGATGTAATGCTTTGATCGATTATACCTGGATTAGTATACCTGCTGAGCCATAATAGGGAGTCAACCTTATGGGGAGGTTGGCATGGTGGCACGCGCCTGTAATCCCAGCTATACAGGAGGCTTAGGCCGGAAGTCCGAGGCTGCAGTGAGCTATGATGGTGCCACTGCACTCCACCCTGGGCAACAGAGTGAGACCCTATCTCTTAAAGGAAAAAAAAAAAAAAACCCTATGGGGATGAGGATTGATTGCAAATTGGGAAAGGGAAGAGGGAGTGGCAACTAACAGATGGTGTTTGCTGTGTTCACTATCTGATAGACTGCCCTGTGGAAAAGAGTGAGGTCTGGTCTGTACTGCTCAGCAGAGGACGCTGACTGTAACCCTTCAACTGAAGTCAGGTTTAGGCTTGTAATGAAGACCTTATTAAGATAATATGTACCCAGTAGTGGAAAAGATTACCTCACAGTTTGAAATAAGACATTGGCATTTGGCGTTAGGTAAAATACTATATGATTTCTAAGTTGCCTTTCAACCTAAGGATTCAGTGGATATTTACGAGTGGTGGCTATCACAGGTTAATGATGTTTGTGTGATTAGTAATATTGATTGAGCACTTACTATGTGGCAAGTACCATGCTAAGCAATTGAAATATATTATTCTTTAATTCTTACAACCCTGTGAAGTAGGTGCCATTTGTGTCCCTATTATACAGATTAGAAAAATGAGACTTAGGGCATGGAGGCTCATGCCTTTAATCCTAGCAGGATCACTTGAGGCCAGGAGTTCAATACTAGCCTGAGCAACATAGAGAGACCCAGTCTCTTAAAAAAAAAAAAAAAAAAGAAAGAAAGAAAAGAAAAGAAAAATGAAACTAAAAGAAGTTAAATAAACCGCCTAAGGTTACTGTCAAGTGCCACTTACAGGGTTCAAGCCCACATAGGTTTAATTCCAGAGCTCATACCTTTAATCAGTATGCTATACTGAGTCCCCGGTTTACCCGCTTATTAGTGTGATGACAAATAGTAATGTATCGAGATAACACTTTGTTGTATCTGTCTTTATGAGAAAATACAACATTTCTAGCTGATGCTCCAGTTAAAATGATATATGAGTGAGATCCTTACCTTTAGAAAGTGATAGTGCTCTTTAGAGTCAATTAGTACAGTGAAATTCATCATATTAGGGATTCTGGTGACCAATTTCTATTAAATAGCATTTTTTTTTTTTTTTTTCCCCTGGAGACAGTCTTACTCTGTCATCCAGGCTGGAGTGCAGTGGCATGATCTCAGCTCGCTGCAACCTCCACCTCCCAGGTTCAAGCGATTCCCATGCCTCAGCCTCCTGAGTAGCTGGGATTACAGGTGTAGCACTACCATATCTGGCTAATTTTTGTATTTTTAGTAGAGACCGGGTTTCGCCATGTTGGCCAGGTTGGTCCAGAACTCCTGACCTCAAGTGAGCCACCTGCCTCAGCCTCCCAAAATGCTGAGATTACAAAGGTGACCCACTATGCCTGGCCTCAACTGGCTTTTTTAAAGACTTAAATCATTTTATGTATAAATGTGCAAAAAATTAAGTTATGTGTAACTGCAAAAAAATGGACTTTAATATTTGTTATTCTTTAGAAAATGAATTGTGCAGGTTTATACATTTTGTTTTATTTGATAAATTATAAATCTATAGATGTAGCCTATATAAATTTCTAAGTGATATTTCTACTTCTGTGATTGTATATGAGCTAAATTTGAATATCTACCAATGGGTATTTGGAAATTTCATTGAAATCTGCCATCTCTGGAAAGTTGTCAACTTTAACAGTGAATGTTTTTGTTTAATTTTAGGGGGAAATTTGCAGTGGTGAGAAAATGTATAAAGAAAGATTCTGGGAAAGAATTTGCTGCAAAATTCATGAGAAAAAGAAGAAAAGGCCAAGACTGTCGGGTGGAAATAATTCATGAGATTGCTGTACTTGAACTAGCACAGGACAATCCTTGGGTCATTAATTTACATGAAGTTTATGAGACTACATCAGAAATGATCTTAGTTCTGGAATAGTAAGTATTGTCTTTCTTAGATTAAGTTTGTTTGGTAGTCTACACTTCCTTTATGAGATGCCACTGATCTGTGATAATGTTGCCAGGCCTGGTTCTCTGGAAATCTCAGAATTTTCTAGATCATCTTCAAGTGTTCCTCTTACTAATTTAACATGTTCCAAATTTGCAAGGATGCATGTATATTAGCTTTTTTATTTCCATTCTTTAATGAAATTCTTCTCATAATAGGATAAAAGGTTATCTGATGATTTTATTAGAGGCATTCTTAACAAAGTAATACCAAACTAATACTAAAATAAAAGGCATTTTATAATCCTTACATGTTCTTATAGTCTGAGTTAATCTCCTTTCTTTTAGAAACAGTAGTCTTGATTCTTACTATGTTTTCAATTTAAGTAGGTAGATACAGCACAAAAAACAGCTTTGAAAAACGAAGGACTGTTCTTTCTCCTTAAGAAATCCTGGTTTCAGGCCAGGCGTGGTGACTCACACCTGTAATCCCGGCACTTTGGGAGGCCGAGGTGGGAGGATCACCTGAGGTCAAGAGTTCAAGACCAGTCTGGCCAATGTGGTGAAACCCAGTCTCTACTACAAATACAAAAAATTAGCCTGGCATGGTGGCATGTGCCTGTAATCCCAGCTACTCAGGAGGCTGAGGCAGGGGAATTGCTGGAACCAGGGAGGTGGAGGTTGCAGTGAGCTGAGATTGCGCCACTGCACTCTAACCTGGGTGACAAAGCGAGACTCCATCTCAAAATAAAAGCCTTATACTCATGCCTGTAATCCCAGAACTTTGGGAGGCCAAGGCAGGAAGGATTACTTGAGTCCAGGAGTTTGAGACCAGCCTGAGCAACATAACAAGACCCTGTCTCTTTTAAAAAATAATTAATTTTAAAAAACAAAAAAGACTTAATACATCAATAAATCCAAACAAAATGAAAAGACAAACTCAGAAAAATACCTCTAATATTCATCTAGCCAAAGCGGTTAAAGTTGCTTGAATATATAACCAGATCTTGAAAATACACACAAACACATGAGCCTCCCAGTTTAAAAAGGGTTTGGACCATAATCCCAAAAGATGCAATCCTAAATGTTGAAATTCCAAAAAATCAAAAACCCTAAGGTCTAAAATCTCAAAAATCACAATCCCAAAAGATCAAAATCCTGAAAATATAATTATGGAAAAAATAATCCTAAAAAATTCTCTAAAAGACATTTATTTGGCCAGGTGCGGTGGCTCATGCCTGTAATCCAGCACTTTGTTGTTTTTTTTTTTTTTTTTTTGAGATGGAGTTTCACTCTTGTTGCCCAGACTGGAGTGCAATGGCACGATCTCAGCTTACTGCAACTCATGGGTTCAAGCGATTCTCCTGCCTCAGCCCCCCAAGTAGCTGGGATTACAGGTGTCCACCTTCATGCCTGGCTAATTTTTTGTACTTTTTAGTAGAGACGGGGTTTCACTGTGTTAGCCAGGATGGTCTCGATCTCCTGACCTTGTGATCCACCTGCCTCGGCCTCCCAAAGTGCTGGGATTACAGGCGTGAGCCCAGCCAAATCCCAGCACTTTGGGCAGCCGAAGTGGAAGATTTTTTGAGCCCAGGAGTTGGAGACCACCCTGGGCAACATAGCGAAACCCTGTCTCTACAAAAAATACAAAAATTAGCTGGGTGTGGTGGTGCATGCCTGTAATCCCAGCTACTTGGGAGGCTGAGGTGGTAGGATCACCTGAGGTCAAGGCTATAGTGAGCCGAGATAGCACCACTGCACTCCAGCCTGGGTGACAGAGTAAGACCCTGTCTCAAAAAAACAAAAAAAAATGTATTTACATTTTAAAAGGGGATTTATTTAGGAAACATAAAAATAACTATGTATACCGTAAATTGTCCAATTATTATGTCAATTAAAAATAAAATTTTAGTACATGACATTTCATAGGCCACTTTATTTACATGCTAAAACAGAGAGTAATAACATACATGTTTTTACAAACATAATACTCAGATATACTAATAGTCACTCAAATGTAACAGTTAGGAGCAGATAAACCATATTTATAAAAAAAAAAGGTCAGCCAGGCGTGGTGGCTCACACCTGTAATCCCAGCACTTTGGGAGGCCAAGGCAGGTGGATCACGAGGTCAGGAGATCGAGACCATCCTGGCTAATACGGTGAAACCTCGTCTCTACTAAATATACAAAAAATTAGCTGGGCATGGTAGCAGGCGCCTATAGTCCCAGCTACTCAGGAGGCTGAGGCAGGAGAATGGCGTGAACCTGGGAGGTGGAGCTTGTAGTGAGCAGAGATCGCGCCACTGCACTCCAGCCTGGGTGACAGAGCAAGACTCCATCTCAAAAAAAAAAAAAAGAAATAGGTCAAAAAGTGAAATATATAAACATATATCCCCATAGTTGATAATTCTGTACACCTAGATTGATAACTGTGGTCATCCGAAATACCACGACAAAAAACCTAAGTCTTTTGACAAAATTGATCGAAAACCTCAATGGGTCATCACCACATATGCAGTTGCCCAAAGAGCCAAGATCTCAAGAAATTTTTTTTCACAAATGCAGATGTACAAAAAGGACATCTCTTCATTTATTAAGAAAGTTTAAATGTTTTTGTTGTTCTTTTTTTTTTGTTTTATTTTTTTTTTTTTGAGACGGAGTCTCCCTCTGTGACCCAGGCTGGAGTGCAGTGGCATGATCTTGGCTCACTGCAACCTCTGCCTCCAAGTTCAAGTAATTCTCCTGTGTCAGCCTCCTCAGTAGCTGGGATTACAGGTGCACACCACCACGCCTGGCTAATTTTTTTGTAATTTTAGTAGAGACAGGGTGTCACCATATTAGCCAGGCTGGTCTCGAACTCTTCACCTCAAGTGATCCACCCGCCTTGGCCTCCCAAAGTGCTGGGATTACAGGCATCAGCCACCAGGCCTGGCCTCAATGTTTTTACGTACACAAAATCAACATTGTGATAATATATTTTGATGGAGTCAAATTTGCAAAATATTCATAAAATGAATTAGAACTCTCCTCAAATTTTCACCCAATTCATACTTCCGTTATTGAAAATAATGCGAAGATGAAATGCATAGCATAGTGAATTGGTGCTATATGTGAAGGGGCAGAAGTTGTACATGATTGAATAATTTGGCAGGAAAGATTTCTTACATTTTTCACCCGCATTTTCACTTCTATAACCTTTGAAACACCTGCTGCGCTTGTATTTGGACAGTGGTTGTGATCTACAAATTTTGTAAGTATATGTTGTCCACCTGAAAGCCTGGTTATTGCTCAGCCATTGCAATTCAATTATTTTCTGCTTTCAAAGCACCAATAATAATTAGCTTTTAAACCATTAGGCAGCCTTGTATGCTTAACTTGATCACATCCTTTTTTGAAGGAACAATTTCATAGATCTCTTCCATTGTATTGTAAGGAATACAGTGAGAAGGAATGATATTGGGCTTCCCCAGTACCAAATCTTTATTAGGCTTCTCCAGAGAGACAGAACCAATAGGATATGTGTATAAATATGAGAAAGGACTTATTAGGAAACTGGCTTATGTGCTTATGGTGACTGAGAAGTTACACAATAGGCCTGCAAGCTGGGCACCCTGGGATGCTGGTAACATGTCTCAGTCCACGTGGAAAGGCCTCAGAACCAGGGAAACCAATCATTAACTTTCAATCCAGGCCAAAAGCCTCAGAACCCTAGGGAGTGGGAGTGTAGGGAGCAGGGGTGGTCAGGTGTAAGTCCTGGCATTTAAAGGCTGGAGTTCTGATGTCCACGGCAGCAAGAGAAAAATTGGTCCCAGCTCTGAGAGAGAGACCAACTTGCCTTCTATGTTTCTTCTAATTAGATGGTGCCTGCCAACATTGAAGGCATCTCTTTCCTACCTAGTCCACTTGGACTCCCACACTAATCTCTGGAAACACCCTCACGGACACGCCCAAAATAATACTTTCCGAAATTTCTAGGTATTCTTTAATCCAGTCAAGTCAACGACTGAAATTAAGACCATAAATCCACCCCTTGTCAGTTTGGCACCCATAATGCATCTCCTTTAAACTGTACTTAATTTCCAAATAAAGACAGTAACAAGATAATAGTTCCACCTAACATGATGCACCTACCATGATGCACCTAGCCTGCATACAACTGAAAACACAGTGGAAATCCCCTCCCTAGAATTCAATTTTCAGGATTTCAACAGTCGAGATTTTAATTGTTCAAGATTGTGATTTGGGGATTTTAGACTTTAAGGATTTTTTTATCTTTCAGGATTTTGATCTTTTGGGATTTTGACATTCTGGATCATGGCATCTGTGATTGTGTCTTTCAGGATTGTGATCAGCTCTGGTTTAAAAAAAATGAACAAATGATATGAAGAGAAATTTTCACAGACATATATGAATGTAAATTGCCTATATACAGATGAAAATATTTTTATTTTTATAATGTAAATTTTAAAATAAGTTGTGAATTTCCACCTATCAAACTGGCAGTGATTATAAACAAAAGTGATATTCATTGATTGAGCCATTTTAGTATAACTTTTCTGGAGGACAGCCTGAAGTATGTATCAAAAGCCTTAAAAAATATATTTTAACCCAGCACTTTTACTTTTAGAAAAATTTTTTAATGGTACATAATGGGGTCTCACTATGTTGACCAGGCTTGTCTCAAACTCCTGGCCTCAAGCAATCCTCCTGCCTCAGCCTCCCAAAATGGTGGGCTTATAAGCGTGAGCCACCATGCATGGCCTAATTTGACTTTTATTAATTTTTTCACAAGGAAATATTAGGCAGTTTTGCAAAGATATGTTACCAAAATGTTCCTTATGGCATTCTCTATGTAGCAAAAAGGTAGAAATAATCTAAATGTTTGTTAGAAAAAAGATTGGTTAAATAAGTGATGTCACAAAGTGGATTACTGGGCAGTCATTAAAAAGCTAAGGTAACTATAAATATATAAATATATTGTCAAAGGTTTAAAATATTAAGTTTAAAAAAGCATGTTACAAAATAATGTGTATGGCATTACATTGTTTTTATTTAAAAGTTTATAGCGGGTGAAGTCTAGATGGCTAAAATATTAAGCATGTTACTCTTGAGAGTGTAATTCAAAAACATGGTGTTCGTATATTTTAATTCAATAATTTCACTTGTAGGAATCCCTTCTAAAGAAATAATACGAACATGAGAAGCACAAAAGTATTTGTCACAATGCATTTCTAATTTATGATAGTAGAAATATCCAAAAATGGCAGAATGGTTAAAAGTTTTTTTAAAAAATAAGTTTAGGAATCTCATATGGAAGCCCGCTGCTTACCAAGGATTTGTTTTTTTTCTGTTTATTACAGATGGGGTTAAGGTAGAATTGGAAATTGATGCAGAAAAGACCACCTGAAATTTCTCTCTCCAAAATCTCCTCATTCTTGCAAAACCTGCTCTTCAGCGTTTCATCCTGGGACCCATTTCAGTTCTTCCAGTCTTCACCCGACTCCTGACTTTTTTCTTCCCTTTTCTTCCCTTCTCCTCTTTAGTAGTTAATTCAACTCCTCTCTTACCAGCACCTCACATTATTTCCCTCTTCCTCTTGGTCATCCTCTGCAACTCATTTGCCCGTTTGAAACCCAGAATGCATGCTGTGTGTCCCTCCTCCTGTGCTGCCACACATTCTTGGAAGGACTTGGATCATTTTTCATCTACTTAGTACAAGTGTAAGAGTTCCATCCTCAGCTAAGCTCATGGTATAGCTTGGCAAGTCTGTACCTAATCTCTTATGTCCTTTTAACACTCCTACCCCCTGAGCTAATCAGTATCTTTACTGTGTCACCTACTTCCTACCTTTCATGAGATACCTAGCCTTTTCTCCCCCATATGGAGAAATCAAGGCCATCAGACACACACTCCCCAAGCATCCCTCCCCTCTTCCTCTAATATCTGTCCTTGTTGCTCTCATGCCCTTCCTTGCTGTTCGATGGAAGAGATTCAGCTAATTATTTCCAAGACTGAAACCCTTATTTAAGTTCTTTAATTCTCATCCTTTCTGTTCTAGGACCTGTGTTTTGTTTTTTTCGTTAAGTTTTGTAACCTCTTCTAGAGTTTCAGTCCCTCCTCCCATGGTGGTTCTTTTCCCTTTGTCTTCTAATATTTCAGTCTCTTCTATGCTAAAATTCCTTCATCAGCTTTGACTCTTATGTCTTGCGTTTCTCTTTTCCTTACTGCTATACTTCTTGAAAAAATAGTCTGGATTTATAGCATTCCTCATCTTCCAGTTTTCTTCTACTTCATTGATCCACTCATCTGTTCATGGGCCAATACCCCATTCACTTTTTAATCTAATGCCATCTGCTCTTCTAATACTTTGATGAGGTCACCAGTCCTGTGTGCCAAAATTAGTCTCCTCATTTTAGTATTCATTCCAGTTCTTGCTCTCTTTAAACACTTGATATTATCCCTTCTTTCTGGAAATCATGTTCTTCCTTGGCTTTCACAGCCCTATTTTTTTTTTAAATCTCCTCCTCCTCTCAGAGCCTTTTATCATTTTCTACTATATAAATGTAAGTGTCCCCCACAGTTCCATCGGCGTTACTGATGTCATACGTTTATATTTTATACATTTACCCTGGATAACCATCTATTTTTGTGGCTTCAGCTATCATTTACATGCGGATTATTTCCGAATCTTTGTTTCCAACCTCAGCCTCTTTCTCAAGCTCCAGCTGCCTGTTGCGTATGCCTGTGTCCAACTGCAGATCATTATTGGTCAATATATCAGTATCAATGCAGTCCATAGCAGTCAGTATCAGTACTCCTGCATTGCCCTATTAAGGCCTGTTTTTCTTTTGTTTAGTATCCCCATCTGTTTCATTGCTCAAGCTAGAAACCTTGAAGTTATCCTTAATTCCTTTATCCTCTTTAACACTCATATACAGTATAATGAATTACCAAGTCTTCCACTTAAACCTCTCCAGTAGCTTCTCAGCTGGTCACCCTGGTTTCAATCCTGGGAAATCCCTCCTGCTACTGTTAGATAAGTAATAAAAATATAGATTTGGTGATATTATTCCTTTGCTTAGAAACGTTTGGTGGCTTCTGTTTCTTTGATGATCAGGGTTTTTTTAGAACAAAAATCAGTATGAATTGGCCAAAAATTTTTATGTTCTACATTTAGTTTGAAGAGGAAGTCTTAGAGATATACTCTGGATACTGAGATATCAAAATTCTCAGCCACATCAATAGATTGTTGTTATGGAAACAGGCAAGTTATGATCACTGCATCAATTAATCATTCCTGAAGCACCTGCCATGTGCACTATATACTAATAGGTACTGATAATATAAAAAGTGAAAAAACATAGCCCCTTATCTCCAGGTGCTAAAAGTCTAGCAAAGGAAATAGATATGGAGGTTGAACATTCTTAACCCGGAAATGAAATGTCCCAAAGTTTGAAACTTTGAGCACTAATATGATGCCACAGTAGAAAATTCCACATCTGACCTTATATATTATCCCAGAAAGACGCTGACCACAGCTGATGAGATCACCTTTATAGGAATTAAGGATGCTAAGGATAGAATAACTATGCTGGGGGCTGTGCTAATGCAGCAGGTGTGTGTAAGTGTAAACTTGCTGTGATTCCACGTGGTGGCTGAGAGTGACACCTTCACTTTCTGATGGTTCAGTGTACACAAACTTTGTTTCATGCACAAAATTATTTAAAATATTGTATAAAATTACCTTCAGGCTATGTATGTAAGTTGCATATAAAATTAAAATGTATTTTGTGTTTAGACTTGGGTCCCTTCCCCCAATATCGCTCATTATGTATATGCTAATATTTCAAAATGTGAAATCCCAAATGCTTCTGGTCCCAAACATTTAAGAGAAGGGATATTCAGCCTATAAATGATTGCAGCAATGTTGATGATTCACTAGGAGTTCTTACTAGTTGTTGTGTGAACTAGAGTATAATAGTCAAAATGTATCAAGCATTCACTATGTGCCAGGCACTATGCTAAGTCTTCCAGCTTTATATATATTACTTATATGCTTTATTTACACTGTTTATAAATTTTAGAACACAACTTTATATATAAGAAAAAAATCAACCTTAGGTTGTGCTATATTACAAATAGCAGAGCCAGAATTTAGTCCAGGAGTGTGAGATTCCAAAGCTTCTGCTTTTATCCATATACTGTGCTCCTTTACTCTGCCTGGGAGGTTAGGGAGTGCTTCCTGGAGAAGGAGGCATTTCACAGTATATATTAGGCCATCATTGTACTCTGAATTTTTTGAGTTGTTTTCCCCTCATCCTGTGCTCTTCTCCCTGACTTCTATTCTATTCTCCTTTACCTCACCCTACATTCTTGGCACACTGCTTTTTTTTTGTCATTCCATTGTCTTCTTCCATGCACTATTTACGACAAGAAGTCTGTGATCATTCTCACCTTGGTTCACCTATAAATGTGCCTTTTTAAAGATTTTCCCTTTCTCACTGGTTTTTAGCAATTTGAGTATGGTGCCTTGGTTTTATTTGTATTTACCCTGCTTGGAGTTCATTGAGCTACTTAAATTTTTTTGTTTATAGTTTTTATCAGATTTGGAAATTTTTCAGCCATTATGTTTTCTAATATTTTCCTACCCCTACCTCTCTTCTCTTATTCCTTGAATTACAGTGTATTAAACAGCTTGATGTTGTCCCATAGATCCCTGGGGTCCTGTTTGTTTTGTTCAGTCTTTTTTCCCTCCCTCTCTCTCTCTCTCTCTGTGCTTCCATAGACAGCTTATTTTGCTGCATCTTAAAATTCACTGATTCTTCTGCAGTGTCTGATCTGCTATAAAGACTATCCAATGGGTTTTTCATTTGAGATACTGTATTTTTCACCTATGAAAGTTCCTTTTGGTTCTTTTCGTAACCTCCATCTCTTATATGATTATGTTCATATTTTACTTTAAATCCTCGAGCATCTTTATAATGCCTGTTTTGAGGTCCTTATCTGCCAATTCCATCATCTCTGTCATTTCTGGGTCTGCTTTTATTATTTTTCCTATTGGCTGTGAATTGTAATTTGTGGCATTTTCAGATATCTAGAAATTTTTGGTAAAATGACATACATTTGGAATGTTGCAGGGTTGAGTAGATTTTATCCCATTAAAGAATGGTGAAGTATGTTTTGGCAGTCATTTAAATTACTTGCAGATCCGTTTGGTTAGGACAGACCCAGAACTAGGTTAGCCTTGATATAAAGGATGGCCCTCCCAAAGGAGTCTGTTCATTGCCCCAGTGTTTAGAGTGGCTTTTCTACTCTAGCTTGACAAAATTTGAATGTCTTACCTTGTTCTTTGTGAACACTGGGAATTTCTCAGCCTTATAATTTTCCAGAGTTATTTTGTCTAAGACTTCAAAGTACTATTGAGCAGATCTCTGCAGCTCCCTCCTCTCTGGTACTCACCTGCCAATTCCAGCTGTCTTAGCCTTGCCAAACTCCCAGTCTGTCTTCTCAGCTTAGCATGGCTGCTGCATTCTGCTTCTGCTTGGGTTCCTCCCCTACCCTGTACCACTGTCCATAAATTGTTACCAAGTAGGAAGATTGGAGAGCTTATCTCTTCTCACAGCTCATGGTCCTACACCTGTTGTTCTAATGCCTGAAATAGTTGGTTCATATGCTTTAATTTTCTAGTTGTTTATAGCCAGAGGGCAAGTGCCATGCCATTTGGTTGGATGAGGAAGTAGAAACTTGCCCTTTAATGAGTGTACCATGTATTTTTCACACAATGTGCCCTCACACATGTGCTCCCTCTATCTGGGATGTGCTGTTACCATTTCATCTAGTGGACTTCTAGTAATCCTTCAAGGCTCAGAATAAATGTCATCTTTCCAAGATTTTTTTTTTCTACTTCCTTTCTAATTAATTGCTCAATTGCTAAGTTATCAAGTCATTTAATATATAATTTCACATATATATTAATGCATATGTGTTTGTTATTTAAATATCTTTCATTTTTCTCTTCCCCACTAGAGCTTGAAGGACCAGACATACTTACTTGTAATTATCTTTCTATCTCTAGGACAGAGCATAGGGCCTAACATATTTGATGGTTTGTTGAATTTGAATAATGAGAAAGTAAAGATCCAAACTGGGCCTCAGAGCAGGACAGAAATGGAAATGCTAGTTTAGATAGAAAAAACAGTGTGTTTCGTTTGAGGCGGGAAGCTATGATACAGCCAAGGTGCAGGCAGCTAGGGAAACTCAGTTACTCTTAGCTTCTAAACATCAGTTATATGGTTCTGAATAATGTTGGTCAAAAGATAATCATCTCACAACTTTCCAACGACCACTAGAAAGTTGAAATTTTAAAGTTCTAAATGTTTTTTGTAAAAGTAGTTTTTTACAAAACTTTTTTTTAAACAGTTTTTTAACTAATTTCCCAGTAAAATTTTTTGGTTAAAAGTAGTGTTGCTTTAAAGATAGAAAAAGCAAAGCTATTATAGGGCTTCTCTAGCTTCCATGTGAAGGAAAGTACTTTGTGTAAAATAGTTAATATTATATTTTCTGTTACTATACTTGAGAGATGCTTTTAACATCTCAGGTTGTTCTTTAGTGAGATCACATTTAGTGATATTAGTTAATATGGTATTTAGTTTAGTTAATGGGTAAAATCCACAGTTAAGCAGGGTTATGTGATTATATGTTGTACCAAGAGAAATGTAGTCTCTTTTTTTTTTTTTTTTTTTTTGAGAGGAATGAATGTCATCTTAATGGTCACTCAATCTAGCTTTTCAATTTTCTTTTTTTTTTTTTTTGAGATGGAGTTTTGTTCTTGTTGCCCAGGCTGGAGTGCAATGGCCTGATCTCAGTTCATTGCAACTTCTGCCTCCCAGGTTCAAGTGATTCTCCTGCCTCAGCCTCCTGAGTAGCTGGGATTACAGGCATGCACTACCATGCCTGGCTAATTTTGTATTTTTAGTAGAGACAGGGCTTCTCCATGTTGGTCAGGCTGGTCTCGAATTCCTGATCTCAGGTGATCTGCCTGCCCCAGCCTCCCAAGGTGCTGGGATTACAGGTGTGAGCCACTGTGCCCAGCCTCAATTTTATTATAGTAGTCTATATTTGAAATACATACTTGAAAATTTTCACAAAACTGTAGTTAGCAGTATATTTTGTGCTTATGTAAACTACTTAAAATTGTTGAGAAAACCAAGAAGGAACCATTTGTTAAAGCAAGAATGCGGCCAGGCATGGTGGCTCACACCTGTAATCCCAGCACTTTGAGAGCCCAAGGTGGGTGGCTCACGAGGTCAAGGAGATCGAGACCATCCTGGCCAACCTGGTGAAACCCCATCTCTACTAAAATACAAAAAAATTAGCCGGGGGTGGTGGCGCACGCCTGTAGTCCCAGTTACTTGGGAGGCTGAGACAGGAGAATCACTTGAACCCAGGAGGCAGAGGTTGCAGTGAGCTGAGATTGCACCACTGCACTCCAGCCTGGTGACAGAGCAAGACTCCGTCTCAAAAAAAAAAAAAAAAAGCAAGAATGGGTAACTTTATAGTGTAAAGAGACTAATTGCTCTTAAAATTTAGGTAAAGAAATCCTTGTATTTATGTAAATTGATAGTAATGGGCTGAGGAACTCAGATGACAATAAACTGCAATTAAGAAACTGTTTCAGCCAAAATGCAGTTCTTTATTTCAATTGAGGAACACAGTTCTGTTACCAGCAAATTGTGGCCTGTATGTGCAGAGGGCTTAGTAAACTGTACATTATATTGTGGTGCATCTCGAGCTACTTGGGACTGAGTTGGCTCAGCCTATACTGTGTTTTGATTCAGGGTGTTAAATCCATACTGACAGTTATACAGGCTGGGTATGATGGCTTATACCTGTAATCCCAAAACCTTTGGAGGCCAAGGTGGGAGGATCGCTTGAGCACAGGAGTTTGAGACCAGCCTGGGCAACATAGTGAGGTCCCATCTCTATTTTTTCAAAATAAAAATGCATTTTTTAAAAAAGGTATACAGTTGCTGCCAGACTGTAATTAATTTACTCTATAGTTTTGGTGTAAGTGTTTGCCATTTCTTATGAGTTATATATTACTTCAATTTTGCCCTTCTCTAGTGCTGCTGGGGGTGAAATCTTTGACCAGTGTGTTGCAGACAGAGAAGAAGCCTTTAAAGAAAAAGATGTTCAAAGACTTATGCGACAGATTTTAGAAGGTGTTCACTTTTTACACACTCGTGATGTAGTTCATCTTGATTTGAAGGTAAGATTCAAATTACAATTTTGAGATTGCTAAAGAATGACATTCAAGACATAAAATATTTAACAGTGATTTATTCAAACATGTTTCACGTTTGTGTATTATTAGGTAACAAGGATATTAGAATTGAGTCTTTACTCCTATCCTCTAGCCAGTTAGTTTTGTCAGAGAGATAATGCACACATGTGTACATGGAAAGATACATAATAATACAATGCCAAAGAAAGGAACTCAAAATATGACAAGACAGAACTTGAACTAGATCTTTTGAAAAGTTAGGATTTAGATAAGTTGAGAAGAATAAGAGAAAATTGCCTCACAAGAGTTAGGAATATTTGTGATGTGTTTGGGAAAAAAAAATGAAATCATTTCACTGGAATTGAGAAATCAATTAGGAGATATTAAAAGCTGGGGAAAGGCTGGATTCTAGGGGTTTCATATGTCATGAAGACATAGATGATTTTTGAGCCAGGAATATTCAAGAAGCAGTGTTTTGGAAAATAGGCAGCAGTAAATAAATGAGAAAATTAAAGAGATTAGAGGCAGGTAGATTTCTAATTTAAAATCGTCAAAGACAGAGAAGAGGAAGGAAAGAAAGACAAAGGACGGTATATCAGTTATGTTCCTTTCAAGTGATCAAGGTGCCAGCTGAAACCAGGGTAAGCAAAACAAGGAAATTTTAGTGGCAAACAAGTCCAGGGATAATTCTAGCTTCAGTTACGACAATATTCAGGGCTCAAAAACTGTTGCTAGTACTCAGTTTTTCTCCAGCATTCAGCCCTGCTTTCTTTGAATGACAATAAGATGGTAATAAAGTAGATGCTAATGTTCAGCCTTGCAGCTACCTGCAGACAGCAGGAAAGTCAGTCTCTGCTCACAGCTCTGTCCAAAGTTCTGAGATTCACTCTGATTACACCAGCGTAGATCAGTATGGAACTAATAAGTGTGCTGGTGGGTATAGGGCTTTGGCTTGCCATGCCAGTGTCATCAGTGTCATAGGCTCCAACTCTGGAGGAAGAGGTATAACCCTTTCTACCATCCTAACCTTTACGTGGACTGAGTGAAGAAGGGATGGATTCTCAAATCAGTTCTGTTTCTGAAAGAACAAAGAATGGGTGCTCAGGAGACAGTAAAGGTCCACTATGATGATTCTTAGTATATTCTTGCAGGTGTCTGTGGTAGGCAAGGTTAAGATCTCTGTTGATTTTCTGATGGTTACTTTCATATCAAGTCCAGATGCAACTGTGGGAAAATGAAACATTCCTCAAACAGAGAACATGCCACAGCGACCCTAGTTCCTAGTGTTTATTCCATTTACAAAGATGGCCTTACTGGCTAGAGGAAATAGGGTTAGGAAGGATGGTAACCTGAGAAGGCTGAAGCCTCTGGACCGCCCCCAAAAAATTTTCCCATCCTGAACTGCAGGGTTATCTCACACCACGATCATCTACTGATCTACCTTGACCTCTGCTGTAATATCCCCTCTAGCAGAAAGTAGATGCTTATGGCAGTGTTCTCTGACCCAGACATGAATCAGAATCACCTGGAAGGGCTTGTTAAAACAAATTGCTAGGCCACAACCCTAAAGTTTCTGATTCAGGGTAGGGCAAGGCGAGGCTTAAACTTCAGGCCAGGGCCACTTTAAGAATTGCTATATGGCCAGGGCCGGGCGCGCGGTGGCTCACAATCCCAGCACTTTGGGAGGCCAAGGCGGGCGGATCACAAGGTCAGGAGATCGAGACCATCCTGGCTAACATGGTGAAACCCCGTCTCTACTAAAAATACAAAAAAATTAGCCAGGCATGGTGGCGGGTGCCTGTAGTCCCAGCTACTCAGGAGACTGAGGCAGGAGAATGGCGTGAACCTGGGAGGTGGAGCTTGCAGTGAGCCGAGATCGTGCCAGTGCACTCCAGCCTGCAGCCTGGGGGGCAGAGAAAGACTCCGTCTCAAAAAAAAAAAAAAACAAAAAAAACAAACTGATAATCCCAATATGTACGGTAATTTTGAATTATTAGGCTATTTAGTCTCCATGCTGGTTAAAATGGGAAACTCCTGTCCCTGTGACAGAAGTTAGTTGGAAGTTAAAATAACTGTTATAGTTGCTTCTATTAAGGATATAATTGATGCTATGGGAAATACACTGTTTGGCTTTGGTGCAGAGCCTGAATGATCAATTTGCCAAAAGACTGATTCACTGAAGACTGTCAGCCAAATATCTTAAACTGAGCTGGGAAATTTCTTGGGATGGGGGAAGGAGTAGCAGATGCAGATTTAGGAGTCTGTAAAAGTATGAGTCCATACAGCCACAAAAATAGAAAAAACAAACCATGATTAAGAGAAAGCCCATTCATTTAATATATAAAATGTTGCAGAAATTGCAAATCTGAGAAACAACAACCCTGGCAAAGTCAGAACAAAACCAACTGAAAGTACCAAAACAGTCTCAATAATTTGGTGAATTAGTCAGTCAGTAGAGTGGCCTGGTTTTAGTCCTGTCAGAGGGAGGGAGGACTGACCAAAAATAGCACAAAGAAATCTGGTCTTAAAATCCATTGCTCTTTTTTCTTCAAATGGTGTTGTACTGGTTCAGTCTTTCAGCAGTGTTAGTACAGTCAGCCCTCTGCATCCAGGGATTCAACCAACCACAGGTTGAAAATATTCAGGGGGAAGAAAATTCCACAAAGTTCCAAAAAGCTAAACTTGAATTGGCCCCCCACCGAGTATTTCATTGAATCCACACAAATGAAGTGATGTGTGGTATTATACTAGCTATTCTGAGTAACCTAGAGATGATTTAAAATTTACAGGAGGATGTGCTTAGGTTATATGCAAATACTATACCATTTCCTATCAGGAATTTGAGCATCACAGATTTTGGTATCTGCAAGGAGTCCCTGAACCAATCCCCACCAGATACCATGGGACAACTATACTAGGATTCTATCACTAACTTTTCCACCTAGTTAATGCTCATGGTTAAAAGTAGACTAGAAGGCGGCCAGGTGTGGTGGCTCACACCTGTAATCCCAGCACTTTGGGAGGCTGAGGTAGAAGGACCACATGAGCCCAGGAGTTTGAGACCAGCCCAGGCAACATAGTGAGACCTCGTCTCTACAAAAAATTTAAAAAATCAGCCAGCCATGGTGGCATGCGCCTTTAGTCCCAGCTACGGAGGAAGCTGAGGCGGGAGGATTGCCTGAGCTCAGGAGTTCGAGGCTGCAGTGAGCTATGATTGCACCCCTGCATTCCAGCTTGGGAAACAGATCCTGTCTCAAAAACTTTTTTTATTAAAACATTAATTTCTAAAAATTAATTTCAAAAAAAGTAGCCAGAAGCTGGGACTTTCCGTATGAGATTTAAATTTAAGCAGGGGTAACAAAAACATTCCTAAACAGCCCCCCAAATTAATTTAGACAGGATTATTAACCTATTTCTCTACTCTTGCCTGGGTTTTAATAGTTAATGTACTAGAACTTTAATTGTCTGATAAAATGTTCCTTAAAACCCTTTCCATGATACCCTAAGCCTTATTGAGCAGGTTAACCTCAACTTTACAATGATCTTAGCCGCTAAATCTTCTCCAGTGGTGATTGTTCAGTAAATGTAAAATGGATTATGTACAAAGATGAAGTTACTGAGATAAATAAAAGACTTCCCTACAGCCACCATCTATTTATGGACCGTCTGCAGGTTTTCTGCTTATTCCACTGTCATCACCTCTCTATTGATTGACCTTGCTTCTTTCTCTCCCTCACTACCTGGGATTCATACATTTTAAATAGAACTAGGTTTTGTGTGCCACAACTTCTTTATCATGAACTGGAAGGAAGTTTAACTAAATTGTAAATGCTGAGGTACTTAGCTTTGTTTTCAGGACATGTATTTCAGCTTATTGGAAGTAGATATATTTCACCATCGAAGAACTAACAGAGATTATAGTCCTGTAATTGTACATATATTTCATTTAGAGAAGCAAAATCTATTTTTAAAAATAGCCCTGTGGTCAAAATAGGTCACAGTTAGTTGGTAAAGGCCACATAATAAATATTAACTGAAATCCCATGAAATAGCTCTGATTTTATGAGAAATGTGTTTATTCTAGCAACCTCTCTCTCAGTTGTTTAACTTCATATTTAGAAAGTCTCTCACATTGGTGTATCATAGATGCATGTAACAGGGCCTAGACTTCTCATACAGTAAGATTTTAATAATTTGATCACGCTAATTTAGGATTTACAACATTACCATCAAACCAATTAGTTTTTGCATAGTAACTAAAGAAAGCATTTCTCAGGGAATATAAAGTGTAAACACATAAAAGGGAAAAACATTTAAAATATTTTAAGGGAACAAATGGTATTTAAGAACATTCATAGAATGTACATGTTTACTAATCACAAGAAAATCTCAAGATTTGGTGAAGATTTTCCCTAGCAGTATTTCACCTGGCATTTTGTGTGTACTCAAAAGGGCAAAACATTCAATTATGAATATGTATCACTGAACCAAACCCCTCCTTATCAAATTTGCCTGAATAACAGACATTTTGTGGTGACTATAGTTTTTGTTTTGTTTTTTGTTTTTGACAGGGTCTTACTCTGTTACCCAGATTGGAGTGCAGTGGCACTATCTCGGCTCACTGCAACCTCTGCCTCCCAGGCTCAAGTGATCCTCCCACCTCGGCCTCCCAAGTAGCTGGGACTACAGGTGTACACCACCATGCCTGGCTAATTTTTTGTATTTTTGGTGGAGACAGGTTTTCATCATGTTGCCCAGGCTGGTCTTGAACTCCTAAGCTCAAACAATCCACTCACCTCGGCCTCCCAAATTGCTGGAATTACAGATGTGAGCCACTGCACCCAGCCCTTTTGTTGTACTATAGTATTTTATTAACATATGAAAACTAAAATTGCCTTGAAAAGTCTGAGGACTCATAGTCATGATGGTACATAGGTGTTTTTTTCCTGAAGAATTAGCTAGAAGCTAATTAACAAAGAAAATGTGGCCTGCCTCCCGCCATTTACTCCAGAATAGCCTACAAAGCCCTGTGGCCTCCTAGCCATTTCCTTTCCAACCTCATGCCTCCCACCACTCGTACCCCTTTTGCCCTGTGCTGTCCTCCAGCCACACGGGATTTCCTGCAGATGCTCCACAGCAGTACGGCCTCTATACTTCTCTTCCCTCTACCTGGAGTGCTTCCTGCTTACCCCAACCCCTCCAGGACACTGAGCCGTGACTGGCTCTTTTTTAACATTGTCCTCTCCTCCTTCAGGTTGCCTTCTTAGAGAGGCCTTCTCTGACTCCCCTAAAGATAGCATGCCCATGCACACACCCCAAGCAACCACTCTCACCCATCACCCTGCTTTGAGTTCCCCATAGTGCTTAAAGTGACCTGAGGTGTACTTATTTGTCTACATTAAGATGCAGGGCTCCAAAAGAGAGGACTGGTGTCTTGTTTTCTGTTATTTCCCCAGGGCCTAGCTCATTAGGCAATCAATAAATATTTGTTGAAAAAATGAGGAAGTCTTTTTATCCTTCAGGGTCTGCTCACGTATCTCCTCTGTAATTTTCCAGGGCAGAATTAATCACTCTGATATATTTATTGCCTGAGCACTTTGTATATATTGCTCTCATGGTGCAATTCCCAGAAGAGTGACTTGAGCCTGGCAGGTCCATCTATTTTCTCTTGATTATAAACTCTGATAGTAGGGCGTTCTTATTGCTAATATTTATACTACCACTAGTCCTAACACAAAATGGACACCCTCTTAATTTTTTTAGTTATGTTTCTTCTATTCATTCACCCAACAAATATAAATGTGTGGTAGGCACTGATCACAGTGACAAAAGAGTAATCAGTGCTGTGGCTTCTGTCCTCATGAAGCTGTAGATTCTTCCCGTTCTCTGAATTCAGACTGATAAACCTACAGGCATTTTCATAATAGAAAAGGGTAGGATGGATGGTTGGGTAGAAGGTAAGACCCTTTTTAAAAAGCGGGACCGTCTGGCCGGGCACGGTGGCTCACGCCTGTAATCCCAGCACTTTGGGAGGCTGAGGCAGGTGGATCACGAGGTCAGGAGATCAAGACCATCCTGGCTAACACGGTGAAACCCCATCTCTACTAAAAATACAAAAAATTAGCCGGGTGTGGTGGCGGGCCTCTGTAGTCCCAGCTACTCGGGAGGCTGAGGCAGGAAAATGGCCTGAACCCGGGAGGTGGAGCTTGCAGTGAGCCTGAGATCACGCCACTGCACTCCAGCCTGGGCAAAAGAGCAAGACTCCGCCTCAAAAAAAGAGGGACCATCTATGCCTCAATTTCGTTTTTCATACTGTAGCCCCTCTCATCGATGGAAATTGTTGTAATCTGTTTCACTACCATCTTAGGCCTTCTCACCAAGTTGAGACTAGGCAAAGAAGAACAGAAAAAAGTGTTCTAGACTGAGGGAATACGATATACAAATTCACTCTTGTGAGAGGGAACATGGCAAGTATGAGACTGGAAAGTGTCCCGTCGGACCCAGCTTCATGGAGCCAGGGGGATCATGGCATATGATGAGTCTGGAGAGCTAGTTAGGCAGAAGCTGGACCTCAGGACATGCACACCATGCGAAGGAGTTTGGAGGTTGTCTAAGAGCAGTGGGAGGCTGTGGAAGGGTTTAGGAAAGGGGTCAACAGATCCAATTTATGTAATACAAAAGAATCTTCTGGCTGCAATGTGGGCAAAATAGATCCTAGCAAACCTTTGAAGAGGCCATTGCAATACAGCAAGAAACGTAGCTTTAATTTTTTGTAGATGGAGAGAAATAGGGAAAGTCTAGAAATGCTTGGAATTTAGTATTTAAAATAAACTGCAGTGACATGTTAGCTAAATGGAAGAGGGGGGAGGAACGGAATGGACAAGATGATTGTTAATGTTCTCTCCTATTCTGAGGTATGACCGTAGCATTCACTGAGATGCCTGTCATTGGCATAGGGAGAATCTGATTTAGGAAGGAAAATAGGAGTCTGTTTTTGGTCATGTTGAATTTGAGGTACCTTTGAGACATCAAAGGGGAGATAATAGGTAAGCAGCTGGTTGAAGAGGTCTGAAAGAGAGAAAAACATTGTGAGTCTTAAGGTGTAGGTGATATTTAAGCCTTGGGTGCAGATCATGCAAGCTGAGAGTTTGGAGTAAAAAGAGGAAAGGCCTCAAGATCAAGCCTTGAGAAACCCAGCATCCAGTGGACCGGGTAAAAGAAGGTGGCCCATCAGAGGAGATGGAAGACACAGCCAGAGATAGGAAGAAAGCCAGGACAGTGTTTTGTCATGGGGAGCCAAGAGAAAAATAATATATAAACAAGGAAGGAGTGGTTAACTTTGTCAAACACTGCTAAGGGAGTGGTCCAGAAGAAAGCATTGAAAAATATCACTGGATTTTGTGATTTGTAGTGGAATGAGAGGACAGAAGTCAGATGGAGGGGCAGAATATGAATGGAAGGAAAGGAAATGTGAACATTCATTCTATACATCTAGGGGACCAATGTGATGGAGACAGAAACAAATAGCTAACAAAACAATGGAGTAAGCATGCTGTGTATACCATGCTGTGGAGCAGGGATCGGGCAGCCATCAAGCCCTCCCTGGAAGGAGCAGGGGAGGCCAGGGCAGGCTTTACAGAGGAATTGGTTCTTTATTGAGACCCATCATGCATGGAATGAGGGATGAGAATAAATCTGTCAGGGAGAAAAGGGGAGAGGGCGTCCTGAACAAAGGCAGTACATGTGCAAAGGCATGAGATGTGGGAGTAGCTGTGTTATTTAGGGATTACAGACTGTTTGATTTGGAGCACAGATTGCCTTTGGAGCCATGACAGGAGATTAATCTTGAAAAGGAAGCAGAGGCCCAATCTTAAAACACTGGGTGTTATAGTGAAGTATTTGTAATTTACCAATGTTTCTCAGCTTACCTTTGGAAATATTCTTCATGGCAGAAAACATTAAGTGAGGACCCTTTATAATGCAAACACAAACTTTCAAATTTCGTGTTTTAAAAATTTAATGAATTTTACATTCTGGTCCATAATATATTTGCTTGTCTTTTTATGTGAAAGTATCTTAGGTTATTTTCCATTGGGTAAAAATGACTCCACGGATATGAACCTCACTGATTCTGTGGCTCTGGGGAGCTCTTTCCCATTACTGTACATGTCCTCACCCCACATGTCCCCACTCACAAGTCCAGAGAGAACTTAGGGTAAAAGTCATCAGTATGTAAGTGGCAGCTGAAGCTTTGGAAGTAGATGAAATTGCTCCAAAATAGAATGCAGAGTGGTGGGAGAAGAGGGCCATGCAGCGAGAGATCCTGAACAACACAAATATTTAAAAGGAGGACAGAAGGAAAACATTGAGAAAATAGTGAGGGATCTGTAGAAGAAGGAAGAGACCCAAGGTGGAGAAAATGGGGAGGAATTTCAACAATACAAGGATGCTTGACAGTGCCCAGTGCTACAGAAATCATTGCATGCAAAATACTCCCTGAAAGACACAGACGGGATTTGGTGGGTCTTTGATTATTGAAGTTATTGTGACCTTAATGAAGGCAGATTCAGTCAAGCGGGCAAAAGAGATTTCGTTGCACTGAGAAAACAATACCAATTGTGCTTGACCATGCTTTCAAGAAGCTGAGCTTTGAGGGAATAGTAGGAGGTAAGTGTGCTGCCTGGAAGGAGATTCAGGGTCATGGGGAATGGTTTCCATAAGGTAGGGATAGAAACATAGTTATATGCTGAGGAAGAGCCAGGGTAGGGGAAGAGATTGAAAATACAAGAGAGTACAGGCCTGCTGCCTTATACATAGGAAGTATATTGTAAAAATGTTTCTTTAACAAATGACTGTTTACTGTTAAATTCCTCAGTCTCAGTTTCACAGGTGAAATATATGTTTTATGGGCTACATGTTTTGTGTAATCATAGTTGTATTGATTTTTGGGGGGTATGTTGTTTTTTAGCCTCAGAATATTCTGTTAACAAGCGAATCTCCATTGGGTGACATTAAGATTGTTGATTTTGGCCTTTCAAGAATATTGAAGAACAGTGAAGAGCTCCGAGAAATTATGGGTACCCCTGAATATGTGGGTAAGTATTCATAAAAGTAGTTTTGCTCTGGGGTCAGGCATCACCTTCATTAGGGGACTTGTCCATGTGGCATGACTCATAGTGGAGCCAGCTATCTACTATGTTGAAATTCTACCATCAGAGATTTATTCCTTTGGATTACATTTTACAGTGGAAAACTTTCAAGAGTAAGATACCAAACTGGTGATCTCTTCACTATCTCTTCACTACAGAGCTAAGAGAATTTGAAGGGATTACTTCTAAAAGGAATAGGAGAGGATTTTCTTTTCTTTTTTTTTTTTTTTGAGACGGAGTCTTGCTCTGTCGCCCAGGCTGGAGTGCAGTGGCGCAATCTCGGCTCACTGCAAGCTCCGCCTCCCGGGTTCACGCCATTCTTTCTCAGCCTCTCCGAGTAGCTGGGACTACAGGCGCCCACCACCACGCCCGGCTAATTTTTTGTATTTTTTAGTAGAGACGGCGTTTCACCGTGGTCTCGATCTCCTGACCTCGTGATCCGCCCGCCTCAGCCTCCCAAAGTGCTGGGATTACAAGCGTGAGCCACCGTGCCCGGCCTAGGAGAGGATTTTCTTAACAAAGTAGGATATTAGCTTATCTGAGGTTGGGAGGATATTTAACAAGTAAGGACCTTTAAGGATGTTCTGGTTGATAACAAACACTGACAAAGGAATTGCCAAGTCTGAGGTTCCACAAAAGTGTGGAGCAGAGAGGGCATTTGGTTGGATCCATGGTTGAGTGCTTCTGGCAGAAAGAAAAAGGAGCTTAAACATTGAAGGTAGCGGCAAGAAAGCAGCTTTATGATGATACTCCATAGGTCTAGGCCTATCATCAAAGAAGTCAACTATTACTTTCTTTGATAAGACTGAGGAAAATTGAAGTTTGGAAGATTAATAGTTTGATGGGTTTTTTTAAGGTATCTATAGAATAAGGCTGTGAAATTGAGAGGTTGTGACCAGAGATTAGAATATTAATATTTAGGCCAGGTGCAGTGGCTCACGCCTGTAATCCCAGCACTTTGGGAGGCCAAGGTGGGCAGATCACTTGAGGCCAGGAATCTGAGACCAGCCTGGCCAACATGGCAAAACCCATCTCTACTAAAAATGCAAAAATTAGCCAGGCGTGTTGGTGCGCACCACTCGGGAGGCTGAGGCAGGAGAATGGTGTGAACCTGGGAGGCGGAGCTTGCAGTGAGCCAAGATCATGCCACTGCACTCCAGCTTGGGCAACAGAGTGAGACTCCATCTCAAAAAAAAAGAAAGAAGAATATTAATATTTAAAATTTCAGTGGTGAAATAGCTCTTTGTAATTATGAGGCCTTGGATGTAAGGCTGGACAGGCAGTTTTTTAGACCAGGGAATCAAGAAACTGTGAAGGTAGGCTGTCTGGGTCATGGACATCAGTGTGGAAGTCACCTAGGCTGCCAGCAGACTGGGAGAAGAGGAGGGCGGCCGTGGCAGGAATGGAGAAGGCTGTGGCCTGGGCCTGAGGGAAGACTCTCTGCCTGAGGGTAGAAGTGTGAAGTGAGCAAATATAGGCTAGAAGAGGGGGAATGAAGAGGGCGGGGTCTCCTTTCAGAGAAGAGGGTAAAAGGAGTGAGTAGTTCTTGAAAGACTGAGGATGTTACAAGAAAAGAGCTATCCGGAGCACAGAAAGACTCAGGAGGGCCAATAGGGTTGAAGAAAACAAACCCGTATGGCAATGGTAGTCCAAAAAATAATTCAGAGATTTTTAAAAAGATCCTTAATTAGATAATAAAAGATGACACAGGCACAGAAACAAGCTTTAAATTTTTTTATATATTTTAATGGGCCAGAATACTTAATTTTCAGTATGCTGACTAATATGCATCATGACCACTAAGTAAGTTTTTGGGAGATGACTTAATAGTGTTTCTTTAGGGAAAGCAGCAACCCAAGTGTTTTAGCCAAATTTAATGGGTACCATTATAAGCTGAAATACACAAGACTGCAGAATGTAGGTCTGTGAGCTGAAAAATCAAAATAGTAATTATTTCCCTGAATGAGGTGGGTTTTTGTTTTGTTTTAATGCTTTCTTTGTTGTTGTTTGAGAGAGTCTCACTCTGCCACCCAGGCTGGAATGCAGTGGCACCATCATAGCTTGTTGCAGCTCCCAACTTGAGCTCCTCCTGCCTCAGCCTCCCGAGTAGCTGGGACCACAGGCACGTGCCAGCACAGCGGGCCAGTTTTTTGTTTTTTTGGTAAAGAAGGGTCTCACTGTGTTGCCCAGGATAGTGATTTGTTTTAGAGCTTTCTGTTCCTTAGTAAATTTTAAATTTTCTATCAAGAGCCTTTCCCCATCTCAAAACATTATAATGGAAGTACAAGCTCAATCCAAAAAGAAAAAAACTAAAAATGATTCAAAAGTACATAATACAGAAAAACAAAGGGACTCTCCTCTTTTTCCTTCCATGACTCACCTTTTAAAAGGTGAGTTTGTGCCTCCCACAGTCATTTTACATACACACAGAAACTGGTGTGAGTTCTGACCCTGTACTTGTCATCTATGTGACCTTGGCCCTTAAATCTCTTTATATCTCAGATTCCTCTGTCCATAAAAAGGGGCTAGTAATAGTACCGACCTCATAGGGAATTTGTAAGGATTTCATTGGATTTGCTGTACAAAGCCCTTAAATCAATATTCAGCACATAATAAGCACTCAAAAAAGTAAGCTATTGGTATTTCCTGTACCCTTCCTCCCACAGTCTTGCTTTGTGGTCTCTGTTTTACTGTTTCTTCCCCGGTAATTTGGATGCTATGCATTTCATTTTTAATTTCCTAGTCATTTCTTTTGAAACTTTAACATTCACAACCTCTGTTTCTCACTCAACCATTTCAGAAATCAAAATTTAGGAGATTAGCATACCTAACATTTCCTTTCCAACCTCTTCCTCCCACTCATTCTATGGGGGTTTGTCACAAATTAGTAGTAGATATATGACCTTGAGTATTTCGTTTTTTCATAGAAATAGAACATTTTCATTCCTTTTTTAATTGTAATTACCACAGTTTTTTAGTCTTTGATCTGTTTTTCCGTGGATTCAGTACTTATTGACTGCATTTTAATAGTTTAGCCTCCTTATTTGTATAGTTTTGAAAAAAAATTATCTTAAGTGGATTGTGAGTAGATTTTTTTAAGCAGCATTTTTATAATACTTTTCCTGAATTGTTGCATATTTGACAGTGTCTTTCTATTGTGTTTATGTGTGGCAGCAATTTATATCAAAATTTTTTTTTTTTTTTTTTTTTTTTTGTGAGACACGGTCTCACCCTATCACCCAGGCTGGAGTGCACTGGCACTATCTCGGCTCACTGCAGCCTTGACCTCCCAGGCTCAAGTGATCCTCCCACCTCAGCCTCCCCAGTAGCTGGGTCTACAGGCATGCACTATGACACTCGGCTAGCTTTTGTTTATTTTTTGTAGAGACAGAGTCTCATTATGTTGCCCAGGCTGGTCTTGAACTCCTGGTTCAAGCGATCCTCCCACCTTGGCCTTGCAAAGTGCTGGGCACCCAGCCTCAAAGCATATTATTTTTCTCAATTCTATAGATGCAACTTAGTTGCCTTTGTCCCATGCCTGCAGTCTCAGAATGCCCAAATTTTTTTTTTAACCTTGTTGACTTTTTGTTAATGGGTAGATGTTTTAAAAAGCTCACTCTGACTCCAACAGAAAGAATAGATCAGAGGGGTGGGACAAGTAGTTGAAAAGGCCCAGGTGAGAGGAGAAAGTGCCACGGGTGAGGGTGACGCAATGGAGAAGGAGAAATGTCAGTGGCATTGAGAAAGTTTTAAAAGCCATGATCTGATAGAGACAATGCTTGATAACACAGAAACTGTCAGTTTATATTTGGTGTTTTTAAAATATTTATATTTGTAAAATACTAGGGACTCAACAATGGTGGGTAGAAGTGTGAAAAGTAAACAAGTTAATTACAAACATCTAGTTAGGCTTTATATTAATTCATATTAATTTATGGTAACCTTTCATTTTAGCCCAAACATTGAATAGTGCCTTATAGTTTCTAATGCTTAATTTTTTATCTCTCAGAACAAATTAGGATTTTTTTTCCACAAAACTAAATGTTTTCTTCTCTTTCTGATACTAGCTCCTGAAATTCTTAGTTATGATCCTATAAGCATGGCAACAGATATGTGGTAAGACTTATTAATGAAAAATTGATCAAATTAGTTTCAAGAAATGAGTATGGTACTAAATTTTTCTTTTATTTTCTTTCTAATTTAGGAGCATTGGAGTGTTAACATATGTCATGCTTACAGGAATATCACCTTTCTTAGGCAACGATAAACAAGAAACATTCTTAAACATCTCACAGATGAATTTAAGTTATTCTGAGGAAGAATTTGATGTTTTGTCTGAGTCGGCTGTTGATTTCATCAGGACACTTTTAGTTAAGAAACCTGAGTAAGTATTATTTTTATTAGTTTAATATTGATCTTGTCAGTTTTTTATTGAATCTCCTCCAACCACAAATAGTTCAACATCTAAAACACCAAAATGGAAACACAAAAATGTTGACATAAATCTAGGTGAAACCCTTGGCTTAATATAACTTGAAAGAAAAAGGGGCAAAAATGAAAATATTTTGAGAAAATGTGAACCATACCTCAGTATAACAGGATTTAAATATTAATTAGCAAAACTGTATTATTGCAAATGTGTCATGGCAGTAAATAGCACTCATAATTCATGGTTAGTAGAAATTGACAGTGAAATGACAGCTAATCTCTAGCAGATACTTCCCATCTGTTCTTGGTGTCTCTCAAGAGAGTGTTTCAGATATAACTTACTTAAAATATTTCAACATTTTCACAAAATTTTCAGCATTGTGGGAAATTGCACCCAAATTCCAAGACTAATAGTTTTATTCAGGAATCACAGTAAGATTTTTGCCAACTTGTCAGACTTCCCAAAATATAATACAATAAATACAGTACCTTATGCTCTAATTTTAATTGAGGTTCTAACATGTCTTAACTGTAAAACATGTATCTTTACAGAGATCGAGCCACTGCTGAAGAATGTCTAAAGCACCCCTGGTTGACACAGAGCAGTATTCAAGAGCCTTCTTTCAGGATGGAAAAGGCACAAGAAGAAGCAAATGCCCTCCAAGAAGGTCATTCTGTGCCTGAAATTAATTCAGATACCGACAAATCAGAAACCGAAGAATCCATTGTAACCGAAGAGTTAATTGTAGTTACTTCATATACTCTAGGACAATGCAGACAGTCTGAAAAAGAGAAAATGGAGCAAAAGGCCATTTCCAAACGATTTAAATTTGAGGAACCTTTGCTACAAGAAATTCCAGGAGAATTTATCTACTGAGCAGTATTTCCCTTTAGAACTTTAAGATTTCTACATTGAAAATGTTAATATTATTTATGGACCGCTGGCCAAATGGTACATGTACTGGAAGTGGATAACCAGTATCACTTACACAAACAAAAATAACTTTGTCAAATTTGTGGAGTTAGGTGGAAGCCAGATTTTAAAAGTTGCCAACCAGGAGATTTAACAGGTACAGTTACCCGTTTCAATGTTATTTTTAAGAAGGGAGATGTTGGCACCTTTTAATTCTACATCCTATTTCTCCAGAATGAGAATTTGTGTACAAAGATATTTGTATTCACTTTCTTTAAAAAATCCAAGTAAAAATGCCAAAACTACATTTCTGTAAATCTCTTGCATTATTCATATGTGTATCTATATCTGCATAATATTTGTTAATGTCTTTACTAAAATTGCTACTTTTTCACTTTGGATTTGTTTTTGGCAAAATTTTAGTTTAAACAGACATCTAAATTTTCGAGACAGAATAACATTCACTAAAGTTTGATAATGTCTTTTTTAAATATTTTCTTACTGCTTTATAGTGACTTGATTTGGTTTCTGTTGTGTTTTTGCCTAAATGCTTGTAACATATCAGTGAAAACCCCTAATTTTTTTTCTCTTCAATGTCACTAGTAAGAGAGGTGATAATTTTTCACCTCTGAAATTATTCTGGGTTTAAGTGTCAGCTCTTGAGCTGCTTCCCTCATCACACCACACTCACATGCATCTGCTCTCTCTCACACTCTATACCCCTGCCACTTCCTGGCACCTCCCCCCATGCTTCTCATTTAATTTTGGCCACTTGTAGGTATCAGTGTGATCTGATCAACACTCTGGTTACCTTGGTCAGTGAAAAGATGCTACTATATTGCTTTTGTCCCAAAGTGAGTAAAATCCCCTAGAGCAGAGAGAGAGAGCCTTCATGCCAACCACAGCCTGTTTCTGCTGAGTTTCTTACCAGCCCTCAAGCTATGCTAGGAAAAGTTATAAAATGCCAAAATATTTATAAACATTTACTTTGTCCATAAAAAATTTACATTGGATACTCTTTAATTAGGAGGTACTCTGTCCCAAAGAGATGTATAAGAATGTACTAGTAGTTTTATTTGATTAGGATTGAACAGTTCAGTTGTATCTAGGCCCCACAGTGACCAGTAAAATGGAAATGTAAAAGTGTATGCCGAATACCTTAAAGTAACTAATTATCCTTACACACAAAAGGCTCAGTGCATTAAATATTTGCCTATCACGTGTGTGCTGTGTACCGTGGCCATGCCTCGCTCTGCACTATGAACAACTCAGACCTGTCCCTTCACGGTCTGATTAGGGTGTCGCACAAAGCTCTCTCCCTAACATGGTTTCTCAACTGTCAGAATCATGAAAATGACAGCACCTAACCATTATTTTAAAGTATGTACAGTAAATACCCAAATGTGTGTAAATGTCATAGACATATACAAAGTCAGTAATCTCGCCCAGTCCTGCTGTGTGAAGCTGTCGAAGCACCTGGGAGTGCTCTTTACACCATTAGATGAAATTCATCAGGCACTTCAGACAACCAGGTTGCACTGTTTTCTCACTAAATTGGCTTTATTTATACAGTTTCTTGGAACCTAGCATTCCTAAACAAGCTCCGAAATGCAGAAGAAGAAATTGTGCCACAGTGATAAGAGTTTTTAATGAATACCCATGGCCACAGTTTGAGTCTCAGGTAAGTCTTGGAAGAAGTTAAACACAGTATTAGGCAAATTTGTATCTCTCTGAAAAAATAGGGACGAGGTGACCAGGAAAAAATACCCACTATTGAATGACACGTTTGTACTTGATGGATCTGTCATCAAGTTTTAAAATCAGAATCATTTGGGCTTTTTAAAAACCATTTTATACTCGTAATAAATATATTTAATATAATTGCGGTATTTGTGAAAAAGATCTGTTTTCTTTTAGCTGGCCACTTCAGTTTGCTGCGTATCTTTAGCTGCTGTTGTCCCTTAAATACTGAGTCATAGGGTGCTTTTTTAAGAAGCCCTTCAGAAGATACTTGTAAAGGTATATTGGCATTTTTTGGTTTATAAGATAAAAACAGGACATGAAGAGCCGTCATAATATTAGGCCAAATAAAATCTATTAATAACTGCCAGCTAGCTCTATACTTACCTAAAGCTGTTAATGTCCCTTTTTTTCTATCACCAAATTTATGAAGGACTAAACAGTACTATTGAGTTTACTTGGTTTATAAATCCAGTTTTAACTATAATCCAACAATATTTTGGTGTGATGAGAGGTTGTTTATAAAATGTACAAAATGTATAAGTAGTTTTAATCAATTGGGAAATGATATTTGATTGATCTTGTGTTTTGTTGTTTTCAAATGAAAACTAGGAGGTAATACCTTTCTGTAGTAGTGGTATAGAGGAAGGACAGATGCTCATTGTTGAATCTCTTAAATTTTTCCAGCTAACCTCAGTTTGGAAGAAAAATGTATTAAAGGGTTATAAAGATCACTTAGAGAATGTGAGACAGAACGTGAATTATCGTCCTCAGTAATGTAATGGGGGTGGCGCGTGGCTCAGTCCATAGAGGCCTATGCCTGTTTGGAAAAAATAAATACCAATCCATGGACACCAACATACATGAATATAGACAGGAGAAAGATGACTAGCATCAGCAAACTAATCCTAAATACATTTTAAACTCACACCTCAATTTGAATTAGACTGATAAAAATGAAAAATAGCCAAGTACTATATTGTCCAGGATTGGCCACCTCGTCCATTCTGTCTGTTGCGGAATTTAAAAAGCTAGATTGAACACCTTGATCTTAACCTCGAGAGTCTTAATCACTATTGTTTTGGAGAGAAGGGGATAGAATTTACATTATCATGAAATGTACAGATCTAATTCCATACAGTCTCATCAGGCTTGACAAATGTACTCACTCCTTTAACCACACTCCTGTTCTGTTGCACTAGTTTTCCTTATCCTCAAATTCATGTAGTTGGAATCATACAGCATGCACCATTTGGCTTCTGTAACTCAGCATGATGTCTCTGAGATTCATCTATGTCGATGCTTATTATCAGCAGTTTCTTCCTTTTTTTTGTTTTGTTTTTTTGAGACTGGAGTTTCGCTCGTTACCCAGGCTGGAGTGCAATGGCGGGATCTTGGCTCATTGCAACCTCCACCTCCCGGGTTCAAGGGATTCTCCTGCCTCAGCTCCCCAAGTAGCTGGGATTACAGGCATGCACCACCACACCCAGTTAATTTTTGTATTTTTTTTTAGTAGACATGGGGTTTCACCATGTTGGTCAAGCTGGTCTCGAACTCCTGACCTCAAGTGATCCACCCACCTCGGCCTCCCAAAGTGTTGGGATTACAGGCATGAGCCACCGTGCCCAGCCTGGTTTGTTCCTTTTTATTGTTGTGTCGGGCTATTTGAATGCATGACAGTTTATGTAGCTATCCTTCTGTTCATGGACCCCTGAGCTGTTTCCGTGGGGCTATTATAAATGTGCTATAAATATTCTTGTACAGGGATTTTTGTGGACATGTTTTCATTTCTCTTGGATTAAAAAGCTAGTAGTAGAATTGCTAGGTCTTATGGTAGCTGCATATTTAACTTTTTATGAAACTGCCCAACAGTTTTCTAAAACCATTGTGCTATTTTGTGTTCCTGCCAGCACATTGTACTCTGGTTGTTTTTAACATCCTTGCCGACATTTGGTATTGTCCACCTGTTGCATTTTGGCCATGCTCCTGGATATGTGGCGGTATCTCATGGTGGTTTAGTTTGCATTTCCCTGATGACTAATGGACAGTACTTTTCATGTCCTTTTTTCCTTTTAATTGGATAGGACTCCTTTGTGCATTCTGGACATAAAGGATAGTCAGATTTATGTGTCACATGTATCTTTTCCCACTCTATAGCTTGCTTGTTCTCAATAGTATCTGTTGATGAGAAGAAGGGTTTAGTTTTGGTGAAATCCAATTTATGAATTTTTGTTTTATAGTTAATGCTTTCTTTCTGCTCTTTAAGAAGTCTTTGCCTACCCAAGCTCATGAAGATACTGTCTTATTTTTCTTAGGCGTATGATAGTTGTCGCGAATATTCAGGTCTGTGATTCACCTTGAATTAGTACTTTTATATGCCATAAAGTAGGTAGGCGTCAAATACCTTTGAACATTCTACTGAATGTTCAGTGATTCCAGTACCACTTGTCAAAGATTCTCCTTTCACTGTTAAACTGTTTTGGTGCCCAGTCTAAAATCATTTGACCATATATCTGTGGACCTAGTTTTCTGTTCCATTCTGTTTATCTTTTTGTCAAAACTTGGTAAGTCTTGATCTCTGGTAAACAGACATTCTAATTTCTTCCTCTGCAAATTGCTTCGTTTATTCTAGGTCCTTTGCATTTCCAAATAAATTCTGTCGATTTCCACCAAACTATTCCCAGAAAAAGTCTTGTGGATTTTTATTAGGATTCACTGAATCTATAAATCAAGTAGTCATCCAATCCATAAACATGTTTTTCCATTTACTTCATTTTTTCTCAGCAGTGTTTCACATTTTTCAGTGCAGAGGTCCTGTATATCCTTTAACTGTATCCCTGTGTATTTCATGGTTTTTGATGCTGTTTTTTGGATAGTCTTCATATTTCAGCTTTGTTTGCTTTTAATACCCCAGCTCTCATTTTTAGCTCATCATGCCTAACCAGAACTATATTATAAATTACTTAAATGAGTCTTTTGAAACTTGTGTTGGTAACAGTGGGAGTAAGTTTGCTGAACTGAAATTTATAGTAACAAAATTGGATGGAATCCCTCCTCTACTTTTTCAAATTAGAGATGCAGTAATGGAATCGCAGAGGGAATATGTGACTTGCCCAAGAGCTCACAGCTAGTTATGGGCAGAACAAAGGACAGAATCATTCAGATTTCCTGACTGCTCGTCAAGAACTTTTACCTCAGTGGATTCTACCTTTGGCCCCATTTTAATGTCCAAAGTAGTTTTTAAAAATTACTTTTGTGTAACTTAATTTTGGGTTTCTTTTTTAATAACTAGAGGACAGTTAACCTGAGATGAGGCTAGTGCAGAGGTGAGCGTACTGCGGCCTGTGCTGCCTGTTTGGTGAGGTTTTATTGGAACAGCCACACCTGTGTGTTTACATTTTGTCTGTGGATGCCTTCACACTACACCACACGGGTGAACAGTTGTGACAGAGATCTGAAGGCCTGTACAGCCTAAGGTATTTAGTATCTGGTCCTTTACAGAAAAAGTTTGCCAACCCCCAGGCAATTATAATCTAAATATATTTAAAATAGCTATTTTCTATTTAAAACCAATCTTGACACAGTCCTTTGGGGAGCAGCTTGTTTTACATGGCAGGACAATCTTATGACATTTTCTCCTTGCCATTTTTATTGAAATAAGTGGAGATTTTATTTACTAAAAATAAAACTATTTTTCCTAAATGTTAGCAGCAGAAAAATATCTCAGTTTCAATACATTGTGATGGGTTTGCATGAAAATTAGTATCTCTTTAGTTGTCTCTATTAAGTAACCAGCTTTCTGATAAATTGTAAGAGAAGTATACCTAGAAGATTAAGAGTATTTGGGAAGAGATATGTTTAATCCTCAGCTGGAATTATTCAGGCGAGGAGGATTGTCACCTCATCCCTGCCCCTGCTTTTTTCTCTAAGCCAGTAAAACTGTACCCTGTCCCTTTTAAAGCAGCAAATTCAATACTTTCATCCTATACTTTTTAAAGCTTTTGATTTCGCAATAGTTACAGACTTACAGGGAGTTGAAAAGACAGTACAGATACATCTTTACATAACTACAGGAAATTGATATTTGCACAATGCATATCATTTTATGCCATTTTATCTTCCTACCAACACATTTGAGATATAGAACTGCTTCACTGCTATATAAAGATCTGTTGATGTCTACATTTTACCAGTTAGAGTGAAATGTAGAAAACTCTTGCCCGTCCCCTCCCCACCCCATTTATAATTGTCTTAAACATAATCTGCTACGTACACTGAGATCTATGTCAGACAATTTTGCTTCCACTACCAATTTAGAAAACTCAAGAAGGAAAGTCTGTTGTACGTACCCATATTTTTGCTGTTTCCATCGTTCTTCCTGACATCCCAAAACTTTTTTTTTTTTTTTTTTTAATGTTTCCTTTCTGGTTCAAGAACTTCCTTTAGGGTAGGTCTATTCAAGGTCTATAGGGTAGACTCATTCAACAAATTCTTTTAGTTTTCTATCAACCGAGAATGTTTTTATTACCCCATCACTCCTGAAGGATCATTTCACCAAATATGGAATTTGGAGTTGGCAGACTTTTGCTTTGAGGCAGTCTTGCTCTGTTGCCCAGGCTGGAGTGCAGTGGCAGGATCTTGGCTCACTGCAACCTCCACCTCCCAGGTTCAAGTAATTCTCAGACAGGGTTTTGCCATGTTGGCCAGCCTGGTCTCAAACTCCTGACTTCAAGTGATCTGCCCACCTTGTCTCCCAAAGTGCTGGGATTACAGGCGTGAGCCACCATGCCTAGCCACAAGTTGACAGTTCTTTTGGCACTAAAATAATTTGTCTCACTTCCTTCTGGCCTCTATGGTTTCCAAAGAGAAATCCACTGTCATCTGAGTTACTTTTCCCTCTAGTTAAGATGTCACTTCTTTCTTGATGCTTTCAAGCTTTTTTCTGTCTAGTTTTCAGAAGTCTGTCCTTTCATGGACTTCTTTGGGTTTCACTCAGCTTCTTAAATACAGGCATAACTCAGAAATATGCATCACTTTCAGTTCCAGACCACTGCAATAAACCAAATACAAGCAAGTCACATGAATTTTTTGCCTTTCCAGTGCATATAACATGGTTCATACTGTAGTTTTTTTAAATGAGCAGCAGTGTTACGCCTAAAAATGATGCGCATACATTAATTTAAAAGTACTTTTAAATGCGAGAGGAGGGTAGGAAAAGATAAGTTGCTGAAGCCTGCAGTGACTGTGGCAATTTCTTAAAGTAAGACAACAGTGAAGTATGCTGCATTGATTAACTCTTTCATGAAAGATTCCTCTGTAGCATGCAATGCTGTTTGACAGCATTTACCCACAGTAGAACTTTTCAAAATTAGGAGTCAATCCTCTCAAACCCTGGCCACTGCTAAGTTTATGAATATTCTAAATCTTTTGTTGTCATTTCAACAATGTTCATAGCATCTTCACCAGGAGTAGATTCCATCTCAAGAAATCACTTTCTCTGCTCATCCATGAGAAGCAACTTCTCATCCACACAAGTTTGATCCTGAGATTATAGCAATTCAGTTACATCTCTAGGCCCCTCCACTTCTAGTTCTCTTGCTATTTTTACCCTATCTACAGTTCCTTCCTCCTCTGAAGTCTTGAAACCCTCCAAGTCCTCCATGAGGATTGGAATCTATTTCTTCCAAACTCCAATTAATGTTGGTATTTTGACCTCCTCCCATGAATGGAATGCTCTTGATGGCATCTAGAATGGTGAATCCTTTCCAGAAGGTTTTCAACTGACTGCCCAGAACCATCAGAGAAACCACAAAATGTACTTCTTAAATAATAAGTATTGAAAGTCAAAAGTACTCCTTGATCTATCGGCAGCAGAATGGATACTGTGTTAGCAGGCACGAAAACAATATCTCCTTGTACATCTCCATCAGAGCTTGTGGGTAACCAGGTGCATTGTTAATGAGTAGCAATATTTTGGTTTTTTGGATTTGTTTTTTGAGACAGGGTTTCACCATGCTGCCCAGGCTGGTCTCGAACTCCTGGCATCAAGCAACCCACCCGCCCCAGCCTCCCAAAGTGCTGGGATTACAGGTGTAGGCCACTGCACCCAGCCATATTTTGAAAGAAATCTATTTTTTTCTGAGCACTAGGTCTCAACAGTGGGCTTATTCAGTAGACCAGGCTGTAAACAGACCCACTGTCATCCAGGCTTTGTTGTTGCATTTATACAGCATATCTTAAGGGCCCTAGGATTTTCTGAATAGTCAACGAGCATTGGTTTAACTGAAAGTCACAGCTGCACTAGCCCCTGACAAGAGTCAGCTTGTCCTTTGAAGCCAGGCATTGAGTTTTTCTAACTATGAAAGTCCTAGATGGCATCTTTTTCCAATAAAATGCTGTTTCATCTACACTTAAAATCTGCTGTTTACTGTAGCCACTTTCATCGATGATCCAAGCTAGATCTTCTGTGTTAACTTCTACAGCTTCTTCATCAGCACTTGCTGCGTCACTTTGTACTTTTATAGAGATGGCTTCCTTACTTACATCTCATGAACATTGCTAGCTTCAAATTTTCTCCTGCAGCTTCCTCGCCTCTCACATTTAGTGAGAGGCCACTGTGGGGTTATTAATTGGCCTAATTTCAATACTGTTGTGTCTCAGGGAATAGGGAGGCCTGAAAAGTGGGAGAAAGACGAGGGAATGGCCAATTAGTGGAGCAGTCAGAACACACACATTTATCAATTAAGTTCACCATCTTATGTGGGTGAGGTTCATGGTGCCCAAAACAATTACAGTAGTAACATCAAAGATCACTGACCCACAGCTCTCCATAACAGAATAATTTAAAAGTTTGAAGTATTGTGAGAATTACCAAATGTGACACAGATGCAAAGCGAGCACAAGCTGTTGAAAAAGTAGCACCAAAAGACTTGCTCGACAGTCGCCACAAACCCACAATTTCTAAAAAACACAGCATCTGCAAAGTGTAATAAAGTAAAACACAATGAAACTAGGTATATATGCCTATAAAAGGTTCATTTGTTTTTGACAAATTTGTAAACTCTCAGCCATTATTTTTTTCAAATACTTTTTCAGCCCCACCCTCTCTCTCCTCTTTCTTAGAGCCATGATTCAAATGTTAGGTCTTTAGCCAGAGGCCCACAGGTACCAACTGCAGTCTGTTTTCTCTGCTCAGATTTTTATTTCATCTTTAAATTCAGTGATTGTTTTCTCTGTACTCTTCATTCTGCTGTTTAACCCATCCAGTGAGATTTTTGTTTCATTTACTCTTTTCTCAGTTCTAAAATTTCCATTTGATTCTGCCATCTTCTAAGACTTCCTATTTTTTTCATTTATTCCAAGCATGTTCATAATTGCTCACCGAATCTTTTCTTTTAATGACGGCTGCTTCAAAATCCTTGTCAGATAATTCTAAAATCTGTGTCATCTTGGTGTTGGTGTCTGTTAACTCTCTCTTCTCATTCAGGTTGACATTTGCCTGGTTCTTGGCATAAGAGCATGGCTTTCTGTTCTATTCTGCCCATTTGAGTTTGAGATGCTAGACCTTGTTTGAATCATGTTTTCTTAGGTCTACTCTGACACCACCCAAGTGGGTGACAGGGGCATGTGGTGGGGTTAATGGTTCAGGCTCACTACTGAGCCCCTCTGAATACAGGCAGGGGGACGGGTGGCTAAGTGCAGCTTCCCACTAGAATACGTGGGCCCCACTGATACCATGAGAGTGGGGGGAGTTGTTCCTCCTGGGTCAGGGTAAAAGTCCAGGCTCCCAACATGGCCTCCACTGACACTATGGGGGTGCCTCATTACCATCCTGCAGGGACAGAAGTCTCAAGCTCCCTGCTGGGCTAGCTCTGACACCCCTCCAGCAGGGGATGGGGAGGTCTCATTACAACAGGCAAAGGAGAAGGTCTAGGCTCCCCACTTGGCTTTTGCTGATGAGGCCGTGGGATTGGGGCCATGGGTTTTTCCATGGTGTTTGCATAGAGTAGGGCAGTTACTGTCTTAGAGTTCTCCATCTTTCTAGGTTGCCCTGTCCTGATCCTTTGGCTAGAGACATCAGGCTTTGCTTAGCCGTTGGCTCCTATTGGTGTTTCTGGGGTACTGGTTTCTCCAGCGCCTATTTGCCCAATATGAGGCAAAAGAAAACCCAGGGAAGTCAATGCTGTGTTATTACTTGGGTACTGAAGTTCCTAGCCATTTGCTCTTCTCATCTTCCACAGTAGTCTGATGTTTGTTTTATGGAAGTCCAGGCTGCACTTAGTGGAGGAATAGGGAGAAGTGTGTCTACTCTTTCTTGTTTCTTCTACTTTGTTTTGAATAGTGAATTTTCTAAAAATGTGGTCCTAGAAAGTAGCTTAGTTTATAAAATATATGCTTGTAACTTTTATATAATTTTATAAATACTGTTGACTCAGTCAAACCACCAAGGACATGTTCTGCAATCAATGGTTTGTGTGTCTCTCCAATTGAATACTAAGTCCTAGATCTAAGCCATGTCTTAGGTTAAAATAATTCCAGGACTTCCTGATATTGAACCAACCTTTGCATTCCTGGAATAAACCTCTGTTAGTCACTGTTAACAGTAGGGTGCACTAGGTTAAGTTGGGGTAACAAATAGCCCCCCCATCTTAGGGGCTTGTAAGGGTTTATGTCTCTCTTATGCTCCATGTCCCACTGTGGGTCAGCTGTCCCAGCCCCCAAGCCCTTGAAGTAGCCACTATCTGGAACATTACCAATCTTAGGGACGAAGGCAAAGTGGACAGCGTGAACCAAGGGCTGGCACTTAAAACTTTTACTCAGAAGTCTTGCATGCCACTTCCACTCACAAGCCACACAGTCACACCTAAGTTCAAAGAGGCAGGGATGTATAATCCTCCCACAGGAAAGAGCACTGAGAGGGAGAAGCACCAACCTATTTCGTGAAAAATATACCACTACATATCATTGGATTCAGTTCACTAATACTTTATTTTGAATATTTGCATCAACCTTCATAAGGGAGACAGGTCTATAGTTTCTTTCTCGTTTCATAAAAATAATTTGGAAGTGAAAAATTACTTTGTCATTAAGACTACAAGGTGACTGACGTGGTAGCTCAAGTTAAAAGATAAGTGTTATAGGTGTATAGTAGGGGGTCTAATTTCTGCCTTGGCAGCTTATTATTTAATTAATAAAAAAAGGTTTTTAACATACATACCTCATGTGATCTGATAAATCAATTAAAAAGTTTCCTTAAAAAAAATTCCTTTTGGAAATTTCCTCTAAGGGAAAAAAAACTTGCAAGATAATTTAGGAATGAAAAGTACTGTCTCCTGCAAAGTCAGATTTCACTTTAGCACCCAACCCGTGTCTTTCTTAGAGGCATGTTTTTAGTATTTTCATTTCCTACTTTTCTGCCCTGGATTATAACGCAGGCGCAGTTTTTCTGTACACATTCCTGACAGTGCTTTCAACTCAGCAACTCTGCCAAAAAACAAACATGCCTGAACCAGGAGCGCATTACTAAGGAGGCGAGAATCTTCTAGTGGGTGGAGACTGGAGGTTTTCCTATCACCCTCCCACCTCCTTCTGGACCACCCCCATCATTGAGCCCCCTGTGTAAACAGCATCTTTTCCCCAAGCATCCCAACGAGCAGTATAAACATTGTCTCACCTGTAAGGCAAGTGATTAGTAAATATTTATTCATATTTTTCAGATGGACAAACTGAAAACGCCAGAGAGTCAAGTGGCCTAAAGCCACTTCCAAAGCTGCTTGCTTTGGGAAAACCCTTCAGAACTGCCGCTTCTTGATCATTTCCCTGGCCTTGCTGGTGGCCAGAGGAAAGAAGGAACAATTGTTAAGTTCTGGCTGTTTTGTGTATATGTAATTTTAGTTTCATTGTTGCTGTATACAAACTTTACCAGAACTCAGAGTAACAAAACCTTATCAGGTATTATCAAGTCCTTGGGTTGGTGAATAGGGAATGTTTGCAGGCAAGAGGAGGCTAATTCTAGGAAAACTGAACAAAGACGGTAAAATCTGTGACTTACTTGAAAGTCATACAGGTCTTGTCAGTACACATTCGGCACAATCTCTGAAACCTTCATTAACAGTAGAATCATGTGCTTACCCCCAAATCTTTGATGGCCACAAATTGTATGCAAAATGTCAACACTGGCATTCACACACTGTGGCCAACCTACCTTTCTAGGCCTCTCTTGCTCATCTACACGCTGTCCAAACTGGGCTTATTTCTGGAGCACAGCTCCCATCTGCCCGCTCTGGGGCCTTTCTTCATGTTGTGCTTTCCACTTGCATGTTGTGTTCTCCATCATGGCTGCTTATCAAAATCTTGGACTTAAAGGCCCACAGGGATGCTACTGCCTCCGGACAGCCTCTTAGATTCCCCCTAACTGATATCTCTCTTTTCTACATCATTTTTAGCACCACAGCTTGAAAATTCTTTTGGCACAGTATTATAATACTCTCCAAAGCCCCTGCCCAACACCCAGCACACTAGCTGGTAAGGAACTTGTGGGTGGAGGCCCTGCAGCCTCTTCTATAGTAAAGCACATAGGAGTCACACTACCATTTGCTGGCTGTGATCCCTCTCCTGCAGTCTTTATAAGTCTACAGTTTGTATAATTCTAGGAAACCCCTTTCTGTGGTCTCTGGGCTGTCCTGTCCCTTTATGGGATGCACTGGGGGCCCTTGCTCAAAAAGTCACCTTTTCCTCTGATGCATTATCCAAGACATCATTAAGGTAGTTAGTGGAGTCAATGGCTGAGTCACAGTGATTAATGGATATACAGGAAACAGTGGACTGCAAGTGCACATCATTGCTATCCTCAAAGAACACTACTGCAATGATCAAGTTCCAGCCTGTTCAGAATCACCCATGGAAGGCATTAAGTGCACAGGAAGTAAATGTGAACAGAAAAAATACCAAAGATAGCAGCTTTCAAATAGAAATCAAGGAGCTCTTCACTACATAATACTATTTCCTATCAGGTGGATTAGAAAAGCCTCTCCATTAATTCAAACTCTACACTTACTTTTACTTCAGAACAGATGGCCAACCTGAGCCCTGGTTTTCTATAATTTGGCCATAGCAAAGAAACAAAAAAAATTCAAACACTAAGATAAAGTAAAAGTTGTCAGAGAACAGACAGATAGGAAGCAACACATAAATTCACAACATATACACAATAGGACACTAACTTAAAGAGCAAAAGCACAAAACTGTACAGTGCTCTGCCATTTATTTTAAAAGACTGTAGAGATTGGAAAATTTATCTGAACACACTGACAAAAGTGCTCTCAGGGAGACACTTTTCACTGTATAATCTACTCAAAGAACACACAAATATGTTTTTAAAGAAACAACTCCAAAATAGAGATAACTTGTAACAACTGAAGACCTCATACCCTACTAGCATGTTTAAGCTCATTTTTTTTTCTTTTTTTTTTTTTTTTCTGAGAGGCTTCTCTTCAATGAATATTAAGAATGTAGGAAGGGAGCTCATGGCTGTCCTTCATTGTAGACAACCACAATGGCATTAAGCCTGCTAATGCTAAGAGGGTTAAACTGACCTTTTCAAAGCACAGATACCAGATTTCTGCTTTTGTAGGCTCTGGTGCCCAGAAGGAAGTTCTTTTGCTTTATAATACGTTTCCTTATAAGACTAATAAAACCTAAGGATACAATTATCTAACATGCGGTTAAGTTGTTTGGAAAGCAGATGGATAAGAACCTGTTAGCTTTCTTTTTCCTTCCCTTTCCCTTTTTTCTTTCCCTTTTTTTTTTCCTGAGACAGAGTTTTGCTCTTGTTGCCCAGGCTGGAGTGCAATGGTGAAATCTTGGCTCACTGCACTCTCTGCCTCCTGGATTCAAGCAATTCTCCTGCCTCAGCCTCCCAAGTAGCTGGGATTACAGGCGCCCGCCACTACGCCCGGCTAATTTTTTTGTATTTTCAGTAGAGACAAGGTTTCACCATGTTGGCCAGCTGGTCTCAAACTCCTCACCTCAGGTGATCCACCTGCCTCGGCCTCCCAAATTGCTGGGATTACAGGCATGGGCCACCACGCCCAGCCAGACACTGTTAGCTTCAAACTAACTTTCCTAAGTTAACTTTATATGTATATGTACACATATAAATTTTCTAAGCTTTCAAAATGTTTGGAATAAAAACAATTATTTTGCAAATCTTCAACGGGGCAGATGGTTGGTGTCTGAAATAGAAATAAAAACAAAGCAAACAAAATATTCCAAAGTGATGGAGAATGTCCACAAGCTACTTAACAACATGAATTCAAGGTAGAGTGAAAAACCAAAGTGGTCTTCCTCATCATTCTCAGGTCAATAATTTAGAAAAAATCCCTTCGGTACTACTAGGCTTCAGGCTTTGTAATGAGGACTGAAAATTCCAGGGGAAAGGAAAAGGAAGAGAAAGGAAAGAAATGCGAACTAGCAAATATCAGCAAACATTAATTCTCATTCCTTTTATCATGTGCTTTTTTATACAAAGCACTTTCAAATACATTATCTTAAATTTATAATAGGAGTTTCTTTCGGATTCTTTGTAATAGGAGTTTAAAAATGACAAATAGCATTCGTTGTGCCCAAGTTAGAACTACACCAAAATTACCATGTGCTGGCACATACAATCATCCCACTGGTGGCTGGAAAACTGGGTTGCAGGAGTGTCTGTCACTCAGATGGGCCACCACCCCAGTGGCCATATGGTAGAGATGAGGGAAGGATGGACTAGAAGCAAGCTGGGTCTTCTGGGTCGTCTCTACTCCTTTTTCCCTTCATCACCGTTTTCCCCACTGAGCTTGAACACAGGAATCCGCTGACCATCCTTGAGCTCTAAAAAGACTTTGTCAAGGTGCCACCTGAGAGAAACCAAAAGTATAGTATCTCTAATCTATGAACGCTGAGGCAACAGCCATAGTCAAAAAAAAGGGGCGGGAAAGCAGCTGTTTTGAATAATGCCTTAAATTTTTTTAAACATTATTTTGTGTGAGTGCTGTGTCAACACAATTTTTAACCTTCTACCATGGGCTCTCATTATTTAACCAGCTTCGACTTCAAGGCAGCCTTAACAATGACTGACAGGCGAATGGAAGGGACATCAGGAAGGAGAAGGAGCAGTTTATTTCTCATTTCCTAATTCACATTGACCTTCAGTTCCTGGCATGGAATCCAGCCAGCTTGTGCACTAATCCCAGGCTCAGAGGTCAGTGAGCCCAGGGTGAGCTAGGTGGGGCCTCCTGCTCCTTTTGTCCTTGGGAATTAAAACACAGCCTGGCTAAACAGCAAACATCTATGAGAGAGGCTTCCCATGGGGGAAGTGAGTGGATGTAGCTATTGGCAACCAGACAAGCAAAGCCAATTAAGGGGTGGAGAGCTTATGCAAAGAATGTGATGAATAAATTCTGGAACAAGAGTCCATGCCCTTTATTCATTTGTAACAATTGAGGCAGTCAAGTGAGAAGCTGTAACATAGCATCGAATTATGATAGACCTAGATCACTATAACTGGAAAGTTTTACAAATTCAACGGCATAAGGAGAGGGCAATTCAGTAGACTGTGTGGATAAACTGGACTCAGCTAAGAGCCACAGTACTGGCTTGCTGCCCAGGCCACGAAGCTTTCAGTTTCAAGCTTGAAAAATAATTCTTCCTATGCCCACAGTAATTTAACAACAAATGAAAACTGAATCGGGGTTGCTTTCATCAGGAGGTCCTCCTCCCGCTCCCCCTCTGCCGTCACCTTCCCAGGATACCTCTGAAAGGGGCCACTTCTGGATGAGTGGACGTAGAGAAGGCCCTCTGACTTGGATCCAGAGACAGGAATCTTCAACTGTGGGTGTAAAATGACAGAAAGGAGAGATGTAATTGGATAATTATTGTCATTTCAGAAGATGACAAAATGATGCTTTCTAGAGCTAAGCCTATAAAATCCAGTGATTCTCCACAGAAGTGAGTTGTTTTCTAACAGCCCAGCTGGAGAATCCACTTGATTTTCCAAATGTCTTGCCCCTCTTTGGTTGGCTGGTAAAGTCAATGGCAGTCTTTCCATTTGGCAAGGAGGACTCCTATGTCAATGCTCTGGGTACTTCCAATGATCGCTCAAAAGTCCACTGTTAAAAAGGAGCAAACTCCTGATACATGCAGCAACATGGATGAGTATCAAAAACACGCCAAGTCAAAGGGCTTTACACAGGAGGAGTATATAACTATTTATGTTAAATTCTAGAACAGGCTAAACTATGCTGGAAACCTGTTGTTATTTTGATGGATTACAAAGTAATTTTCAAACATCATTTAAAAAAAAAGTGACTGCCTCTGGTGGAGCTGGAAGATGTGAGAAGGGACCCATTGGGTAGGGCACAAGGGAATTCAGGTGCTGGGAACAATCTACATCTAGATAACGGCTTGAGTGACACGACTGGGTCTATTTGTTAAAACTTATCAGATAGGACGCTTGGATTTGTGCCTTTCACAGAATGTAAATTTTACCTCAAAAAAAAAAAAAAGGAAACATAACAAATATTAAACTCTACTTAATATGTGCTTATGTGTATGATGTTTGAAAATTACTTTGTAATCCAACAAAATAACAATATAGATTCATGGAAACAGAGCAAAATGCTAATTGTAGAATCCAGGTACCAGCTATAGGTACTCACAGTATAAATTCTTTTATCTTTTTTGTACGTTTGAAATTTTTCATAATAAAATACCAAAAAAAATGCACTGTTTTAAAGAGGGACCTATTGCCAGCAAACTGGTACATATTTTGACCTGGACCCTAAAGAATAGGCTTTAAAGAAAATATAATACATAAAGGCTTGTCTGAGAAAAACAACACGGAGTTCTCAGTTTCTCCTTCATCCCCAGCCCCACAGGCTGGTCTTGTACCACAGGGATGCTGCCAGGTGCTGCCATGCCCACACCCAGGGAGTCAGCCTGAGAGCCCGTAAGCAGTTGATTACACTCCGATTCGGAAAAAAAATAGTGAATGCAATGTTTTTGGTTTCTCATGAAAACCAAAGAAGGTATGAGCCTCATGAAGGAGACACAGGCACAGTAATGAGGAAGCCCGTCATGAGACAGGCACCTCCCGGAGTGCCTTCCTGTGGCCAAAGATACCTCCCGGGGCAGGGGCAGGGGCAGGGGTGGGAGTTGGGGCAGGGAGTATCCCACCCAATTCCAAATTGCCACCAAGAGAAGAACTACTGAGGTACACATTTGTGCTTTCCAAACACACCTGAAGGAAGGCACAGGATTTGGAATATGGCTCCATAACTCAGGTGAATAGGTAGTCACCTAGTCACACTTCAAGAACAAATCTTTGGTCGGGTATGGTGGCTTCCGCCTGTAATCCCAGCACTTTGGGAGGCCAAGGCGGGTGGATCACTTGAGGCCAGGAGTTCGAGATCAGCTGGGCAATATGGCAAAACTCCATCTCTACTAGAAATACAAACAATTAGCCGGGCATGGTGGCACGCACCTATAGTCCCAGCTACTCAGGAGAGTGAGGCAGGAGAATCGCTTGAACCTGGGAGGTGGAGGCTGCAGTGTGCCGAGATCACACCACTGTACTCCAGCCTGGGTAACAGAGCAAGGCTCCATCTCAAGAAAAAATTTAAAAAAAGAACAAATTTTCAGGGTCCCACTGTTTAAGTCAAGCTACAGCTTTTCTCTGGAAATTATAGAATTAAGCAACAGAGTATACACTAAGCATCTCTGGATGCTTTAAAAAAAAAAATAAAAAAAGGAAGGAGAAAGGAATGAACAGAAGCAAGAAGGATTCTGAAGAAGAGCAAACTCTGAGGGGCCAGTGTCTGAACTGTGGGCAGCTGTGCTTCCGTGGGTAGATGTGACACTTTACAGGTTGGTTCCTTCACCAGCCAGACCTTGCCAAAGATTAAAGCAGGAGTTCTGGTAAAGCAAAGTGTTGGTCACTGGTGACTATCTCACACACATACTTGGGAAAAAATCCCAATGTATGACAATTACTTCATGAACAACTGAAACATCTCACCTCTGGAAAAACTGTAAAAACTGCAAATAAAGGAATTTGGGATAAGACGGCATATGCTGTATACAGGCATCCTTACAAACCGCTGATTATAAAGAAAGTAAGGACCCTGACAGAACGTCAAAAATAGTCCACAAATTGGAAGGCATGCACTGAGGCTCCAGGTGGCCATGATGCAGCAGACTCTGAACTCCTGTCACTGCAGAGTCACAGCATTTGGCAGCAGTAGAAGCCAGAACCTAGCACCACAACGAACATAGTCACAGCATGGCCAAGGCCCCAGGGATGTGGGGAAGCCCAGGAAGGCGCCCTCTCAGCACCACTGGGGCCAAGGTGAAAGCTGGAGAGGACAAAGCTCCCACCAAAACCACCATGGCGTCACCCTACTCTCACTGGGGTTCCTGAAGCACCAGATCATGGATGCTGCATCAACCAGCCCCAACAAAGGCGCCTTTGGCACACAATTCCTCAGCACTACAGCTGGGCTCTGTGCTGAGAGAAACGCAACAGCCAGACCTACCCGCTGGCTTTTCCAAGTTCTCAGGATTGCTGGGGTCTAGTCAAGTGACCAAAGGCCAGGAAGCACAGACGGGCTCCGCCACACCATGGGAACAATCCGGTGGCCTGGCACAGAGTGAGCACTCCACACATGCCCAGCCCTTCCCTGTGCTCCTCCTCCGGGGTGTCCTCTCTCACGCAGTGTCACTGCTGTCCTTCCACTCACATCCATGCTGGACACTGGACTATCACCTCTGACCCACCCACTCCTGATACATAACTCTTACCAAGTTCTGTCACTTGGATGCCACGATGCTTTCACATCCGTCTTTTGCTTCTCCAGGCCACACCTCTGGTTCATGCTCTCACCACTGCACACCAGTGTGGCCACATCTCTCTCCTAAAGGTGGCTCCCTGTAGCCAGTCCCTGGGCGTTACCAATCTACACAAATCCACCTTTTTTTAAAACCGAATATTTTAATCAGAATACCAGAGCATGAATTGCTTTTGTAGTTAGAAAAAAGTCTCATTAGAGCTGGGTCCATTAAGAACATACTAAAAATAACAAAAAATAATGTAGGTCAGATCACCTCACTCATCCTCCAAATACTTTATGGGCTTCTGCTGCCAGAGTCAAGCACACACCTTCCAAGATGACACTGTGGCCCCTTGGTGGCCGCAGCCCCTCCTACCTGCCCACACCCACCTCGCCCACCTGTGCCTCCACTGCCATGTCACACTGACAGGGGACACAGTGATGAACTTTCCCGGGCATGCTGCTCCTCAGCCGGGTGTTCCTCTCCACCGTTCAAAGTCCTCACAGCCATCTCCCAGGCCTCAAGCCACTCCTCCTAGGCCTGCACAACAGTGACAGGATTTGCCTCACCCTGTCTTACTCAGGAATTTTCAACTGTAAACCCCCAAAAGCCTTCTGCACCTCTATTCCCCACATAGCTTAGAATCATTTCTCAAACCAGAGGATATACTCAAAATATGTTTGTTAAACAGAAGAACAAATGTGTTTTACATGCAAGTGAGTGTGATCAAGTACAAAAAGATAAGTTATAGCTAAAAAAATGGGTTGGTATTCTGTGGAAGCAATGTAAATAAATACACTTTAAAAATCAAAGTTTAAAGAGTTGGTTATATTTGAATGAGCACTGACTGGATATAGATGCATTTCTCTTTTTTTTAATTTTAGAGACAATTTCACTCTGTCACCCAGGGTGGAGTGCAGTGACATGATCATAGCTCATTGCAGCCTCCAACTCCTGGGTTCAAGTGATCCTCCTGCTTCAGCCTCCTGGGTAGCTGGGATTATACGTGTGCACTATCATGCCTGGCGATAGATGATAGATAGATAGATAGATAGATAGATAGATAGATAGATAGATAGATAGATTGATTATAGGTGTGCACTATCACACCTGGCGATAGATAGATGATAGATAGATAGACAGACAGACAGACAGACAGATAGCTAGATAGACAGATAGGCAGGCAGGCAGGCAGAGAGACAGAGAGACAGAGAGAGAGACAGGGTCTTGCTGTGTTGCCCAAGCTGGTTTCAAACTCCAGGGCTCAAGCAATCCTCTTACCTCAGCCTCCCAAAGTGCTAAGAGCTATCAAAGCCAATATGGTAGCAAACCACCACTGGTCATTTCTCTACTACCTTCAATTCAAGATGGCGATGTTGGCTGGGCACGGTGGCTCACGCTTGTAATCCCAGCACTTTGGGAGGCCAAGGCGGGTGGATCACGAGGTCAGGAGATCGAGACCACGGTGAAACCCCGTCTCTACTAAAAATACAAAAAAATTAGCCGGGCGTGGTGGCGGGCGCCTGTAGTCCCAGCTACTCGGAGAGGCTGAGGCAGGAGAATGGCGTGAACCCGGGAGGCGGAGCTTGCAGTGAGCCGAGATTGCGCCACTGCACTCCAGCCTGGGCGACAGAGCGAGACTCCGTCTCAAAAAAAAAAAAGATGGCGATGTCAGCATACCCACTGCATTCCCTGCCACATCAATTCCCCAGAATGGAAGAAAAGTATATAGAAATATATCTATAATATAAAATATATATTATATAAACATTAAAATCCATAATAGAAAAACTTTTTTTAAAGGTGCCAAACCTAGCTTTACTTAGTGGATTTTCCCATCCCAAATCCTTAACTCCAAGACTTTCCAGGAGACAGTAGACTCTCCTCTCCTTCAGCAGGCACCAGCCCGCAGTTCGCAGGGAAAGCACGTTACCTGGGCATCAGCAATGTCCACGAAGTTTTCCCTGTCGATGAGCTTGAGATAATGGATGTTGAGAGGAGTGCCCAGAGCTTCCTGTGCCTCAGGATGGCTCTGCAGCTGCTCCACTGCCAACTTGTAATATAAAGCCCTGGAATGAAACTCTAAGGACAAAAGACACACTTATTTTCTTTATTGAACTTGGTCAGGTAGAATCTACTACACAGAAAATTAAATAATATAATTGATGTACAGGGTAGAAACAGAAACGTGCAATCTGTGGATGGATGAATAATTAGGACCATCTACTCTAAACTGTCCATTTTACAGACTCAAAAACCAAAGCACAGGCAGGCAGTGTTTTGCAGGGATGTGCAGATGACCTTGGGCCTTGACCTCATGCAGACCCTTTCTGCTTCACCTCATTTCTACCCTCACTCATTGCCTTATTTCTACACCTAAGGAGTTTGGTCAGCTCTTCTCTAAGTTTCCTGTCAAGTCTCTAAGTTTCCTCTAAAGTCCTATGATTCCATGACTTGTTCAAAGTGACATAGCTGGTCCACAGCAAAGCCGTGGCCAGAATCCATGACACCTGACTTCTAAACATTGCCTGTTCCACTAAGTTGAGACGTAAAACAGAAAGACCACAACATTAACAACAAAACCTTCAAGCCAAGAAACAGGATATGAGAATGTTCATTCATCGAGATTTAAGCCAACATTTCAACTCAAATTGCTCTCAGTCTCAGGAATCCTTCTGAGCCCACAGGCTACCTGGGAACTCCAGGCAGCACCTCCCTGAAGCTGTAAGTTCTAATAATCAGCTGCCCAAAGGAGGGAGCAGAGGCAGGCTTCCCAAGCAGGGTGTTCAGTTTGGCCACAGAAAGCGCCTCCCTTCTTAAGGTCCCATCACACTAATGAAGGGAAAGGTGACCTGACCCTGGAGTGGCCAAGGGAATCCCCCTCCTGGGCTGCTTCCCAGGAATAGGGATACAGGGAATACCACAGGCATGAACACGGTGCCAGCCATGATAGGAAAAGAAGGGACAGAAGCAGGGTCCAGACGGCTAATCTTTATTGAGTGATTTTTATGGCTAGGCACTGTTCTCAATATTCCACACATCTCACAATGTTCAATAGCTCTCGTGTTGTGAGATTCAATTCTCACCTCATACACAAGCACTAACATTACCACACATCACACCAATAAGGTAACTAATGCCCAGAAAGGTGACGGACTCCCCCATAAGGCCACATAGCTGGTCAAGAGCTGGAGCCGAGATTCAACCATTCAGTTGGCAGTCGGCTGCAGTGCCCAGGTCTCACCGACTTAGCAGCCTCCTAAGGGAGAAAGGCTGTCACACCAGAAGGCTGAACCCTGACCCAAAAGTGCACCCATTCCTCTCATGTCCTGCCCCTGTCCCTTTGGCAGAGGGAAGAGGAGGCCAAATTATTCAGTCTGAATCATTCCTGGGAATGTTCATCTCAGGCCCCCTCCAGACTCTGCAACTCCACCAACTCTGCAGGATGGTGCAGAAAGGCTGGAGAGGACACTGGAGCCTGTTTGCTTGTCTGCTGGTGACACTCACATCCTGGGAAGAAGTGATTTTAATGTTGCAGAGTGGATGAGGAGGCCAAGCTGGGTGAGGATAAAGGAGCCTAAAAAAAGTCAGTCTAGAAAAAACTGCTGCCGCTTTGCCACCAGTAGCATTAAAATGACCTTAAATGTCCTAGCTGCTGACAGTAATTGTGGCCTGTCTTTACAAATTCAAATTTGAGTGCAGTAGGGCTGGAAGCGGCATCTGTCAGGATTTTGCCATCGTGGTCTCTGCTTTTATTTTCTGCCCCTGCCAGAGTTCCTTGCTCATGGTCCCTCCTCCATTAAATCAACAGCAGAGAATGAAAGTGCAAAAAAAAGCTGACAACACTGGACGCACAGCCACAGCTTTCCCCACCTGTGAACCATCTGGTATTCCCCTTCCCTCTGTCCTTTCTTTATATAATCTCAGAATTTTGATGGAGCCCGTGTGTGTGCACTGGACTGAAAGCCCATCGTGCTTTGCTAGGCTTCTTATGCAAATGAGTCCTGGTCCTTTTATTTGTACTCGTTGCTCCCGGAAAAACTGAGATTATAGGATACAGAGGAAGCTATAGCCAATGAAATGGTGGACTAGCCTTTAAAATCACCCTCTCCTCCTTTCTCTAATCTAAAGAAAGCATCTCAAGTATTTCCTCTGATGGAGGAGCAGGAGCAGGATTGCTAGGAGGAGGTCAGGCCGCAGGCGGCTGGCAGGATACTTACTTTGAATGAGGTAATACACAATGGCAAAGCCCCCGGCATACAACACACTGTGGAAAAGGATCCTTGCTCCCAGAGGCATTGACCGCCTGCTTCCTGCATACTTAAAAACAAAAGATACAAATTTATTGTAGGATTCCCAGTTTTGTGCCAAGGGGATTTGCCCGGCTTGGGCCCCTCAAGGAAAGAAGCATTAAGGAAGCCAGCAAGGAGGCCAGACCGCCCTCCCTCATTTGCTTCCTTTCCAAATGCCAGGGTTGGTTCTGGAGCCAAACTGAGTGCCCTCCTGAGGGTGCCCTCTCTAGAGTGGCCCATGTCCAGGACCCATGCTGTGGGGGCCCTGCCACCCCCAGCTGGCCCAGCACAGAGCGAGCATTCAGCCCACCATTCTGACAGACAGAGCCCAGACTGTGTGCCAAGCCCCGCATGGCCAGGAAGCACAACCACTTTGTCTCAGGCCAACTGGTAAACAGGAAGCTTATCCTTTGTGGCAATGGCTGGTCCTGTAAGCCTGCGAATGGGCTGGAGCTGTCACTGGCTCCTTTCATATTTTGAAAAATGCACCACCCTCGGGATGAGGAAACTTTGGTTATGACTCAGGCTGAATGAACAGATGGAGGGATGCCAGCTCAGCAAATACAGCATACCATCCATCCACTCTTATAATATGTAAGAGTATCAAAATGAGTGTAAAGTTAATTACAGTAATGTGATCTGGGAAAAGTCATTTAGTTCTCATAATGAAAACGGTCAGAGCATCTCTGAAGAATGTATTAGTCAGATCTTGCTTAATTTGAAGACAGCTCAACAGGGTGAGGCAGCCAGACTGGGTTATGCAGAGGTTCCCAGAGTGTTACAGCTTCCAACGCCAGCATGAGACACGAGAGAAAGACAGAGCGGGAAACAATGCAGAAAATGTCCATCCCTCCTGTGAAGTTAAAGCACAAGTGACCCTAAAGACCAGGAGAAGCCCGTAACTATTCAGGGAGTGACTTTCTTCTATTGTCTAACTTGAGAATGCCCTGGCAGGTTCTAGTGGGGAACTTGGCCCTGGAATATTCCATTACCTTTTGCCACATCATAGCACAACTCTCTTGAAAATCATCAAAGGCAAGTTGTCCTGCAATTAGAAAAGATTTTACATTAAAATCATTTTTTAAAGCCCAGTTCTCTCTAGTCTCATACAGCCAAGATTTATTACCAACCCAAGCTTTAGAACATGAACAAGAAGTTAAATTTCAACTCTAAAACAAGCCTTGTCTGTGAAAGGCCCTGGTTTTTCCCCCTTCTGCCAAATTAGGAAGAAAAAACAAAGCCTGCGGGTTTCCTGTCTGTGTCCTATGTAGTTTTTGTTACAGCAACCAAAGAACCGGTGTGCACAAGGGAGAACCACAGGCAGCAAGTGTTTTGACCACAGCACAAACACAGGGCCAATCAACAGGAGGCTGGACCCGCAGAAGCAAGATGCTAGCAATAAAAGCTGTACATGACAGAGTGAAAACAGCACTTCAGAGTTAAAAAGAAACAATAGTACAGTAAAACTATACATGGACTTTAACAATATTGATAATAGCTAACACTTCTGTCTCTTACTATTATGTGTCTTGTACTATTCTAAGCACTTTACGTAATTCATTTAATTCTCACAACCCTTTGAAGTAGGAACTATTATCATCACCCTCATTTTACAGATGAGTAAACTGAGGCACAGAGAGAGAGGTTAAGTAACATGCCCAAAGGTGCACTAATAAGCGAATAAGTGGTAGAACTGGGATTCAAACTCATGGAGTCTGGCTCCAGCATCTGCTCTTTCAACCACTGTGGTACACTAGCTTTAAGATATCTAATTAAAGCAATATTGAAATGTGAAAACAAACAGTGCTCTGAGCTAAAATATATCATTACTGTTCAGTGTAAAAGTCCTTGGCAGGCATGCCTTTCCTGCTATTTTTGCAGACAAGGTGGATACATATTTGTACCTTCATTCCTTCTTTTGTTTAGCAAATGGTTACTGAGGATCTGATCTGGTCAGACAGTAAGAATATAAAAACAGTATCAAGATATAAGGAATTTTCCTTGGTCCTGAGGGGAATACAGACAATTAAACAAATAATTATAACATAGATCTATCACATGCAACTGCACAGCTATGCACTGCACAACCCTTGTAGGGCACCATGCACATTAGAGACATCAAAGATTTATATCTTTATTAAGACAGTTTGCCAACAGTTGGAAGTACTATAAAGTATCTTGAAGAAGGGATGGGGATGGATGTCTTTTTCTAATTTGCACAAAGGTGTCTTTTGGCTAGCAGCAGCCTGGTTAGTGCAACCAGACAGATGCACCGAGAGGAAGTAACACTCAGGAAGTGGTCGACCTTGCTGCAGGGAATCAGCGGAGGTTTCACAGAGGAAGTTTACCTTGAGAAGAGAAAGGTAAAAAGAGTAGGAGAACAGCTTCAGACCCAGGAAATGACAAACAAAGGTAGAGTGGGCAGAAACAAGAACTGCTGAAGTGTGAAGCGCAGGAGAGAAGCCACAGGAAGCAGGTCCAGAAATGGAGGGGGGGCAGCATAGTGGGTGATTACTGCTAAGAAAGACCCTCGACCCTGAGCTGTTGGACTCTGCAGATGAGGGGCTACAGAAAAATCTCTCTGGGACAGGGATGGGCAGACAGGGGAGAGAAGGCAATGTAGCAGGACTGCCAGAGGACACCAAAGCCCAGAGCTAATACCAAGGTAGCAAGTGTGCCACAAAAGGGTGGTTTCTTAAAATATTTAGGATGGGTCTTATTTATTTACTTATTTTTACACTTGCTCATTCCAAAAAGGATGATGGAGCTAACAAAGATACATACTTTAGAAGAAAATAGATAAGGAAATGAAGATAAATGAAAAATAATATTCAGAAAAGAAATAAGGCTGAAATAAAGTAAGAGCACAATAGGACATACTGTCATTCACTATGCATTTCCTTAAGGTGCCACATATTTGACACGGCTTCCTATCTGCTCAGCAGACAGGGAAGCTTGAGGAGCTACAAGGTCCAGAGTGTCCGTGGGGAAAGGCAAACCTGCCGCTGAGTTGGAAGACAACAGCTGCTAAGAATACACGAAGCCTCAGCCCTCGCCAAGACTCAGAGATTCTCTCGAGTGACTGGTGTCGCAAACATCCTGTATTAAAAACAAGATAACAAAAATAAAAAGTTCCCAACTTCCAAATGACTGTTTTATAACATCCAACTATGAAAGCCACACTCATACTCCCCCACCACCAAAAAAAAAAAAAAAAAAACAAAAAACAGAAGAATTCTTTTACAAGCAGCCAAAAGAGTAAGGACTCGAGAGTGCTCAGGCAGTGAGGATCAACCAAGTCTCCCCAGAGCCCTTCCACGTCAAAGCAGAGGTTGGGGTGTGAGTGGTGGGCAGGAAATGGGTTCAGGGGTGAGTAGGGGGCAGCAGGGGCTCCTTTTCAACTAGCTTCAGTTTACCTGCCCCTTCAGCTGCCTTTCGAAGAATGTTAGGTAGCCCCCGATCTCACAAAAAAACAAATATTCAAAAAGGCACTGTAGAGGAATAGAGATGGATTTTAGGCTAACTGCAGGAATGTTACCTCTTAGAACTAGTCTTCTAGTAAGATATGAAAATTTAAAAATGTGATGTGCCATTCTCTGCAATAAACTCAAGTTCAATCAGTCTACTACATTGCCAAATAAGGGCAGATTTATTTGCTTAACTGTTTGCCAAAAGGCAAGGGTTGCATCCGTATTGAAAATCAAGGAACTTGTTAGCCACAGGAAGGTGGCACAAAGCACTGGCCAAGGTCTCTCAGGAAAGCAGTCTTAGCTCTGCTCTGATACACAAACGGGTGACTTTGGCCTCCAAAGGCAAATAGTTTATAAACCTTTTCCAAAGTACTAAACCCTCTCTAGAGCCAAAGCACAGTCTGCTAAACAGATGCAGCAGCTAATCAAGCTGGCACAGGCTGGAGGATCCTCCTGTCAGCCTCCCCAATCAACAGAACAGCCAGGGAGTTCAAGCCATAGACAGGATCCCACAAGGCAAGGGTGGAAGCAGGAAGGTGGTGCAACTTCAACCTGGGAAGCACATCAGAATCACAGGAAGAGCTTTAAAAAAAAAAAAAAAAAAAACCAGCCAGGTGTGGTGGCTCACGCCTGTAATCCCCACCTTTCAGGAGGCCAAGACAGGAAGATCGCTTGAGCCCAGGAGTTCAAGACCAGCCTGGGCAACATGGTGGAACCCAATCTCTACAAAAAATACAAAAATCAGTCAGATGTAGTGGCGTGCACCTGTGGTCCCAGCTACTCAGGAGGCTGAGGCAGGAGGATGGCTTGAGCCCAGGAGGTGGAGGTTGCCGTGAGCCGAGACCATGCCCCTGCACTCCAGCCTGGGCAACAGAGCGAGACACTGTTTCAAAACAAACAAACAAGATAGATGTCCAGGCCACACCCAGACCAATTAAAATAGAATCGACAGGGGAAAGACCCAGGCAATGGTGGTTTTTAACCTTCTCAAGTAATCGTAATATGCAGCCGGGCTTGGGAATCAGTGGTATACTGGGAACAAAGCACATAAAGCAACATTACAGGTAGCTGAAGCAGGAGCAGGGCCAAAAGCCTGGCTATGAACACAGGCCATGTGACATTCCCAGCAGGCCTATTAACACCCAGAGTCCTCTAAAGCAGCGCTTTGCCAAGCATAACCTATTCACTTCACCTCTGTTCCTCTGGGTAACATGGCTGGCCTGGCTTGTCCTACATCTGGGTAACTACTATGGACCAGGCACCATGCAGGATGTTTTATATGCACTACTCCTGGTTCTTAAAACAATCATGAAAGGTAGATATTATTTTTGCCTTTCTGAACTAGAAAAAAAGCCTTAAGAAAGAAAGGTTCTGAAACTTGCTTATAGTCATGCAGCTATTCCCTATCAGAGAACTATTACATGCATCTGTCTGACTCCAGAGGGCATAGTCTCTCCACTGAGCCAAGACCATGGATTTCAGAAGAATCAGCTTCTCACACAGGTAGGATGTGCTGTCCAAAAGCCATTTCCATCTGCCAGAAGCAAATCACTGCTACTCTGGGAAATAGTTTTAATCAATATATCCCCAAGTTATAATTTAAGGGAACAAGGTAAAAAAAAGAGATACAAAATCACTTAGAGACTACTGGGAGGAAATGGAGAGATGGTTCTTCCCTATCGTTGAATGGGCATGGCCCACTGCTACTATCACCCTGGGGATTACATATCGTCCAGCCTTTAAAAATCGAACCGTTGTCAAGGGTCAGGGTGAGAGGGGGTGGGGGGATGGTGGAAAGATAGTACAGAGAATTATGCTTAAGACAATAGAGATGAAAAAAGTAAGGCAATATAAATTAAAATGAAAAAGAATAAGAAACAAAATCCAAAAGGCCAAAAATAAAGATTAAAAATTTGGCATTTAAGGAAAAGAAGTATGTGGCTCACACCTGTAATCCCAGCATTTTGGGAGGCCGAGGCGGGCGGATCATGAGGTCAGGAGATTGAGACCATCCTGGTTAACGCAGTGAAAGCCCATCTCTACTAAAAATACAAAAAATTAGCCAGGCGTAGTGGCGGGCACCTGTAGTCCCAGCTACTCGGGAGGCTGAGGCAGGAGAATGGCATGAACCCGGGAGGTGGAGCTTGCAGTGAGCCAAGATTGCGCCACTGCACTCCAGCCTGGGTGACAGAGCAACACTCCGTCTCAAAAAAAAAAAAAAAGTATGAATGGCAAAAACAAAATAAAAGAAGGCTACACTTTTCTGAAGAATGAAATGTCTCAAATTTAAGTAAGGGAGACAAAAGGATAGTACTAAAAAGCAAAATGATAAAAGCATGCGAGTAAACACGATAAAAGTGTTTTTTAAGTAAAAGACTATGAAATTAAGCATTTTAAAAATTAAGTATACAAATGTTAGCGCTGACTTTTTAACCACATTTTGGCTCTGAAATCATGGAATAACTTGAATGCTTGTAGAGGAAAGGCTTACTGTAACCTTTTATTCTTAATCACGAGGCAAGCTCTGTTTGTTAAGCTGAGTTAAGAATGTTAATAAAAGGCTGTCCAACACCCTTTCTACAGGTTGGCGCAAAAGTAATTGTGGTTTTCGCCACTGAAAGTAATGGCGAAAACCACAATTACTTTTGTGCCAACCTAATATCAGAGATGTCTGCTACTCATCCCATGAAGACCAAGACTGCCTGGAGAGAGGGTCCCTGTGCCAACGGGAAGGATTAATGATTTTTTTAAAGATTAACAAACTGTAAAATGAAGGCAGATGCCATTTAGTTTAAGAGGGCATCAAGCTACCATTTCCTGATATGACTTCACAAATTCCATTTAAAATACCTATAAAGATACACACAAGAAAAGACAGAAAGTAGGGCCTGCTTGGAACCATAACAAGTTGCAAAAGTCTGAGGAAATTTCCACTAACCACAATGTAAGTGAAGAGAGAAAGAGAAACATGTCCATGGACAAATGAACCCTGGCACAGCTGGCCAGAAAGCATGTGGGGAAAGGGTTTGGCCCTTCATCTCTCTCACACCCAGCTCAAAGTTTCTGGGTTTGTAGCAATCAGGAAACAGGCTGGCCAGCCCCGAACTGGGTATGAGTCCAGCTTCCAGAGACAGCCATTGTCATTTCCCCACCCCACTCTGTTTCTATACCCATTCAGAGACTACAATCCTAAGTAAACCCAACAGTAAGGAGAGGCAGGACTGGCAGCGGTGCAATAACAAACTCACCCTAAGAAATACAAGAATATGGAGAAAAATATCACTTTGGGTACTTAATTGGTTGTAGAAAGACTGCCTGTAAGAACCACATGTGATGGGAACAAAGGACCCTACACACAAAAGAAGGAAAGGGAAGAAACTCAAATAAGGAGTGATTTCAAGGAAACTCACAAACTAGAATTAACATAGCAGAAAGCCAAATTCATAATGAAGTCATATTCAGGAAGTTATTGAAAAAAAAACCAAATGCATAATAAAGAACAACAATATAAAAATGAAGAGCAAGAAAATGGCAAGTGGAGATTTAGAAACTAAGATCTACTCAACACATCATTGCTTCTGGTGTTAAATAACATTAGGAGATATACCTAATGCTAAATGACGAGTTAATGGGTGCAGGAAATCAACATGGCACATGGATACATATGTAACAAATCTGCACATCGTGCACATGTACCCTAAAACCTAAAGTATAATTAAAAAAAATAAAATAAAATAACTAGAGTAAATGGAAGATGAGATAAAACAAAAATGATACTAAAAGAAAACTTGAAAAAAGACAAAAATGTAGAACATGTTCCAGTTCTGTTCACCAACACCTCCTGGTAAAATTTTACATACCATTTTCCCAAAAGGTATACCAACAAAGGATGACATACTGGAGTAGCCTTAGGCTTCTCTGTAACTACAAATTCCTGAGAATAAAGGCCCAACCAAACTGTGTGAAGAGGAGGACATTATAAATTTGGAACAAACTCAAGATATTATGTAATCTATATAGACATCCTAAAAACATTATTTAAAAATACATTGCAACTTATTGAAAAAAAATCCAAATTCCTTAAAAATAATGGCATATTAAGACTAGCAGCATGCACTGAGACGTTAGTTTAATCCAAATAATTGTTTACTTATAAAATGAACAGAAACATCTAGTGTTTTATTATTTTACTTTTTATTATTTTAATTATTTTTAGCATTTTAGATGGAATCTCACTATGGTGCCCAGGCTGGTCTTCAATTCCTAGCCTCCAGTAATCCTCCTGCCAAGTACTAGTACCCCGTCTCTACTAAAAATACAAAAAATTAGCCGGGCGTAGTGGCATAGTTTTTAAAAAGACATGCAATATTTAAATTTACAATACAGCCTAAAATTCCAGATATTGCCGGGCATGGTGGCTCACGCCCGTAATCCCAGCACTTTGGGAGGCCGAGGTGGGCAGATCACTTAAGGTCAGGAGTTCGAGACCAGCCTGCCCAACATGGTGAAACCCCCATCTCTACTAAAAATATAACATCAACCGGGCGTGGTGGTGAGCGCCTGTAATCCCAGCTACTCAGTAGGCTGAGGCAGAAGAATCATTTGAATCCTGGAGTCAAGAGTTTGCAGTGAGCCGAGATTGCACCACTGCACTCCAGCCTTTGAGACATTTTCCGTCTCAAAAAAAATTTAAAACTCCAGTATTAACATATAAAATGTAGGTAAAGACAGCCCCAGTGAACCACACCTCCTGATAGTTGTTATCTTCCCCCAATTAATCCAACTGGCTGTATGACTTGCTTCAACCAACATGAGGAGGCAGAATTGATGCTGGAACCATTCCATACTCCACTTTAAGGAGGCTTGGCAGTTTGCACTCTGGCACTCTTGGGAAGCCTCAGCCACTGTGTAAGAATTATGGTTATCCTGCTAGTGGGGTTCTTGCTACACAAAAAGACCATGTAAGAAGCCACTCTGTGAGGAAGAGGCCTAAGATGGGTGGGAGGGAGAAGATACCCCACTGTTCCAATATTCCAGTTGAACACAGTCATCCCTACCAAGGCACTAGCCATGTGAATGAGCTGTCATGGACATTCTAGTTTAAGTGGGCTACCAGATGACTGCAGTACCAGCAGAACATCTATGGGGCAAAAGAACCATCAGCTGATCCAACTCAACCTACGGAATCATGAAAGATAATAAAATTATTTTAGTTGTAAGCTACTAAATTTTGACATGGTTTGTTATGCAGCAATTGAAAATGGAAACACCTTTTACAATATCTTCTGAAAGGATTTTTAAAAACCTCTTTCAGATATGTTACTTTTAAGAGCAGCAATTTAAAAAGCAAAGAAAGACTTAAAAATAGAAGACTTGGAACATTCAAACAAACACAAGGAGGGTAGAAATATTCAAAGAGTTGAATTTAAGACAAAATGTAGGCCAGGCATGGTGGCTCATGCCTGTAATCCCAGCACTTTGGGAGTCCGAGGCAGGAGGACTGTTTGAGTCCAGGAGTTCAAGACCAGCCTGGGCAACACAGTGAGACCCTATCTCGAAAAGAAATAAAATAAAATATAAAATAAAAATAAAATAAACCAGTCAAGAACAGAGAATTTGAGTAATATAGTCTTTACCTTGCAAGGTACAACATGTGTGTATGTGTTATCTGTGGCGATATATGTGTAAATACTAGCCAGTAGCACACATCCCATAAAGCTTTGTGGGACTGACATAAACCAACCTGTTTTCACTGCCCAGTCCTGTGACTACTTCCGGGAAAGTAAATCTGAACCACTCTGGAGAGGGCAAAGCAAGTGTATAGATTAGCAATTATATATCTTAAATCAACTTCATCTGAACCATAGTGGAAATCTCTCCCATACTACTGCAAGTGGCTAACCATTATCCCTAATTTTGAAAATTACGGTAAAAATTTGAAATTTAAGTTTTAAATTAGAAGATGGAAGAACTCAAATCAGTTTGATGCCATTTTCAATGAGAATAAAACAAACTGAAAATGTTAACAGTTGTTACCCATTCATTCAATCAACAAACATTTGCCAACTGCATCCAAAACCAGGTGCCGTGCTAGGCACTAGAAATAAAAAAGAGAGCAAAACAGACAGGTCATTTATGGACCTTACCCTGTGCTGTAGTGTGAGGAGACACAAACAGTAAACAAATAAGATCATTTCAGTTAGTAAAAAGTACTTTTAAAAAAAAAAAATAGGGTGTTAAGGGAATAAGAAGAAAAGCCACAGACTGGGAGAAAATATTTACTAAAGAAATCTGATAAAAGAATTGTTACCCAAAATATGCAAAGAACTTGTAAAATTCAAAAATAAGAAAATGAACAACTTAATTTAAAAATGGGCAAAAACGCTGAACAAACATCTCACCAAAGATATAGAGAAGGCAAATAAGCATATGAAAGGTGCTCAACATTATATGTTTATTAGGAAATTGCAAATTAAAACGAGAGGCGGAGGTTGCAGTGAGCTAAGATCCTGCCACTGTACTTCAGCCTGAGCGACAGAGTGTGACTGTGTGTCAAAAAATTAAAATTTAAATTTAAAAAGTCCATTTTATTTATTTTTAAAAAGTTACCACTGAAGGCCCGGCGCAGTGGCTCACGCCTGTAATCCCAGCACTTTGGGAGGCCGAGGCAGGTGGATCACAAGATCAGGAGATCGAGACCATCCTGGCTAACACGGTAAAACCTCGTCTCTACTAAAAATACAAAAAATTAGCCGAGCATGGTGGCGGGCACCAGGAGACAGAGGCAGGAGAATGGCGTGAACTTGGGAGGAGGAGCCTGCAGTGAGCCAAGACTGCGCCCACTGCACTCCAGCCTGGGCGACAGAGCAAGACTCTGTCTCAAAAAAAAAAAAAAAAAAAGTTACCACTGAAAAGAAATTAGCTCAAAGATGTGATAAAATGTCATCTGAGAACAAATCAAACCTCTCGAAACTAAGATAAAACATATGCTAATATTCATAATGAATTATAAAACCCAAATACTGAATGAAATCGAATTGTTTTCTAAACTGCACTTTCTTAAGACCAAATAACATAGTAAGGGTTGTTCTCCCTCTAAAATCTACTCTAATTTCACTCCTACCTCTCGCCAGTGCTCACTATCAAAACCTTGAAATATTCAAGTGGGAAATGCCATGTGAAGACTCTCTCAAAAATAAGCAAACAAATAAACATCATGACATACTAGAATATGAAAGGGGGAAGCGCAATTTTAATGTGGCAGTGAAGAACGGAACCTCTGCCAAGGTGACATGTGAGACTGGAGGGATCATTTGAAAACCAGGGGAAGAGCACACCAAACACGCCAAGGCCCTGAGGCAGCCACAGGCTCGGTATTTCAAGAAGCAGAAGGCAGGCTCGTGAATGAGGTGTGGAAGAGGAGGCCAGGCAAGAGGGCAGGGTCTTCATCATGCAGGTTTTGTAGGTATGGTAGGGAGTCTGGATTTTACTCAAAGTGTAATAAGAAGATGCTGAAGGTTTCAATCAGGAAATGACACAGTATGACCTGCTTTTTTGTTAAAGATTTCTCTAGAAAGGACAAGAATAGAAGCAAGGAGTCCAATTAAAAGGCTCCATGGCAGAGCTGGTGGTGGCTTGGACTAGCTGGTAGCAGCAGACCTGCAAAGAAGTAAATCCACTTGAGATATGAAGCAGAATTAACAGGACTTGTTGACAAATTATTAACAGAAATTGGGGAAAGGGTGAAGGACAAGGCGCATAGCTGAGTGACTTCTGAATTTATCAATATTATCCTTAAACCTCCTTACAAAAAACTTGAGCATTCAAAACTACCATGCAGTTGGAACTTAGTAAGGATAAAGAGTCTCGATGGAAAGTTTTAAATAGAAAACCATGATTTCTAAATCATTAGTCATGACATCTGCTTGAACAAATACATTTCAAGGCCATTCTCTTGCCGATTTTAAACCACAGCAAGAAGGTATTCAGTACTTTCTGGCATAAAAACTTCATAGAATGGACTCTGATTCATAACCATTTTGCAAATGAGTATGAGTAGGGCAAACCCTATTAAACATTTACTTCAGCATTCCTATTAAGAGCCTCCCTTTTAGAAAAAAAATTTATAAAAATAAAACAATTTGGTATCAGTGACTACAAAAGGAATCTGGGAGGTTTGCTATTGACTCTTCCCTCCCTAGAGTCCTCCCTTTATTCTCATAGACTCAGGTGTTTGCCTTCTACTTCTCTGGAGAGTCCTCTCCCCTCCCCTGCCTGTTTTATATAGCCCCCCATTCTGTATTAGGGCCTGAATTGTGTCCTCCCAAAATTCATATGTTGAAGCCCTAATTCCCAGGTCCTCAGAACATCACAGTATTTGGAAAAAAGGTCTTTAAAGAGGTAATTGAATTAATATGAGATTTTCAGGGTGCATCTTAATCCAATAAGAAATCTGGACTCAGACATACACATGTACAGAGAAAAGACTATGTTAAGACAAAAGGAGAGGGTGGCATCTACAAGCCAAGGCAAGAGGCCTCAGAAGAAACCAAACCTGACGACACCTTCATCTTCAACTTCTACCTCCAGACCTGTGAAAAAATATATCCTGTCATTTAAACCACCCAGTCTGTGCTATTTTGTTAATGACGGACCTAGCAAATTGATACACTCTATATACCCTTTCCTACTCCCCGACCCCAAGAACATCTCATTCAAGGGCATGAATCTAGGTCTACTAAAATAATCCCCACATCTCTATCTCCAGGCCAGGTGTCCCTTCTGCACTAGTAAATACTTCACAAGTCCCCATGTGAGCTCCTGCCCTGACCCTCCTCCACTCCACACCAGCTCTCCCCTTCCTGCATTCCCTACTTGGTGAATGGAACCAACCCAGGTGCCTAAATCAGATACCTGGAAGTCATCCTCATAAAAACAAAAGTGGCTTCCATATGTTTACTCAACATGCAAGAAAGAGCTTTGCATGTATCTTATCAAATCTTCTTAAGGGTCTTATAAAGCAGGAATTACTCTCCCTATTTTGTAGGTGAAGAAGCTGAGATTTGGGTTAATTGTCCAGAGCCATTCCTTTAAGAAGTGACAGAGTCAGGATTTGGGCCCAGGTCTGCCTGACTCCAGGGCCTATGCTCCTAACCTAAATTACCCCCCAATCTAATCAAGCCCTCTCAAACCCACACAATCTGTTTCCTAAATATCTTTTGATGTTTTTCACCTCGTCTTTATCCCCCAAATGCCCTAATTTGGCTCCTAAGTATCTCTTTCAACCAAGGGGTTATCAAGACTGCTCTGCCTTTGGCCTCATTCCTCTCTAGTCTAGAATCCTTCTAATACAGAAAACTGATTGTATCCCATTCTTCAATGGCTCCCCATCCTATTCAGAATAAAATCTAAGCTTCTTTGCATTACACGGTCTTACTGCCCAGTTTCCTCACCACATTCTTAAATCCCAACCACCCTCCTGAGTTACACTGAGCAGAACATGGTAAGTGCCACAGGCCCTGGCACTTCCTGTCCACCCTGGCAACCCTAACCACCCTTTAAGTCTCAGCTCAAATGCTGATTTTAGTGTTAGAAGAGGTCCTTGGCTTACCAAGGCAAACTTAATTTTTCTTTCACCTATACTTTCACAATAGTTACTTTAGTATGCTATGGTTGTTAAGTTACCTAATTCTCAATAGACATTTAACTATTTTAAGGCTAGGACTGGGTTTTCCATTTTAGAATGCCTCATATCTAACACATAGAATAGGAGATCAATAAAATGTTTGTGGCATTAATCTAACAGGATGTTACTAGATTTGTGGTAGGTAAAGAGCGGGATTCTACTAAGAAACAGACCTTTCCAGGCCGGGCACAGTGGCTCACGCCTGTAATCCCAGCACTTTGGGAGGCCGAGGCGGGCGGATCACAAGGTCAGGAAATCGAAACCATTCTGGCTAACACAGTGAAACCCCGTCTCTACTAAAAATACAAAAAATTAGCCAGGCGTGAGTCCCAGCTACTGGGGAGGCTGAGGCAGGAGAATGGCGTCAACCCGGGCGGCGAAGCTTGCAGTGTGAGCCAAGATCGCGCCACTGCACTCCAGCCTGGGCGACAGAGCGAGACTCTGTCTTCAAAAAAAAAGAAGAAGAAACAGACATTTCCAGAAAGAAAATACCAGTTTCTTAGATCACAACCCAGGGTTTCTATGTAACTTCAATCACTCTTGGAGTGTGGTCCTTGTACCTCTGGAGGGCCTTGAGACCATTCCAGGGAGAACACAAGGTCAAAACCATTTTCACAAAAACACTAATGTGTTACTTGTCCTGAAAAGGAAAACTGTATCTACCACCAAATAAATAAGACTTTGCTAATGAGATTAATGGTGAAAGTAATGAATATAAATTTTTGTTATTTATAATAAAATGTTTTACCATTTTAATGATCTGCATAAGTTAGTAAAAATCAGTATTTTTTCAAAATCATGCAAGAGAAATTAATTTTAATGTAACAGAATACAAAAAGGTTTACTGATCAGGCTTCAGATTACATACAACAATTAACCTTTAAGAAATTATCACTTGCCAAGTATTGATGTGGTATCAAAGAACATCTACAATTATCTGGAAAGGCTATTAACATGAAAAAGCTATGAACATGCTCCTCCCTTTTCCAACTACGCATCTATTTGAGGACAGATTATTTTCATATATATCTTTTTTATTTTGAGACAGAGTCTCGCTGTGTCACCCAGGCTGGAGTGCAGTGGCACGATCCTGGCTCACTGCAACCTCAGCCTCCCAGGTTCAAGCAATTCTCCTGCCTCAGCCTCCCAAATAGCTGGGACTACAGGCACCTGCCACCACGCCCAGCTAAATTTTTTTGTATTTTTAGTAGAGACATTTCACTATGTTGGCCAGCTGGTCTTGAACTCCTGACCTCGTGATCCATCCACCTCAGCCTCCCAAAGTGCTGGGATTACAGGCGTGAGCCACTGCACTCGGCCTATTTTCATATATTTCAACCACAAAAATATATTGCAACAGATTGAATGCAGAAGCAGGTACATCTGTCTTCTATCAAGCCAGACATTAAACAATTTTTGAAATAATGTAAAACAATGTTATTCTCACTAAATCTTAAAATTTTCATAAAGATATGCCATTTATGTTAATCTTACCTGGGTTTATTTTCTCAAAATGAATATTTTTTAAGTTCTCAGTTTTAATTTCTAATACAGTAATAGCAATAGATAGAGCCCACATAAACAACAGAATGTAAAAGAGCCCTGACACCAAAATATTTGAGAATTGCCTCTCTAAGGAACCAAGAGACCCAAGGTCTCAAAACTCAGGCCTATGTCAACTGCTCTGTATTACTATTTTTGTTATAAATCAAGTGTCATGCCAGTGTGGATCTGTTTCTAAAATCTTGATATAGTTTGGGTATTTGTCCCCCAAAATCTCATGTTTAAATGTAATCCCCGATGTTGGAGGTGGGGCTTGGTGGGAGGTGACTGGATGATTGGGGTGGATTTCTCTTAAATGGGTTGGCACCATCATCTTGGTGCTGTCTTCACAATAGTGAGTGAGTTCTTGCGAGATCTGGTTGTTTGAAGTACGTGGCACCTCCTCCAGCTCTCTCTCGCTCCTGCTCTTGCCATGTGATGTACCTGGTCCCACTTCACCTTCTGCCATGAGTAAAAGCTCCCTGAGGACCCCCCAGAAGCTGAGCAGATGCTGGCACCACACTTGTACAGCCTGCAGAACCATGAGCCAATTAAACTTCTTCTCTTTATAAATTACCCAATCTCAGGTATTCCTTTATAGCAAAATAAAAACAGCCTAAGACAAGTCTAGTCTATGCCACTGATCTACTTGTCAATCCTTGTGACAATACCACTCTGCCTTAATTATTTAGATTTACACTAATTCTTGATACCTGCGATAACTGCATTTCAACACAGATTTACTACATCAAAAATTAAAGACAAAAACTTACAGGCTCGTGCCTGTGGTCCCAGCTACTGAGGAGGCTGAGGCAGGGCAAGAGGATCACTTGAGCCCAAGAGTTTGAGACTACAGTGAACCATAATCATGCCACTCCACTCCAGGCTCTGCGACATAAAGACCCTGTCTCAGAAAAAAAAAACAAAAAAAAACAAAAAAAAACCCCTAAAACCCACTGAACATTAACTCTCCATTTCCCCATCCCCTAAGCCCCGGCAACTACCATTTTATTAATATTTTCTATGAACTTTACTACTTTAGATACCTCATTTAAATGGAATTATTTAGGCCAGGCACAGTGGCCACACCTGTAATCCCAACACTTTGGGCGGCCAAGGCAGGCAGATGGCTTGAGCTCAGGAGTTTGACACCAGTCTGGGCAACATGGTGAAACCTCGTCTCTACTAAAGAGAAAAATGGAGGCTCCCTTAAGCCCAGGAGTCAGAGGTTGCAGTGAGCCAAGATCGTGCCACTTTACTCCAGCCTGGGTGACAGAGACCCTGTCTCAAAAAATAAATTTTTTTTAAAAAATTGAATCATTTAGTATTTGTCTTTAGAAAGAGAAAGAGAGAAACAGAGGGGGGGGAAGGGAGAGAGAGAGACAGAGAGAGTCTTGCTGTATTGCCCCAGCTGGATTGTAATAGCTATTAACTGCTGTGATCATGGCATACTACTGCCTCTAATTTCTAGGTTCAAGCAATCCTGCCTCAGTCTTCCAAGTGGCTGGGATTACAGGCATGCAACACCACACCTGGCTCCATTATTTGTCTTTTTGTTATGGCTTATTTCACTTAGCATAGTATCAAGGTAACCACATTCCCTTCCTTTTTTAGGCTAAATAATACTGTGTCCATATATTTTTAAATCACGTAAAATCTATGGTGTTTTAAATCAGGACAGTAGTTACCTCTGGGGAATATGAAGATAGTGTCTAGACATCACATAAAGAAATACAGAATATGAATATAAATAACGTTTTATTTCCTGACCTGTGTGGCGATTACAGAAGCATGTTCACCTTGTAGTAATCCCTGTTCCACCCTTAGAAAAATCACTAACTAGACACTAAATATTGTTCTAAATTTATGAACAGGGGGCACACTGCTGTAATGCCAGCTATTTGGGAGTCTAAAGTAGGAGGGTCACTTGAGCCCAGGGGTTCAAGGCTTCAGTGAACCATAATCATGCCACCATACTCCAGTCTGGGCAACAGAGTGAGATACTGTCTCTAAAAAAATAAATACATTTATGAACAGCTTCAACAAGCCTGCTCCAGAGCTAGCCATCAGCTAGGATCAGCTCTCCCTACAAGAATATGCTATAAAGTAGAACAGAGCTCCTGTCATTTTAAATCAACTGACATTTATCATCCTGCTAACATTTCCTTTATGTCTTCAGTCTTTTACTTTCAAATACTTCTAAATTCAGATGTTCTCACATGACTTTTCCTTTTATGCAAGCATACTGGAAGTCTGTGTAGTCAAATACGTCAATTGCTCATTTCAAAATTATTTTGAAACTCTGTCTCAAAATAAAAAAGAAATATATGAAAAATAGGAGAATTGCTCATTTCAAAAAACATTAATGTGTTTTACATGTTAATGGCTTTTGGTGGAAAAAAAAATTTCATCCACTATAACACCGTTATTACTACTGTGAACTACAACTTCAATAAAATGGGAAAAAAAACAGACATTTTCCTGAAAAGATTTGAGCTTTCAATCTAAATCTGATGTCTTATGAGACCACAAAACATACTGCTCAACATCCCAAATTATACACAGTATTTAACAAGCAGTATAGAGCATCAAAATTAAGAAAATCAACTATTAATCCAAGGATCTGCAGTTGTGAGGAAAATAAATCATTACTATTCCATGCTTTAAGGAAAATACAATGGCTCCTTCTGCTATAAACAGCAAAGGTATTGCTTAGATAAACACTCACATACATCAGTCTTCTGTACTTTTCAGGAAAAAGTACAAAAGCAGTGCCCTATTCATATGTGTGGTTTCACAGAACTTAAGAAGAGTTCTGCAAAACCCAGCTCAAGCAGAGTGTATTAATTCGTTCTCACACCGCTATAAAGATACCACCTGAGACTGAATAATTATAAACAAATGAGGTTTAGTTGACTCACAGTTCCACATGGCTGGGGAGGCCTCAGGAAACTTCCAATCACGGCAGAAGGGGAAGCAGGCACCTCTTACATGGCAGCAAGCAGGAGAGAAAGTGAAAAGCCCAGGGGAAAGCCATTTATAAAACCATCAGAACTCCTGAGAACTCCCTCACTATCACAAGAACAGCATCGAGGAAACTGCCACCATGATCCAATCACCTCCCTCCCTCCATACATGGGGATTACAATTCAAAATGAGATTTGGGTGGGGACACAGAGCCAAATCATATCACAGACAGAGTAAATTTGTCCTTTCTTTTGCCTTTTCGTTCTTTTGGGGCCCTCAATGTGCTGCATGATACCCACCTCATTGGTGAGAGAGATCACATAGGCTAATTACAAAATAAGCCAATTGGCTTTGGATTGCCTTGCAATGAAGAGCATGGTAGAAGCACTACACTGTGTATACTGGACCCAAGATCCAGTATAAAATGGCACCCTTAATTTTAGGGATCTGTCTTTGCCTTCAGCTGTACCTGCTTAGTAGGCCCTAAAAAATGCATGTTACCTGGCCTTGTTTCTCCAAGGGCTCCACCCTAAAGCCAGTAACCCAATTAAGAAACTGGCAAATGAAAAATCTTAACAAGTGCTCAATCTTCTATATGTTTGTGTTGCTATATATGTGTTGTGTGTAATGTCTATAAAAAGAGCTCTAATTGGCTTAAAGAAAAATAAGCACTTAAATATTTTTTAGTTCACATGACTTCAAGAAATAAAAACAGTCTTAAGAACTATTGGTAAAATGCAAGCGTCGTCAAAATGCAAATAGGTGGTCTAAATCATACAACTTAGATATTAGGTTTGCTAAACATTCCAAGATTGTATACTGCCTGCTTTACAGATAGGTAAGGCTGGGACATATAGAGCTGTACGCTGAAAAGTCAAACTTTATCTGCATTTCTCTCTGGGTCCTAGGATCCACACCTAGTATATAATTAAAACTGCTTACTAACCAGATTTTTCACCACAAATAAAAGTTGCTAAAAGTTAACAGTGAACATTAATTAAACTCAAAAGGGTATTATATGGTCTTTTCATAAATTGGACATTGAAATAAAAGCATGGCAAGCAGGTCTTAAGACACTAATCTGCCCTTTAGTAAAAGGGTTATAAAAGGTTTGTGAAAATTTCACCTCACAGTCAAATTGGTTACGATTAGATGCAATGATCTATAAGATTTCATTGAAACAAACTGGGGTTAACATTAATAAATTACTGCAAGGGTAAACTTTGGCTTTGAACAGGATTTCCATGTCATAGTAAAGGCTAATGAAAGGTTTTTGCCTTTTGAGTCATCATTTGGCAATCTGGAATTCTATTTCATAACATCAAATGTTCTAAACCTCTAACATTTAACAGGCCTCCCAAAATCAAACTTCAAGTTTCAAAATTGTCCTTCCTGATGCCTGGCTTTTTGGATGGTTCAGAGGGTCCCTGAAACATTCAGAAAAGAGGTAAAAAAGATTATTTGACATGTTTAGTCACATGAGATTGCCAATCTTCTTTAAGTTATATTCTGGTGAATACTAATATATGTTCCCAAATTGTACGGGATTTCTAAAATTCTAATGTCTAAGTATATGCTATCAATCATAATTAAGGGTAAAGTTATTATAAACCACGGAGATAAATTAAACTTCTTTGTCAGACGTTTTTAACTGTATCCTGGAAATTTTGTCATTCACAGACAATTGTCTTGCTTTGTTCTTTCTCAAAAGACGGTTTATAATCAAGCTATATTAAGAACTTTAACAGATGTTCTCAAATGCAGATTTTTAATAGCCTTGAAGATTGTTAACACTGGAATAGAGGAAGAACATACAGGACTCAAAGAACTGACATGTTCACAAATATCAAGCAAAACAAGAGCTAATTAAATGGACTGGACTCAGAAAGTTAAAGCAACCTTTTTGACTTTTCTTGAAAATTGCTGATCCTTGTTTTGTTTTTCAGAGTCCAGGAAACTTATTTGAACTATTTATGGCCTTTAATAACTGAATAAGGTATACTCCTGTGAACAAAATTTGGAGCATGTTTCTTTTTCTTTGCCTGGTTCCTCCAGAATTTGGAAACTATCTGTGAGTACTCTTAACTTATGGCAATATAATTGCATTAGTGCAATAAGAATCCATTTTTCTTTGTCAACAGGACACAATTGGAAAAACTGGTTATTTTACCAAGGCTTTGACTGAAAGGGTGTGTTTCCCTTTAAGTAATCAAGCTTGACATGCAGAGCCAATAAAAGCCCCTTGGGAAGTACTGGCCTCATACCTTGTCTACAGAGTCCCCGAACAGAGATCTTAACCTTTCGTCAGTAAAGAATGTCACTTTCTAACAGGTCCAGGAGCTCGAAGTTTATCTTGGGACCTCAAGAAGAGAAGATCACCCAACTCACAGATATTTGAGGATACAAACCCATGGCTGGGCTCAGCTTTAAAGGTCTTATCTGAGATTCCTGTGGAACAGAGTTCCATCAAAGCCAATCCAAAAGGCCTATGTAGAAATAACCACTCTTGCTGCACTTTATGCAAATAATCAGGCCAAGTATAAGACTAAAATTTATTCTACAAACAACACACTCAGTCCTATCATAATTTGTTTTTACCAAAAATGAGGACTGGAGAGAGAAATTGTGCTCCAAAGCTTATCATACATTTGTCATTAAATTCTAGTCTAATTGTTTTCAAGCTTTTTGCCTACATCTTAGACTAACCCTGCTTATTCCTGTGAATCAAGTGGCGATCTCCTACAGCTTGGAAGAAACAAAATGGGATGGATAACATAAAAATCTAGATCAATATGCTAGTTCTGGGCGATTATCCTGCAAATTCTGCCAGGTAATGAAAGTGAGTAGGGTGCCCATAACCCTGAGGTTTGTTTGGGAAATAAAACCAAGGAACTTCATAAACCCCCAAATATCTTGGCAAGTAAAATTTTAGATGAAAATTATCTACTATACCACACTTGTGGGAACTGCTATACTCACTCTACTATTTGCAATAGGGTTATACACAGTAGCACCTTCTAACTGAAATATTGGACAGAGAGCTTATGTCTTGTATTAATATTTGGACCCTGTATACTCAATACTATAACTTGAATTGTTTCCTCTCACCTAGAAGCAATCAAACTCCAAATAGTGCTGCAAACTGAACCACACATGGACATGCCTTTCTTCCAAGGACCCTTAGATCAACCCCAGGAGAAGCCCTAGCTGCTGTTCCCCATTCGATGCCCCTTTTCAGCAGAAAATAGCCAGAAAGAGTCATCACCCAAAACCCCTTAAGAGCAGTTATGGTGACATCTCCACATGGGGGGATGTTATAGGAGTTTATTAAGAAATTATTTTAGGCAGATAGGAAAAGGGACCTTGGGGAAGTTTTCATTTCCTTTAAAGAGGCTCCAGAAACATTTCTTGTCTAGCAAGAAAGCCCCACCTCTTAGAGCTGAGTCGGCAACATTTGATACGCAAATACAGGCCATTAGAAACTGGGTCCACCCAAACATGGTGATTCCTGCTGCCTTCTTGCCCTCGCCTCACAGGTGCCTGGCAACATGGCCACCCCCACATATCCCTATGTGTGTAGAGCATCATGGCACCCTGCATTTACATATTAAAAAGCTAGGGTGGGAGAGCCAGTTTTGTCCGCAGGCTATGTGAGTGACATGCCTGGTCAAACCAATCCCCTGAGCCCTATGCAAATCAGGCACCACCTCCTCTAGACTCCTCATATAAGCAGCTACTTTTCTGCCGCACACAGGGTTTTCTCTTTGTTCGAATCGCCCCCTCCCTTTATCTTTGTACAAGGGAGCTGTTTTCTTCTTCTTTCCTTCTTTCTTGCTTATTAAACTTTTCACTTCTTAAAACCAAAAAAAATTAGAAAAATAACCATCACATCAAATAACTTTACCCTACCCAGGACTTGCCCAGGTCTCTGTTCTTGGGTTAAAATTTAAAATATTGGTTCACTCCCTGACGAAAACAGAGGAGGGAGAGAGGTGCTCAGTGACTCATTATGGACAGAGTGAGGGCTGAAATTACTTGAGTGAGGAAGGAAATGAAAGTGGGGCCCTGGCTGAGGTTAAGTACCAAACAGAAATCTGGGCTGAAGCAGGGAGACTTAGCTTGAGATTCTAGATAAAAGAGAAAGTGTAACCTAGAGTAACACAAATATAACGGATTCCACTCTTATTTCCAAACTATTCTAACAGCGCTGAATAACATGGATATTTTAAAGGTTTATGTATATATTAATGGATGTGTATAAAACATTCAGGCCGGGCACAGTGGTTCATGCCTGTAATCCCAGCACTTTGGGAGGCCGAGGCAGAAGGATCACTTGAGGTCAGGAGTTCAAGACCAGCCTGGCCAACATGGTGAAACATGGTCTCTACTAAAAATACAGAAAAAAATGAGCTGGGTGTGGTGGTGGGTACCTGTAGTCCCAGCTATTTGGGAGACTAAGGCAGAAGAATCACCTGAACCTGGGAGGCAGAGGCTGCAGTGAGCCAAGACTGCACCACTGCACTCCAACCTGAGCAACAGGGTGAGACTCGGTCTAAAAAAAAAAAAATTCATCATAAACTCAGTCCCCAAAAGTAATTAATCTATTTATTCATTCATCACATACCCACTAAACACGTACTATATCTAGATGGGATAGACTGGCAAAGACAGACCTTGACCTGAAGTGTTTAGCCTACTCGGGTAGATTACACATGCATATAAAAATATTAACTATAGACATGGCAGGAAGAGCTAAATGCACTAAAAGAGATATAGAAGGCTATGTGAAGGAAACAATGTAATGCCCACAAACATATACTTTTGTCCTTCTCTAATGTTCCCAAATGTTTTATATTCTTCACATATCTTTTCGTTCTCCACTAAAATGTAATCTGCAAGGTCAAGGGAGTCTCTGTCTTGTTTGCTGCTATAACTCTGCAAGCTAAGGTAGTGCCTGGCTCACAGGATGTGTTTCATAATCATTTCTCCAATAAATTATCAGTAAATTTATTAAAATTAAAACTGCCATTTAAAAACATCTGATGAGAGTGCGGAAGTAAACCCTTTTATCCAAGGTCATTTGATTTTCAACAGGAGTACCAAGACAATAAAAGAGAGAAAGAATAGTCTTTTCAACATATGATGCTGAGACAACTGGATATCCACATGCAAATACTAAGTGAAGTTGGAACTCTTCCTAACACCATACACAAAAATCGACTGAAAATGAATCGCAGACCTACATGTAAGCACTAAACTCTAAAACTCCTAGAAGAAACATAAGTCTTCATTAGCCTGGATTAGACAATCGTTCCTTGATATAACACCAAAAGCACAAGTGACAAAAAACAAATAGATAAACTGGACTTTAACAATATTAAAAATACTTGTGACACCATGAAGAAAGTGAAAACAACCCACAGAAATGGAAAAAAAAAAAAAGCAAATCATATATTTGGCAATGGACTTGTATCTAGAATACATATAAAGAACTATTGTAACTCAATAATTAAAAGACAGCCCAATTAAAAATGAACAAAGAATCCCATTTATAATGGCCACCAAAAAATAAAGAAAGAAGGTACCTAGGAATATATCTAATGAAGGAGGTTAAAGTCTCTACAAGGAGAACTGCAAAACATACTGCTCAAAGAAATCAGAGATGACACAAACAAATGGAAAAACACTCCATGCTCATGGCACAGGCCATGAGATAAATATTTTTCTACAATGAGAGAAAATATTTGCAAACTACGTGATATGGTTTGGCTGTGTCCCCACCCAAAACCTCATCTTGGACTGTAATCCACATGTGTCAAGGGCAAGACCAGGTGGAGGTAATCAGATCACGGGGGCAGTTTCCCCCATGCTGTTCTCCTGATAGTGAGTCTCATGAGATCTGGTGGTTTTATAAGTGTCTGGCACTCCCCTGCTTGCACTCATTCTCTCTCCTGCTGCCCTGTGAAGAGGTGCCTTCTGCCATGATTCTAAGTTTCCTGAGGCCTCCCAAGCCATGTGGAACTGTGAGTAAATGAAACCTCTTTTCTTTATAAATTACCCAGTTTTGGGTATTTCTTCACAGCAGCATGAGAATAGACTAATACACTATGCATCCAACGAAGGTCCAATAACCAGAATCTGTAAGAAATTGAAACAATTCAACAGGCAAAAACAACCCCATACAAAGAAGAGCTAGTATGGAACAATCCTACTGAAACTGTTCAAAAAAATTGAAGGACAGACTCCTCCCTAACTCATTATTTGAGTCCAGCATCATTCTGATACCAAAATCTGGCAGAGACACAATAAGAAAACTGCAGGCCAAGATCCCTGATGAACACAGATGCAAAAATCCTCAATAAAATACTAGCGAATCAAATCTAGCAGCACATCAAAAGCTAATCCACCACCATCTGTAGGCTTTATTCCTGGGATGCAAGGTTGGTTCAATATATGCAAATCAATAAATGTGATTCATCACATAAACAGAACTAAAAACTAAAACCACAGGATCATCTCAAAGCTCAAAGGCTTTCAATAAAATTCAACATCCCTTCATATTAAAAACCCTCAACAGGCCAGGCGCGGTGGCTCACGCCTGTAATCCCAACACTTTGGGAGGCCAAGGCGGGCAGATCACGAGTTCAAGAGATGGAGACCATCCTGGCCAACATGGTGAAACCCCATCTCTACTAAAAATACAAAAATTAGCTGTAGTCCCAGCTACCTGTAGGAAGTGAGGCAGGAGAATCGCTTGAACCCACGAGGCACGGGTTGCAGTGAGCCAAGATCACGCCACTGCACTCCAGCCTGGTGACACAGCGAGGCTCCATCTCAAACCAAAAAAAAAAAGAGAGAGAGAGAAAGAAGGAAACAGACACATATACCAATGGAACAGAACAGGGAACCCAGAAATAATGCCGCGCACCTACCACCATCTAATCTTTGATAAAGTTAACAAAAAGGATGGGGAAAGGACTCCCTATTCAATTAATGGTGCTGAAATAATGAGCTAGCCATATGCAGAAGATTGAATCTGGACTCCTTCCTTACACCATATACAAAAATCAACTCAAGACAGACTAAAGACTTAGATGTAAAAACCTAAAACTAAAAAAACTCTGGAAGATAACCTAGGAAATACATTCTGGACATAGGACATGGCAAAGATTTCATGAAGATGCCAAAGGCAATTTAACAAAAGCAAAAACTGACAAGTGAGATCTAATTAAGCTTCAGAGCTTCTGTGCAGCAAAGAAACTATCAACAGAGTAAACAGACAACCTACAGAAGAAAATATTTGCAAATTACGCATCCAACAACAGTCTAATATCCAGAATCTATAAGCAACTTAAATCAATAAACAACCCCATTAAAAAGTGGGCAAAGGACATGAACAGAGACTTTTCAAAAGAAGACATGTAAGTGGCCAAGAAGCATATGAAAAAATGTTCCACATCACTAATCATGAGATAAATGCAAATCAAAACCACAATGAGATACCATCTCACAGCAGTGAAAATGGCTATTATTAAAAAGTCAAAAAATAACAGATGCTGGCAAGGTTGCGGAGAAAAGGGAACACTTACATACTGCTGGTAGGAATGTAAATTAGTTCAGCCATTGTGGAAAGCAGTTTGGCAATTTCTCAAAGAACGCAAAGCAGAATTACCATTTGACCCAGCAATCTCATTATTGCATATATACCCGAAGGTATAAAAATTGCTCTTCCATAAAGACACATGCACACGTATGTTCATCACTGCACTATTCACAATAGCAAAGACATGGAATCAACCTAAATGCCCACCAATGGTGGAATGGATAAAGAAAATGTGGTATATACACATCATGGAATAATATGTAGCCATAAAAAAGAACAAGATCATGTCCTTTGCAGCAACACAGATGGACCTGGAGGCCATTATCCTAAGTGAATTAACACAGGAACAGGAAACCAAATACCACAGGTTCTCTCTTCTAAGTAGGAGCTAAACATTGGATATGTATAGACACAAAGAAAGGCACAACAGACACCAGGACCTACTTAAAGGTGGAGGGAGGGAGGAAGGTAAGGACAGAAAAACTACCTATCAGGTTCTATTCTTATTACCTAGGTGGAAAAATAATCTGTACATCCAACCCCTGTGACACAAAATCTACCTATATAACAAACCTGCACATGTACCCCGGAACCTAAAAGTTAAAAACAAAAAAGGGAGTTTACAAATAGCTTCCTAAGTAGAATTTTTAAGTCTTCTTTCTCCCCCACCCAATAGCTCCAACACTTCAGATTTACAGATTATAAATCTTCAACACATATAAATAACTAAGATGGTCTTTGATAAAAATCAAAACTATTCTTAAAATTCAGCTCTGAGTAAACTTTCATTCTGTTTCATGTGTTATATCCTCCTGTTTGCCTGCAAGTAGAAACTGTGTGTTACTTGTCTTGTGTTCCATATAATACAACGTTTGGCAAGTGGTAAGCATCTAATACAAAACAAAGCTTACTTCTTTCTTGCTCCAAAAATGAAAATGGCTTTATAAAACTCTATAATTTTGAGGAAGAGTTGGAGAAATCACCCTAAACATATAAAACTGCAATGATATTACTGTGGGCAATGTGATGATAAACCACTCCTTGTGTTAGAAAAGAATTAACATAGCAACTTGCTTTGTCCATAATTTTAGTCTGATGTAACCCTAAAGTTGGAGGGTGTGATTTGTGACAAATGGACCTGAGTCAAGGACACGATTTCCTTGATGAATTGAGTTCATTCAGTTAGTCTACATAGGGAATAAATATGTATGATTCAGCATCAAGACTTATCTTCAGGACTTTTAAGGACAAACTTCCTATAACTACTCTTATTCAAACCAACTCTGTCCTCTTCACAGCTGAACCATGGCACAGGTATTAGGTATTTTCAAAATAGCTAATAAAGTTGATAGATGTGCTTGGCTGAAGGTAATTTTAAAGGTTAAAAGTCATCATCCAAGTTTGTTTTCAACAGATATTACACTTTGTGTTTTTCTTAGAAACCCTGAACACAGGAGTAGCCCTTCATTTTTTGTTCTTCCCCAACCACAAATAGATGACATTTACAATCACAAATACTCTGTCAGGCTATAGAATAAATAAGTGTACTCATTGTAACATCATCACTTTCTCCTTTGCTCAAGGAAACAAGTTAAAACTATTATAAGAGTAAGTGTAAATCCACCCTAACTTGTAGTATAGAGGTATATTAATTACAAACTTTAATTTTTAGATGTAACAAATTACTTGCTAAACACCTGAGGACCATTCACTACTCTGAATTGTAGAGAGATGTCAAGATTACACTTTGAAGGGAAAAAAGGTGCTACTGGTTCAAGAGAACTTACATTAAAAAAATCTTATCAAGGGATCCTATATTGAATTCTAACATCTAACATCTAATTTTAACATTAGATTAACATCTAAGCCAGATGTTAATCAATGGCTCACTTGTACTATTTAAATAAAATAATTATGGCATTATTCTGCTGATTCCTTTAATATTAAGAGACCCTTAACAGACCCCTAAAAATTACTACCCATCGGTGATAACTGCTTCTTATTCTCACTTATGGGAATCTTGTCCCTCCTCCCTCATAAAGTAGCTACTAATAAAGAAATCTCGTAAAAGAAATACAACTTAAAACATTAAATTTAAAATGTTAGCAGCATACCATTTTAAGAAAGTATGATTAGTATCCACTTTGTTTTCAAAATTTTAAAAATAGGAAAGTTGCCCCTCCATCAACCTAATTAAACATGATTAAATAGGTGACATTTTAAATAGAAGACCTAAGCCTTACAGATTTCCTACTGGGGGAAAAACTTACAAACAATAAAAAGAGATAGGGTTTACTGCAGCACTATTCACAATAGCCAAGATATGGAATCAACCTAGTGTCCAACAACAGATTAATGGGTAAAGAAAATGTGGTATATATACACAATAGAATACTATTCAGCCACAAAAAAAAGAATGAAATCCTGTCATTCACAGCAACACAGATGGAACTAGAAGACACTAAGTGAAATAGGCTAGGACAGAAAGTTCACCACCACATCTTCACTCATGTGGAGAAGCTAAAAAAAGTTGATCTCATAGAAGTAAAACGTAGAACAAGATTCTAGTGTTCTAAAGTACGGTAAGATGATTATAGGTAACAATAATACATAGTTTCAAACAGTAAAAAAGAGGATACTGAATGTTCCCAACAAAAAGAAATGATGTGTTTTAGATGATGGATATGCTAATTACCATGGCTTGATCATTACACATTGTACACATGTATCAAAATATCACATTGTACCCCATAAATAAGTACAATTAATATGTGTCAATTAAAAAAAAACTTCAGAACACATCCAAAGTTGGCTGAAAAAAATAACTGAAAATTTTAAACTATATGGTCAATGGTAACAAAGAGAATTTATCACAAAGAATTGTGTAAGAAAGCTCTACACTCTCAAAATAATAGAGGTACAGTATGCATTAGTATTTTTTCTAGCTTTATTTATGATACTATGGTTGCCAACTGTTAAGTCCCCTTGGGGTGGGTCTCTTCATCCTTTGTACGATGCCTAATAGATCAAAATGCCTAATGTTCCACTTTCTTGGCCTTAAGAATTCTTTATTTTCTTTGCTTTCTATATGTTTTTCTTGTAAGTATTTTCAGATTTCTCATGTTGAATATTAGAAGAAAGCTCATGGAAATACTACAGAGAAAAATACTCAATTCTTTCTAAACATAACTTTTACAGTATTGGTAAAGAAACTGTGGAGTCTTTAAAAACTACATTATTCCTCAAGAAATGCTCTTTTAAAACATCTGGGAAAGAAACCTAGTTTCAGTTAACAACATAAGAGGAAGGACAAACTCTAACACTGTTTATTTAATATATATGGTGTATGAACTTATTTAATGACCAAAAAAGGAAAAATTATTATTTAGTAAGTTTTGGGATAATAAAACAGAGGTTTGCCAAATAAAAAGAGAGAAACAGGAATGCTTTAATGATTCCCATATCCTTGACAAAAAAACTGTATCTTTGTTCTGTAGCTGGGCGCGTGGCTCACGCTTGTAATCCCAGCACTTTGGGGAGGCCAAGAAGGGTGGATCACCTGAAGTCAGGAGTTTGAAATCAGCCTGGCCAACATGGTGAAACCCCACCTCTACTAAAAATACAAAAATTAGCTGGGTGTGGTGGTGCATGCCTGCAATCCCAGCTACTCAGGAAGCTGAGGCAAGAGAATCGCTTGAATCTGGGAGGAGGAGGTTGCAGTAAGCCAAGATCATATACCACTGCACTCTAGCCTGGGTGAGAAAGGGAGGCTCTGTCTAAGAAAAAAAAAAAAAAAAATTGTACTTTGCTCCTGTAACTAGTCTTCTAATACTTTAAAAGGCTTATAATCTAACATGAAATTCAGACTACTGAATTTAGTTATACAAAATATATACATATAAATATATAGATACAGATATGTGCTAATGAGCTGTACCTTTTTCCCATGAAAATTGCAACCAAACAGTATTTAAAAACTAACAACACTGACTACAGGCAATTTCTCTCCTAGAGGATTTAGGGTAGCACATGTGTTCTCATCAAGTTGATTTGAAACACTAATAATTTTTCCTATTACTAATAACAGTAAGTTGGGTTTGAGAGATCAACCTTCCTGTTGAAAACAACTTAGTAATTTGTATAAAGTATTTTAAAACATCTTTTCAAAAGAACTGAAAAATTACAAGATAGTAAGAAATTACCAAGTAAAAACTAAAAAGAGAATTCAACAAATAACACTGGGAAAATAAATATCCACATGCAAAAGAATGAAGTTGGACCCTTACCTTACAACATACACAAAAATTAACTCAAAATGGATCAAATACGTAAACATTAGAGCTAAAAGTATAACACTCTTAGAAGAAAACATATGGGGAAAGTTCTGTCACATTTGATTTGGCAATGATTACTTGGATATGATATCAAAAGCACAAGCAGCAAAAGAACAAAATAGACAAAACTGGACTACATCGAAACTAAAAACACTATCAACAGAGTTAAAAGGCAACCCACAGTACTGGAAAAAATATTTGCGACTCACACATCTGATAATGGACTACTATATAGAATATACAAAGAACTCCTAAAATTCAACAACAAAAAATAGACAAATTCAAAAATGGGAAGAAGATTTGAATAGATGTTTTTTCAAAGAAGATATGAAATGGCCAATAGGCATATGAAAAGATGCTCAACATCATCAGAAAAACACAAATCAAAACCACAATAAGACACCACTACTTCACACCCATTAGAATGGCAATTATTTTTTAAAAAAATAGAAAATAACAAATGTTGGCTAGAATGTGGAGAAACTGTAATCATTACGGCATTACTGGTGAGAATATAATACAGTGCAGCTGCTGTGGAAAATATGGCAGTTCCTCAAAAAATTAAACACAGAATTACCACATGATCCACCAATTCCACCTTTAAGTCAAAGAAAAATCAAAAGGAAAATTTTAAAGTATCTTGAGGGCCGGGCGTGGTGGCTCACGCCTGTAATCCCAACACTTCTGGAGGCCAAGGCTGGTTGATCACTTGAGGTTAGGAGGTCGAGACCAGCCTGGCCAACGTGATGAAACCTCATACAAAAAAATTAGCTGGGTGTGGTGGTGTGCGCCTGTAATCCCAGCTACTGAGGAGGCTGAGGCAGGAGAATCACTGGAACTCGGGAGGCGGAGGTTGCAGTGAGCCGGGATCGCGGCACTGCGCTCCAGCCTGGACAACAGAGCTAAACTCCATTTCAAAAAAAAAAAAAAAATGCTAAATTTTATATTTTACCACCAAAAAAAAATACAAGGAGAATGAAAACTCAGCATGAAAAGCAAGTTCTGAAACCACATTTCCTCTAAAGTATCTTTATTGGTCATGGGAAACTAGAACCTATGTTTTAAAAGATTCTCAGGGTGACCAAGATAGAAATAAAGCTGAGGGCCACACAACAAGGGACATCTAATCTGAGATTCTCCTCACAATAAGCTGGAATCCTAAAGGGGCACATCCTCACAGTGAGAAAGACATGAACTAGATTATAGTCTAAGGTCACATTGCTTTTCTCAAACTTCAAACTTGGGTCTGTAATCATCCCCTGGACTAGAATACTCCCAAGTGTCGGTCAGACACAAGTGCACACTGTCTAAGTACCTACGCTGTGGACTTAAAATTACTCTTATAATTCTTCAAATGCAATATCCAGGCCCCAGTCAAGGATAGTGGAGTATGCAAGAAATGTAGGAATAAGAAGCAGCAGAAAGGAAAAGGGGTCAGGAAAGAACCTTAGAAAGTAGATTATCAGATGCAGATTCTATGTGTTTTCTGTGACAGAAGAAATAAAATGACAGGTTGGAAACATTTAGCAGAGAACTAAACACTATAAATAGTAACAGATTTCTAAAAGAAAAAATAGAGACTCTAGCACTAAAAATAAAATATAACTCCAACTAAGAACTGAATGGAAAGGTTTAACAGATTAGATTCACCTTCAGAGATAATTAATAACGGAAAGACAAAAGACAAGTCTAGAGATATGCTGGAAGTAGTTTGAATCAGCTTTCAAGAACCAATTATGTGTAGCTCTTCCTAATTCTGCATCCGTAAAGTCAAATTGGTTGCCTGAAACTACCCTTGATAAGGATATTTATACTATGGAAATCAACAAATGCTACAAATCAGGGCTTCTTTTTCCCCGGAGAGCCATTTCATCAGCACACGCTTGGAAGTTACCATACAGAATATGGGACAGGGAGACCAAAATAAAAAAAAGTACGTAGGGAAGACAGCATAAGAAATGTAAAGGGTATAAAAGAGGGCCCAAAACGTCTTTAATTAAAGTTTCAAAAACTCAATAGAGAAAAGAAACACTTTATCAGTTAGTGGCTTTTTCCAGAACCAAATCATAGATTTAAGAAGCCAAATGAATGCATTGCAGGATAAATAAAAAGCAATGTGCAATGAAGACAGACTGACTTCTGTATCATTAGAGTAGCCTATGTGTTTTTAAATCTATGAGTTTTTCCCTTTATCTCCAAAAATTATAAATGCTACCAGAATTGAGACAGAGATTTATTTTCATTAATTTTGCCTACAATGAAGCCTATGCTGTGGAACTACAGCTTCAGAACTTTTCAGCTCAAGTGGCTGGGCATGGTGGCTCACACCTGTAATCCCAGCACTGTGAGGGGCAGAGGCAGGAGAATCACTTGAGCCCAGGAGTTCGAGACCAGCCTGAGCAACATGGCAAAACCCCGTCTCTGCAAAAAATACAAAAGAATTAGCCAAGTGTGGTGGCGTGTGCCTGTAGTCGCAGCTACTCGGGAGGCTGAGATAGGAAGATGGTTTAAGCCCAGGAAGCAGAGGTTGCAGTGAGCAAAGATTGCGCCACTACACTCCAGCCTGGGCAATACAGTGAGACCCTGTTTCTGGAGGGGTAGGGGGAAGACTTTTCAGCTCAAGAAAGTTTTCTTCTGCTTTTATATTTTGCTTCTGTTACATTTATGCTGGTTTCTCCATTAGGAACTTATTCATCAATATGGCACTTCTCTGTCTTCAGTATCTGTCATTTTTACCCTCATCATTTCTGTCATTATTTTCTCCTCCTAAAAAAATCTCAAATAAATACTACAGGATTGACCCATTCATCGTATATAGGATTGACTCCATTTTCTGCAGGATCAGCTCTGCTATGTGCAACTGCCATTACAGATTTTGGCTACTGCATTTTCAGATTGTTGTCACTGTTTTCTTTTAGTCATCTTTATTCTAGCTCCTTTTAAAATCTCATTCTGATTTTTTGTTATAACTTTATCTTTTGGTTTCCTAGAGGTCATATTTTTTGCTCTGTTACTAAGAATAAAATCTGACACTTCTCACAAATATCTTTTGTACATCATAATAAATCATATTCAATATTATTTTTAAGATTTTCTTCCACATCTTTGGGGTAATGGTTCCCTTCTTTTATGCAGATATCTTTCACACAGATTTCTTTCATAGTCCTCATGAAAATCATCCTTGCAAAAATAAGATACAATTTTTAATGGCAGGGTATTGTAGATTGCCCTTGATTCCCATCACTATTAATTTGGAGGTGAAAATTTGCTCACACTTAATTTGGTTAGGTTTTAAGTGTACAGGCTGACATACACAGTCCATGGCTGAATTTACAGTACTAAGCAGGCAGTACAACCAAGTTGGGCTGATTTAAAATCTATTATTCCTTTCTTCTCATGAGAATTCATTCCTACATCAACAGGAACATTCTGTAGTTTGTCTTTTAACAGAAAATAAATGATAACCTGAAAACCCAAAAGCACACTCCTTTTAAGGTTCTTCTTAACACAACATCTACTGCTACATCACATCCCTGGAATGTAATATCCTAACACCTTCCTTTCATTCTCTTCCATATTGCACATTGGAAATTTAGTCTCTGAATAGATGTATAAAAAATAGTGTGGAACGTGCAGGTTGGGAAGAGTTGGGAGAGAGAAAAATCTCTAAGGAGGTTAATGGGCTTTTAATATGTAATAAAATACATAATATGAACGAAATAGTGCAAGTTCCCATAGTCATTCATGGTAACCTGTGTCTCCAAGGTATGAACAACAGGAATAGATCAAAGCCTCTTCCTACCCACTTCCCACCTTAATCTCCTGTTTTAGAAGTCAAACCATAAACAGACCACTAAGACTTTCCTAGTCTAGTCCAATGTAGTAAGTAGTTAGTAGAAACAACTTTAAAACTGAGAAATTATTGATCACTGCTTTTCTCAATGCCATTATGGAACTATACGCATATTTTAATGAGAAACTGGAAGAAAGCATATCACACATGGCTAGCCTAAAGTAAATATTTTTCAATAGGTACATTTTTTAAACAAAGAAGTTGACATTAATCTCTATGTTTGAACATAGTCAACTAAAATGTCATGGTGACAGGTACTATTACAGAAAGTGAAATAATCAGAATTCTTTCACAACAGAAAGATGAAAATTGAGACATAATTATTGTAAACATCTGAAAAGTATAAATGTCTATAATGATTTTATACATAATGATATAAACACTGATTTCTTCTCCACGTCACTTAAAGTTTGAACATGACATTTTAGGATGTTTTTTTTAAAGTTCTACTCTATCGAGTAAACACAGAATTTGTCATTCTAGATAATCAAGGAAATGACAAATGCATTTCAAAAGCATTTAATTCATAGGTAGCTATAAACAGGCAAGCAAGGAAAGCCAAGGTTATTTTGAGGAGACAGCCTACCTATACAAGCTCATATTGTTTGTTTTTTCAGGTTTTTTGTTTGTTTGTTTTTGAGACTTGCTCTATCACCCAGGCTGGAGTGCAATGGCACGATCTTGGCTCACCGCAACCTCTGCCTCCCAAATTCTAGTGATCTTGTGCCTCAGCCTCCTGAATAGCTGGGTTTACAGGTGCCCACCGCCACACCTGGCTAATTTTTGTAGAGATGGGGTTTTTAGTAGAGACGGGGTTTCACCATGTTAGCCAGGCTGGTCTCAAATTCCTGACCTCAAGTGATCTGCCCACTTCGGCCTCCCAAAGTGCTGGGATTACAGGCATGAACCACCATGCCCAGCCACCAGCTGATACTCTTGAGAACAATTATCAGAATCATAACTCCTCAAATGTGGAAAATAACTTTAAATTAAGAAAAGTCATATAGTTGTGTTTTTTTCCTTTTTACATATCATAATGATCATTTCATTAGTAAAGTAACCCTGAGCTCACTATTTTTAACATAACTATACCCCCAAAAACATTTAGTAGTCGGCCAGGCGCGGTGGCTCACGCCTGTAATCCCAGCACTTTGGGAGGCTGAGGCAGGTGGATCACGAGGCCAGGAGATTGAGACCATCCTGGCTAACACGGTGAAACCTTGTCTCTACTAAAAAAATACAAAAAGTTAGCCACGCATGGTGGCAGGCACCTGTAGTCCCAGCTACTCGGGAGTCTGAGGCAGGAGAATGGCATGAACCTGGGAGGTGGAGCTTGCAGTGAGCCGAGATTGCGCCACTGCACTCCAGCCTGGGCAACAGAGCAAGACTCCGTCTCAAAAAAAAAAAAAAAAATTTAATAGTCTAACGAATTTCTCTCAGTAAGTAGTTCAAATTTAGTGAACTTTCCTTTACTATGTGCCAGGTACTGTTTTAAGTGCTTTACATGTACTAACTCATTTCTGTCAAGAAGTACTATTATTATCACCATTTTAAAGATTGGAAACTAGGGGACACAAAAGTCAAGAATTTGCCAAAGTTTTTATTCTTGCTGCATAAGAAAGTCACCAAAATGCAACTTGAAAAAACAATTTTATCATGCGCATGAATTCTGTGGGTCAGAAATTTAGAGCAAACATAAAGGTAAGGAACAATGTCTGAGGTCACAACTGAAAAGACACAACAATTAGGGGTGACTCAATGGGACCGGAATCATTTGAGGAAATCACTTCGTGTGATTGTTGATGCTACTGTCGGCTAGAATCTAAACTAGAGCCATCAACTAGGGCAGCAGTCTCCAACCATTTTGACACCAGGGACCAGTTTCGAGAAAGACAATTTTTTTCCACAGAGGCGGCAGGGGGATGGTTTTGGGATAAAATCTTCCACCTCAGATCATCAGGCATTAGATTCTCATAAGGAGCACTCAAACTGGAGCCCTCATACGCACAGCTCACAATAGGGTTCACACTCCTATAAGAATTCAATATAGCTGCTGATCTAACAGGAGGCGGAGCTCACCTCCTGCTGTGCAGCCGGGAGTGGGGAGATGGGATTGAGGACCCCTGAACTAGGGTCCTACATATAGCCTCTCTCTGTAGCCTGAGCTTTCTTCACAGCATGGCAGCTTCAGAATAGCCGAGCATCGTACATGGCAGCACAGAGATCCAAAATCAAGTGTCCCTGAAAACAAGGTGAAGGCTGCACTGCCTTTTCTGACTTAACCTCAGTCATCGTGCAGTACTTTCACCATATTCTATTGGTCACAAGCTACTGTGGCTAGTCGTGAGCCTGTGCAGATTCAAGAGGAGAGGATAGAGACCCCTCTTCTCAATGAAGGCTATAAAGAGCAAGGGGTTGAAAGCGGAAAATACACGTCTGGAAAGTACAACATGCCACCATCTTATAGCAAAGATTCACAGTGCATGCTCTTAACTACCATACTTGACTGCTTGCTCAAAAAGTGGCACACTCTATAGTACATAACAACCACACTCTTGACCAGATCTGACACTTTTGGGGTAGCCTGAAATACCATTCAGAATCTGAAATAGGCAATGGGACCCCAGAGAGACAGACTGCGCTCTGAAGAAACTTCTTTAGACTTTATTATCTTCACATTCATCTCCCTCTGAAGCCATCAGTGAAGACAGTGAGAGGATTCGCTACCAAGAAAAACAAGGCTAGGAGCAGTGGCTCACACTTGTAATGCCAATACTTTGGGAAACTGAGGCAGGAGGATCACTTGAGCCCAGGAGTTTGAGGCTGCAGTGATTCATAATTGCACCATTATAATCCAGCAGCCTGGGCAACAGAACAAGACTCCCATCTCTTAAAAAAAAAAAAAAGGAAAAGAATAAATAAAATGTGTGTCTCTTATAACCTCTCCACCATGGTCATTTCCAGTAGTGGCAAATTCCATCACAAAAATCATTGTAAATGCTCTGGAAGAGGCAAAGGGGTGCCCTATAGACATCCTACTCTCAGACTTGACTTCCAGATATCTCACCATCATCTAGTGTCCAATATTACAGATCCAACCCAAATGAGATTTTAATTTCTGATGTGTCATTAAAACATCTACAACACAAGATCTACATGCTTTACATATATATCAACAATTTTCTCATATCAGAAGGAAAGCTGCAATTCTAGGAGAAGTTTCCAGAATCTTTTGGTTTGCGGTGGGGTGGGTGAGGGAAGTTGGGGAGCTACTCCAAACAAATATTAATTGATTATATCACAAGTACTTAATCAAAACTTACTGCTAATTCTTCTGCTGATTTCAAATGGCTGCGAAAGACTACAGTAGAATTGAGAGAGCTGGAGAATCAGGCTATGAAGACCCTCTCCAATGTTAAATCTGTCAGAATTAGAGTCCTGGAACAAAGCCAGACAAAAGCAAGGTACAAGCTGTCTCACCAAACTAAACACCACAACCTTCATTAGCAGCCAAGGAGACTGATGTTTTTTAAGTGGTAGGGTTACTAACTGGGTTGTGAAGAAGTACCTCCCCATTAAGAGTTCCTCCAAACACTACTGTAAACACCTCAAAGTCACCAAGAAATTTCTATTAAATCTGATTATTTGCTAAAAACAATAAAATCACTATCTTTAACAAATCCTTGGTTGATACAAAAAGAAAAATCAAGAATGCTTTCTATTTTGGTTTATGTACTAAAATGCACAGAAACAGGCTACACCTGTAGTTTATTTACAGAGAAACATTCTGGCAAAATTAACACAACTGGCTAAATATTACTTATTTGGAAATATTGGTTTAGTAATAATTTCAAAAAACAAAAACTGCTTTACCAGTTTAACTTTATTTGAAGACTTCTGGTCAAATTTTCATTCTGAATAAAATTTCAATTAACACAAACAACTTAACCAAACAGCAGATGAGACATTTAATGAATAAACTCTCTTCTGTTAAGACTTCCCTTAAGTAAATTTTTCCGGAGGTACTGTGTTCTGGCTATGTGTTCTGGCTTTGTTTCTTTTAATAAATTACAAAAAGGAAAAAGGTGGGGAGTGGAATGTGACAGTCACACTTAATCCACACCAGGCTGCCATATGTCACTTTTTGTCCTTTACTGGTTCATTGACTATTCATGAATACCTGAAAAGTGTTATACTTATCTGCACAGGCACAAAGCTGTCAATTCAGTTCAAAGCATGCTTGCCTTTGTTGTCAATGAGAAAAAGGCTCTGTATATGACACTACCCTATAATACAAGTATTTAAAAAATTGATACAGTGAGTTCCCATGTTGATACTAGCTGTGCCTTACTATTGTTTTTTAATGTCTATTATGTCAAAGGAAAAATGAAGCAGTCCCAGCTTTTAGAGCCTCTGGCCTCTAAGGATTTCCACAGAGGCCCCAAATCCTATTCCCTCCTATACTTTATTATCAATAGTCTTACTGTTTTCATTTCTTTTCTTCCTTTATCCATGCTTGTTTCTGGCAGTATCCTCTGCTATTAACTTACCTTATCAAAGCTACCTGCGTACTGACCAATGCTTCCCCAGGATGCATTATATCAGCTCTAACTCAGAATCTGCCCTGGAGTTTCCTATTCCCTCTCACAGTCATTGCTATGAACGATTTCATGGTTCATTCATATTCCAACTTGTTTGCCAACATCTAGAGAAGACATTTTTTAAAAGGCATAAAAAGAGACACTCAGCTTTCATTACTATCAGACAAGAAAATAGGAAAAACAAGCTTGCCTAAGACATTTTAAAGTGCTTCCTCGATAGCTTCAAGCTTAAAACTACCACTACAAATCCATCATATTTGTCCCGAGAGAGAAAGATCAGAGAGAGAGAGTAAATATATATAAACATATACCTGCATCCTACAAATTCTCTGAATAGCTTAAAGAATAAAAAAGGACTGTGAAATCTACACTCCCAAATTACTGGCATTTGAAAGTTTTATGATGATAAATAAAGCAAAAAAAGTAAATGGAATTAATTTTCCCTAGATGCATTTGACAAAAATTGACATTAAAGTTCAAAACACATGATAAAAGTTATTTAATAGTTAGTGATTGAGGCAAAAGACCTAATCCAAAAAGAAAATAGTGTTTTATAAATAGTTCCAACATATCATGCATTCTTCCATGTTTTATTTCAACATATCTTTTGAGCATCCCAAAACCTAAAAAAAAAAAAAATCCTTTGTAATTCAAGAAGGTGGCTGAAACCTGTATTTCCATTAACAGGCAGTGATGCGGTTTGGCTGTGTCCCCACCCAAATCTCATCTTGAATTGTATCTCCCAGAATTGCCATGTGCAGTGGGAGGGACCCAGAGGGAGGTAACTGAATCATGGGGGCCAGTCTTTGCTGTGCTATTCTCTTGATAGCAAATAAGTCTCACGAGATCTGATGGGTTTGTCAGGGGTTTCCGCTTTTGCTTCTTCCTAATTTTTCTCTTGCTATCACCATGTAAGAAGTGCCTTTCACCTCCTGCCATGATTCTGAGGTCTCCCCAGCCATGTGGAACTGTAAGTCCAATTAAACTTCTTTTTGTTCCAAGTTTTGGGTATGTCTTTATCAGCAGCATGAAAACAAACTAATACGGACAGGAAGATGAAGCAGAAGGAGCCTTGATATATCAGAGCTCCACTTTGACATAAGACTAAGTCATCAAATTCCTAAAGTAATTAACGTATGCAATTAATGCTTATGCCTCAGAAAACAAAAGATTCAAATATGACTTGAATATTTTTATGATAAAAAAACTTTCATTGAAGAGACTTTTCCATATTAATAGTATATAGTTGTTTTATAGTAAGTATTATGTACCTTCAGAAGCCCCTAATCTGTTTGTTTCTTCTGCATTCCATAACTTTATCAAATGTATCACTATTTGCTCAGTCTTCCAGGATTAAAAACCTCTTTATCACTTTCTTCATTAGTCAGGATTAGGTTCAGCTGCATGCAGCCACATAAGACAAGAATAAAAACAGACAAAAGCAATGGCTTATACAAGATAGAAAGTGAATATATCCTCATAAAAAAAAAAGTCCAGATGTAGTCAGTCCAGTGTATAGTTTCATAATGTCAGGGATTCTTTCCATCTTAATGACCTGTCATTCTCAAAATGCACCTTCCACTTCGAGGCCCAAAATGGCTGTTTGAGCTCCTGCCATCAAATGTACATAATAGCCAGTAGGAAAGAGGTAAAGCAGGGCTCAGTCTTTTCAATAATACTTTCTAGAATTTTCACAATGCTTCCACTTTCACTAATCTTAATATAGTGATATGGCTACATCTTGCTACAAAAAGAACTTGAAAATGTAATCTTTTTTTAACAGAGCAACAATGTGTCCAGCTACAAATTACGATTCTATCACACAAAAAAAGAAGAAAGGGGAAGCTGAGATTGGCTCATAGTCTGTGTTATTTCTCTCTAACCCCACATATTTAAATCTTCTCAGTTCATCATAATTTAACTAAACCAACCCAATAAGAATTTATATTCACACAACCATCACCTTTGCTTGGATAATAGCATCCTAACTGATCTCCTTCATCCAGATAGAAATGAGTGATTCCATTTGAGCACGGAAACTCAAGAACAATACAAACTGGCTTAAGCAGGGAAAGAGTCATGTGAGTGGGAGGCACCATGCCTTCTCCTTCAGGCTCATATAGGCCATATTAGCAAAGGAGGAACTCTCCATTCAATCATGTAAGTGTATTAAGGCAAGGCAGAGACTGACTGTAATCTGGTATGTGTGTGTTTGTGGAGAATCTTGCTGACATTCAGTGGTCAGAAATGAGGGGTCTCACAGGGCAGGAAATCAGTCTCTGTGTCAAAAAAACACTTCTCAGCAGGCAGAATGTTGGGCTGGAATTTTTTTTTTAACTGTCAACCCAGAAGTCTACGCCCAGCCACAAATACCTTCAAAAAATGAAGGCAAAATAAATACTTTCCAGACAAACAAAAGCTCAGAGAATTCACTGAAAGCAGACTTGTACTATGAGAAATGTGGATAAATGTTAAAAGGCATATTTTCTCATTTTTAAGCTCTTTAAAAGTTAATGACTAAAGCAAACCTGGTAATATATTATGGGGTTTATAACATATAGAAATAAAATATGTGACAAACAGCACAAGGGACGGGGGTTAGAATGGAAGTATGTTGTTGTAAGGTTCTTGTATGAAATAGTGTATTACTTAAATGTAATGGCATATTACTTAAATGTAGACTATGATAAGCTTAGAGACATATAACCCTAATCACTAAAAATAAAACAAAAGGCACAGCTTATAAACCAATAATGGAGATAAAATGAAATCACTAAAAATACTAATTCGAAAGGTTTTTAAAAACTGAAAAGAGAAACAAAGACAGATGGGACACATAGAAAACAAAGATGAAGATGGTAGACTTAAACCTGAACATATTGATAATTAAATGTAAACTGTCTGCAAGAATGGCCATAATCAAAAAATAAAATAATAATAATAGATGTTGGTGTGGATGCAGTGAAAAGGGAACACTTTTACACTGTTGGTGGGAATGTAAATTAGTACAACCACTATGAAAAACAGTGTGAAGATTCCTTAAACAACTAAAAGTAACCTACCATTTGATCCACAATCCCACTACTAGGTATCTACCCAGAGGAAAAGAGGTCATTATACAAAAAAGATACTTGCACACACATAGTTTATATTATAGCAGCATAATTTGCAATTGCAAAACTATGGAACCAGCCCAAATGCCAATCAATCAACGAGTGGATAAAGAAAATGTGGTATATATACATACATACATACATATATATATATACGTATATATATACACACACGCACATACCATGGAATACTACTCAGCCATAAAAATGAATGAAATAATAGCATTTGCAGCAACCTGGATGGAACTGAAGACTATTATTCTAAGTGAAGTAACTCAGGAATGCAAAACCAAACATCGTATGTTCTCACTCATATGTGGGAGCTAAGTTATGAGGATGCAAAGGCACCTGTTCCCAAAAACCTATTGAAATAGAAAAATAAATTTAAAAAAAATAATGTAAATTGTCTAAACACTATGACTAAAAGGCAGAGATTGTCCTAATGAATAAAGGGGGAAAAAAAGCAAGACTCAATGATACACTGCCTGTAAGAATTAGTTGGTCTAACACAGACTAATGTCTCTCAGATCTACAAACATATGGAATATCCTCTTCCCTATATATATATATATATTTTTTTTTTTATACTTTAGGTTTT